>NC_054474.1:171638638-171999721 GCF_017639515.1 Carcharodon carcharias | reverse complement strand
CTGAGATTCAGAACGAAGATTTAAAAACAGTGGCACCTGGGAGCCATAGTGGAAATTTGAACATAGCGGTAGCTGAGAGTAAGAGCTGAGATTGAAAAAGAGCAGGTGCTGAATGTCAGAGTGAAGGTTTAAATAGAGCTGGAGTTTAGAATCAGAGCGCAGATTTTAAAAAAAGCGGGAGGTGAGAGTTTCAACGAAGTTTTAAAAAGAGCAGGAGCTGAGAGTCAGAGCGGAGATTGAAAAACAGTGGGAGCTCAGAGTCAGTGCAGAGATTTAGAAACAGCGGGAGCTGAGTGTCAGAGCCGAGATGTAAAACGACCGGGAGCTGAGAGTCAGAGCGGAGATTGAAAAAGAGCGGGAGCTCAGAGTCAGAGCAGAGATTTAAAAAGAGCAGGAACTGGGAGTCAGAGCGAACATTTAAAAATCTGAGGAGATGAGAGTTAGAGCGAAGCTTTAAAAAAAATGGGAGCTGAGAGCGGAGATTTGAAAAAAGCGGGAGCTGCCAGTCAGAGTGGAGACTTAAAAAAAGCGGGAGCTGGGAGCCAGAATGGAGATTTAAAAATCATGGGAGCTGAGAGTTAGTGTGGAGAATTAAAAAGAGCTAGAGCTGAGCGTCAGAGCAGAGAATTAAAAACAGTGGGTGTTGAGGGTTAGAGTGGAGATTTAAAAAGAGCGGGATCTGAGAGAGCAGAGAATTTAAAAGAGCGCGAGTGGAGAGTCAGAGTGGAGATTTAAAAAGAGCGGGAGCTGAGGGTCAGAGCAGATATTTCTAAAGAGTAGGAGCTGAGTTTCAGAACAGAGATTTAAAAAGAGTGGGAGCTGACACAGCCAAGATTTTAGAAGAGCGGGATCTGAGAGAGCAGGAGAGATAAAAAGGGAGTGAGCGGAAAGTCAGAGCGGAGACTTAAAAAGTGCGGGAGATGAGAGTCAGTGCAGAGATTTATAAATAGCGGGATCTGAGAGTCAGAGCGGAGATTTCAAAAGAGCACGAGATCAGAGTCAGAGCAGAGATTTAGAAATAGCGGGAGCTGAGTGTTAGAGCAGAGATTTAGAAGAGCGGGAGCTGAGAGTAAGAGCGGAGATTGAAAAAGAGCAGGAACTGGGAGTCAGAGCGAACATTTAAAAAGCTCAGGAGATGAATGTCAGAGCGAAGCTTTAAACAAAAACGGGAGCTGAGAGCGGAGATTTGAAAAAAGCGGGAGCTGCCAGTCAGAGTGAAGATTTAAAAACACTGGGAGCTGGGAGCCAGAGCGGAGATTTAAAAATCGTGGGAGCTGAGAGTTAGTGTGGAGAATTAAAAAGAGCAGGAGCTGAGCGTCAGAGCAGAGAATTAAAAATAATGGGTTTTGAGGGTTAGATTAGAGATTGAAAAGAGCGGGATCTGAGAGAGCAGAAATTTTAAAAGAGCATGAGCGGAGACTCAAAGTGGAGAGTTAAAAAGAGCGGGAAGTATGAGTCAGACGGGAGATTTCAAAAAGCGGGAGCTGTGAGTCAGAGCGGAGATTTAAATTGGGTGGGAGTTGACAATCAGCATGGAGATATATAAAGAGCGTTAACGAGAGAGCAGAGATTTAAAAAGCACGAGCTGAGAGGCAGAGCAGAGGTTGAAATGGGCGGGAGCTGGGAGTCGGGGTAGAGATTTTTAAATTTCAGGAGCTGAGTGTCAGAGTGGAGATTTAATAAGAGCGGGAGCTCAGAGTCAGCGTGGAGATTTAAAAAGAGCAGGAGCTGAGCGTCAGAGCAGAGAATTAAAAACAGTGGGTGTTGAAGGTTAGAGTGGAGATTTAAAAGGAGCGGGATCTGAGAGAGCAGAGATTTTAAAAGAGCGTGAGCGGAGAGTCAGAGTGGAGATTTAAAAAGAGCGGGAGCTGAGGGTCAGAGCAGACATTTCTAAAGAGTCGGAGCTGAGATTAAGAACAGAGATTTAAAAAGAGTGGTAGCTAACAGAGCAAAGATTTTAAAAGAGCGGGATCTGAGAGAGCAGGAGATATAAAAAGAGAGTGAGCGGAGAGTCAGAGTGGAGATTTAAAAAGAGCGGGAGCTAAGAGTCAGAGGGCAGATTTAAAAACGGCAGGAGCTGAGAGTCAGAGCGGAGATTTAAAAAGTGCGGTAGCTGAGAGTCAGTGCAGAGATTTATAAATAGCGGGATCTGAGAGTCAGAGCAGAGATTTAAAAAGAGCACGACGTCAGAGACGGAGCGGAAATTTAGAAATAGCGGGAGCTGAGGGACAGAGCGGAGATTTAAAAAGAGCGGGAGCTCAGTGTCAGAGCGGAGATTTAAAAAGAGCAGGAACTGGGACTCAGAGCGAACATTTAAAAAGCTCAGGAAATGAGAGTTAGAGCGAAACTTTAAAAAAATAACGGGAGCTGAGAGCAGAGATTTGAAAAAAGCGGTAGCTGCCAGTCATAGTGAAGATGTAAAAACAGTGGGAGCTGGGAGCCAGAGCGGAGATTTAAAAATCGTGGAAGCTGAAAGTTAGTTTGGAGAATTAAAAAGAGCCGGAGATGAGCGTCAGAGCAAAGAATTAAAAACAGTGGGTGTTGAGGGTTAGAGTAGAGATTTGAAAAGAGCGGCATCTGAGAGAGCAGAGATTTTAAAAGAGCATGAGCGGAGAGTCAGAGTGGAGATTTAAGAAGAGCGTGAGCTAAGAGTCAGATGGGAGATTTTAAAAAGCGGGAGCTGTGAGACAGAGCGGAGATTTGAAAAGGGTGGGAGCTGAGAATCTGCACGGAGATATGTAAAGACCGTGAGCTGAGAGTGCAAAGATTAAAAAGCACAAGCTGCGAGGCAGAGCGGAGGTTGAAAGGGGCATGAGCTGGGAGAAGGGGCAGAGATTTATACATTTCAGGAGCTGAGAGTCAGAGCGGAGATTTAAAAAGAGCAGGAGCTCAGAGTCAGAGCGGAGATTTAGAAATAGCAGGAGCTGAGGGAAAGAGTGGATATTTAACAAGAACAGGAGATGAGAGTGACAGTGAAGTTTTAAAAAGAACGGGACCTGAGAGACCGCAGATTTGAATAAAGTGGGATCTGTGAGTCGGAGTGGTGATTTTTAAAAGCGGGACGTGAGAGTTACAGCAAAGCTTTCAAATGAGCAGGAGCTGAGAGAGCGGAGATTTGAAAAGAGCCTGATCTGAGAGTGAGAGTGAAGATTTAAAAACAGCGGGAGCTGAGAGTCAGAGCTGAGTTTTAAAAAAGCTGGAGCTGAGAGACAGAACAGAGATTTAAAAAGGCCAGGAGATGAGCATTAGAGCAGAGATTTAGAAATAGCCGGAACTGATACAGCAGAGTTTTGAAAAGAGCAGGAGCTGAGATTCAGAACGAAGATTTAAAAACAGTGGCACCCGGGAGCCATAGTGGAAATCTGAAAATAGCGGTAGCTGAGAATAAGAGCTGAGATTGAAAAAGAGCGGGTGCTGAGTGTCAGAGTGAAGGTTTAAAAAGAGCGGGAGCTTAGAATCAGAGCGCAGATATTAAAAAAAGCGGGAGGTGAGAGTTTCAACGAAGTTTTAAAAAGAGCTGGAGCTGAGAATCAGAGCAGAGATTTAAAAAGAGCGGGAGCTGACTGTTAGAGCAGAGATTTAGAAGAGCGGGAGCTGAGAGTAAGAGCGGAGATTGAAAAAGAGCAGGAACTGGGAGTCAGAGCGAACATTTAAAAAGCTCAGGAGATGAGAGTTAGATCGAAGCTTTAAACAAAAACGGGAGCTGAGAGCGGAGATTTGAAAAAAGCGGGAGCTGCCAGTCAGAGTGAAGATTTAAAAACAGCGGGAGCTGGGAGCCAGAGCGGAGATTTAAAAATCGTGGGAGCTGAGAGTTAGTGTGGAGAATTACAATGAGCAGGAGCTGAGCGTCAGAGCAGAGAATTAAAAATAATGGGTTTTGAGGGTTAGATTAGAGATTGAAAAGAGCGGGATCTGAGAGAGCAGAAATTTTAAAAGAGCATGAGCGGAGACTCAAAGTGGAGAGTTAAAAAGAGCGGGAAGTATGAGTCAGACGGGAGATTTTAAAAAGCGGGAGCTGTGAGTCAGAGCGGAGATTTAAAAAGGGTGGGAGTTGACAATCAGCATGGAGATATATAAAGAGCGTTAACTGAGAGAGCAGAGATTTAAAAAGCACGAGCTGAGAGGCAAAGCAGAGGTTGAAATGGGCGGGAGCTGGGAGTCGGGGTAGAGATTTTTAAATTTCAGGAGCTGAGTGTCAGAGCGGAGATTTAATAAGAGCGGGAGCTCATAGTCAGCGTGGAGATTTAAAAAGAGCAGGAGCTGAGCGTCAGAGCAGAGAATTAAAAACAGTGGGTGTTGAGGGTTAGAGTGGAGATTTAAAAAGAGCGGGAGCTGATGGTCAGAGCAGACATTTCTAAAGAGTCGGAGCTCAGATTCAGAACAGAGATTTAGAAAGAGTGGTAGCTAACAGAGCAAAGATTTTAAAAGAGCGGGATCTGAGAGAGCAGGAGATATAAAAAGAGAGTGAGCGGAGAGTCAGAGTGGAGATTTAAAAAGAGCGGGAGCTAAGAGTCAGAGGGCAGATTTAAAAACTGCAGGAGCTGAGAGTCAGAGCGGAGATTTAAAAAGTGCGGGAGCTGAGAGTCAGTGCAGAGATTTATAAATAGCGGGATCTGAGAGTCAGAGCAGAGAATTAAAAAGAGCACGACGTCAGAGACGGAGTGGAAATTTAGAAATAGCGGGAGCTGAGGGAAAGAGCGGAGATTTAAAAAGATCAGGAGATGAGAGTTACAGTGAAGTTTTAAAAAGAGAGGGACCTGAGAGAGCGGAGATTTGAAAAAAGTGGGATCTGCGAGTCGGAGCGGTTTTTTATAAAAGCGGGACATGAGAGTTACAGCGAAGCTTTCAAATGAGCAGGAGCTGAGAGAGTGGAGATTTGAAAAGAGCATGATCCGAGAGTGAGAGCGAAGATTTAAAAACAGCGAGAGCTGAGAGTCAGAGCTGAGATTTAAAAAAAGCTGGAGCTGAGAGACAGAACGGAGATTTAAAAAGGGCGGGAGCTGAGCATTAGAGCAGAGATTTAGAAAGAGCCGGAACTAATAGAGCAGAGTTTTGAAAAGAGCGGGAGCTGAGATTCAGAACGAAGATTTAAAAACAGTGGCACCTGGGAGTCATAGTGGAAATTTGAACATAGCGGTAGCTGATAGTAAGAGCTGAGATTGAAAAAGAGGAGGCGCTGAGTGTCAGAGTGAAGGTTTAAATAGAGCGGGAGCTGAGAGTCAGAGTGCAGATTTAAAAAAAGTGGGAGGTGAGAGTTTCAACTAAGTTTTAAAAAGAGCGGGAGCTGAGAGTCAGAGCAAAGATTTAAAAACAGTGGGAGCTGAGAGTCAGAGCAGAGATTTAAAAAGAACGGTAGCTGAGTGTTAGAGCAGAGATTTAGAAAGAGCGGGAGCTGAGAGTCAGAGCGGAGATTTAAAAAGACCGGGAGCTGAGAGTCAGAGCGAGATTGAAAAAGAGCGGGAGCTCAGAGTCAGAGCGGAGATTTAGAAATAGCAGGAGCTGAGGGACAGAGCAGAGTTTTAAAAGATCGGTAGGTGAGAGTTACAGTGAAGTTTTAAAAGAGCGGGACCTGAGAGAACAGAGATTTGAATAAAGTGGGATCTGCGTGTCGGAGCGGTGATTTATAAAAGTGGGACATGAGAGTTACAGCGAAGCTTTCAAATGAGCAGGAGCTGAGAGAGCGGAGATTTGAAAAGAGCATGATCCGAGAGTGAGAGGGAAGATTTAAAAACAGCGGGAGTTGAGAGTCAGAGCTGAGATTTAAAAAAAGCTGGAGCTGAGAGACAGAACGGAGATTTAAAAAGGGCGGGAGCTGAGCATTAGAGCAGAGATTTGGAAAGAGCCGGAACTGAGAGAGCAGAGTTTTGAAAAGAGCAGGAGCTGAGAGTCAGAACGAAGTTTTAAAAGAGTGGCACCTGGGAGTCATAGTGGAAATGTGAACATAGCGTTTGCTGAGAGTAAGAGCTGAGATTGTAAAAGAGCGGGTGCTGAGTGTCAGAGTGAAGGATTAAATAGAGCGGGAGCTTAGAATCAGAGCGCAGATTTTAAAAAAAGCGGGAGGTGAGAGTTTCAACGAAGTTCTAAAAAGAGCAGGAGCTGAGAGGCAGAGCAAAGATTTAGAAACAGAGGGAGCTGAGAGTCAGAGCAGAGATGTATAAAAACCGGGAGCTGAGGGACAGAGCGGAGATTGAAAAAGAGCGGGAGCTCAGAGTCAGAGCAGAGATTTAAAAAGAGCAGGAACTGGGAGTTAGAGCAAACATTTAAAAAGCTCAGGAGATGAGAGTTAGAGCGAAGCTTTAAAAAAAAAATGGGAGCTGGGAGCAGAGATTTGAAAAAAGCGTGAGCTGCCAGTCAGAGTGAAGATGTAAAAACAGTGGGAGCTGGGAGGCAGAGTGGAGATTTAAAAATCGTGGGACCTGAGAGTTAGTTTGGAGAATTAAAAAGAGCTGGAGCTGAGCGTCAGAGCAAAGAATTAAAAACAGTGGGTGTTGAGGGTTAGAGTAGAGATTTGAAAAGAGCGGGATCTGAGAGAGCAGAGATTTTAAAAGATCATAAGCGGAGAGTCAGAGTGGAGATTTAAGAAGAGCGTGAGCTAAGAGTCAGACGGGAGATTTTAAAAAGCGGGAGCTGTGAGACAGAGCGGAGATTTAAAAAGGGTGGGAGCTGAGAATCAGCACGGAGATACATAAAGACCGTGAGCTGAGAGAGCAGAGATTTAAAAAGCACAAGATGAGAGGCAGAGCGGAGGTTGAAAGGGGCGGGAGCTGGGAGTCGGGGCAGAGATTTATACATTTCAGGAGCTGAGTGTCAGAGCGGAGATTTAAAAAGAGCGGGAGCTCAGAGTCAGAGCGGAGATTTAGAAATAGCGGGAGCTGAGGGACAGAGCGGAGATTTAACAAGATCAGGAGATGAGAGTTACAGTGAAGTTTTAAAAAGAACGGGACCTGAGAGACCGCAGATTTGAATAAAGTGGGATCTGCGAGTTGGAGTGGTGATTTATAAAAGCGGGACGTGAGAGTTACAGGAAAGCTTTCAAATGAGCAGGAGCTGAGAGAGTGGAGATTTGAAAAGAGCCTGATCTGAGAGTGAGAGTGAAGATTTAAAAACAGCGGGAGCTGAGAGTCAGAGCTGAGTTTTAAAAAAAGCTGGAGCTGAGAGACAGAACAGAGATTTAAAAAGGGTGGGAGCTGAGCATTAGAGCAGAGATTTAGAAATAGCCGGAACTGATACAGCAGAGTTTTGAAAAGAGCAGGAGCTGAGATTCAGTACGAAGATTTCAAAACAGTGGCACCTGGGAGCCATAGTGGAAATTTGAACATAGCGGTAGCTGAGAGTAAGAGCTGAGATTGAAAAAGAGTGGGTGCTGAGTGTCAGAGTGAAGGCTTAAATAGAGCGGGAGCTTAGAATCAGAGCGCAGATTTTAAAAAAAGCGGGAGGTGAGAGTTTCAACGAAGTTTTAAAAAGAGCTGGAGCTGAGAGTCAGAGCAAAGATTTAAAAACAGTGGGAGCTGAGAGTCAGAGCAGAGATTTAAAAAGAGCGGGAGCTGAGTGTTAGAGCAGAGATTTAGAAGAGTGGGAGCTGAGAGACAGAGCAGAGGTGTAAAAAGACCGGGAGCTCAGAGTAAGAGCGGAGATTGAAAAAGGGCAGGAACTGGGAGTCAGAGCGAACATTTAAAAAGCTCAGGAGATGAGAGTTAGAGCGAAGCTTTAAAAAATAAACGGGAGCTGAGAGAGGAGATTTGGAAAAAGCGGGAGCTGCCAGTCAGAGTGAAGATTTAAAAACAGCGGGAGCTGGGAGCCAGAGCGGAGATTTAAAAATCGTGGGAGCTGAGAGTTAGTGTGGAGAATTAAAAAGAGCAGGAGCTGAGCGTCAGAGCAGAGAATTAAAAGTAATGGGTTTTGAGGGTGAGATTAGAGATTGAAAAGAGCGGGATCTGAGAGAGCAGAAATTTTAAAAGAGCATGAGCGGAGACTCAAAGTGGAGAGTTAAAAAGAGCGGGAAGTAAGAGTCAGACGGGAGATTTTAAAAAGCGGGAGCTGTGAGTCAGAGCGGAGATTTAAAAAGGGTGGGAGTTGACAATCAGCATGGAGATATATAAAGAGCGTTAACTGAGAGAGCAGAGATTTAAAAAGCACGAGCTGAGAGGCAGAGCAGAGGTTGAAATGGGCGGGAGCTGGGAGTCGGGGTAGAGATATTTAAATTTCAGGAGCTGAGTGTCAGAGTTGAGATTTAATAAGAGCGGGAACTCAGAATCAGTGTGGAGATTTAAAAAGAGCAGGAGCTGAGCGTCAGAGCAGAGAATTAAAAACAGTGGGTGTTGAGGGTTAGAGTAGAGATTTAAAAGGAGCGGGATCTGAGAGAGCAGAGATTTTAAAAGAGCGTGAGCGGAGAGTCAGAGTGGAGATTTAAAAAGAGCGGGAGCTGAGGGTCAGAGTAGACATTTCTAAAGAGTCGGAGCTGAGTTTCAGAACAGAGATTTAAAAAAAGTGGTAACTAACAGAGCAAAGATTTTAAAAGAGCGGGATCTGAGAGAGCAGGAGATATAAAAAGAGAGTGAGCGGAGAGTCAGAGCGGAGATTTAAAAAGAGCGGGAGCTTAGAGTCAGAGGGCAGATTTAAAAACTGCAGGAGCTGAGAGTCAGAGCGGAGATTTAAAAAGAGCAGGAGCTAAGAGTCAGAGGGCAGATTTAAAAACTGCAGGAGCTGAGAGTCAGAGCAGAGATTTAAAAAGTGCACGAGCTGAGAGTCAGTGCAGAGATTTATAAATAGCGGGATCTGAGAGTCAGAGCAGAGATTTAAAAAGAGCACGATATCAGAGACGGAGCGGAAATTTAGAAATAGCAGGAGCTGATGGACAGAGCGGGAATTTAACAAGATCAGGAGATGAGAGTTACAGAGAAGTTTTAAAAAGAGCGGGACCTGAGAGAGCGGAGATTTGAAAAAAGTGGGATCTGAGAGTCGGAGTGGTGATTTTTAAAAGCGGGACATGAGAGTTACAGGAAAGCTTTCAAATGAGCAGGAGCTGAGAGAGCGGAGATTTGAAAAGAGCATGATCTGAGAGTGAGAGCGAAGATTTGAAAACAGCGGGAGCTGAGAGTCAGAGCAGAGATTTAATTAAAGCTGGAGCTGAGAGATAGAATGGAGATTTAAGAAGGGCGGGAGCAGAGCATTAGAGCAGAGATTTAGAAAGAGCCGGAACTGAGAGCAGAGTTTTGAAAAGAGCGGGAGCTGAGATTCAGAGCAGAGATTTAAAAAGAGCAGGAACTGGGAGTCAGAGCGAACATTTAAAAAGCTCAGGAGATGAGAGTTAGAGCGAAGCTTTAAAAAAAACCGAGAGCTGACAGCGGAGAATTGAAGAAAGCTGGAGCTACCATTCAGAGGGAAGATTTAAAAACAGCGGGAGCTCGGAGCCAGAGTGGAGATTTAAAAATCGTGGGAGCTGAAAGTTAGTCCGGAGAATTAAAAAGAGCAGGAGCTGAGCGTCAGAGCAGAGAATTCAAAACAGTGGGTGTTGAGGGTTAGATTAGAGATTTGAAAAGAGCAGGATCTGAGAGAGCAGAAATTTTAAAAGAGCATGAGCGGAGACTCAAAGTGGAGAGTTAAAAAGAGCAGGAAGTAAGAGTCAGACTGGAGATTTTAAAAAGCGGGAGCTGTGAGTCAGAGCGGAGATTTAGAAAGGGAGGGAGCTGACAATGAGCATGGAGATATATAAAGAGTGTTAACTGAGAGAGCAGAGATTTAAAAAGCACAAGCTGAGAGGCAGAGCGGAGGTTGAAAGGGGCGGGAGCTGGGAGTCAGGGTAGAAATTTGTAAATTTCAGGAGCTGAGTGTCAGAGCGGAGATTTAATAAGATCGGGAGCTCAGGGTCAGTGTGGAGATTTAAAAAGAGCAGGAGCTGAGCGTCAGAGCAGAGAATTAAAAACAGTGGGTGTTGAGGGTTAGAGCAGAGATTTAAAAAGAACGGGATCTGAGAGAGCATAGATTTTAAAAGAGCGTGAGCGGAGAGTCAGAGTGGAGATTTAAAAAGAGCGGGAGCTGAGGGTCAGAGCAGACATTTCTAAAGAGTCGGAGCTGAGTTTCAGAACAGAGATTTAAAAAGAGTGGTAACTAACAGAGCAAAGATTTTAAAAGAGCGGGATCTGAGAGAGCAGGAGATATAAAAAGAGAGTGAGCGGAGAGTCAGAGCGGAGATTTTAAAAGAGCGGGAGCTAAGAGTCAGAGGGCAGATTTAAAAACTGCAGGAGCTGAGAGTCAGAGCGGAGATTTAAAAAGAGCGGGAGCTAAGAGTCAGAGGGCAGATTTAAAAACTGCAGGAGCTGAGAGTCAGAGCAGAGATTTAAAAAGTGCGCGAGCTGAGAGTCAGTGCAGAGATGTATAAATAGCGGGATCTGAGAGTCAGAGCAGAGATTTAAAAAGAGCACGACATCAGAGATGGAGCGGAAATTTAGAAATAGCGGGAGCTGAGGGACAGAGCGGAGATTTAAAAAGATCAGGAGATGAGAGTTACAATGAAGTTTTAAAAAGAGCGGGACCTGAGAGAGCGGAGATTTGAAAAAAGTGGGATCTGCGAGTCGGAGCGGTGATTTATAAAAGCGGGACATGAGAGTTACAGCGAAGCTTTCAAATGAGCAGGAGCTGAGAGAGCGGAGATTTGAAAAGAGAGTGATCTGAGAGAGAGAGCGAAGATTTAAAAAGGGCGGGAGCTGAGAGTCAGAGCTGAGAGTTAAAAAAAGCTGGAGCTGAGAGACAGAACGGAGATTTAAAAAGGGCGGGAGCTGGGCATTAGAGCAGAGATTTAGAAGGAGCCAGAACTAATAGAGCAGAGTTTTGAAAAGTGCGGGAGCTGAGATTCAGAACGAAGATTTGAAAACAGTGGCACCTGGGAGTCATAGTGGAAAATTGAAAATAGCGGTAGCTGAGAGTAAGAGCTGAGATTGAAAAAGAGCAGGTGCTGAGTGTCAGAGTGAAGGTTTAAATAGTGCAGGAGCTGAGAGTCAGAGCACAGATTTAAAAAAAGTGGAGCTGAGAGTTTCAACTAAGTTTTAAAAAGAGCGGGAGCTGAGAGTCAGAGCAAAGATTTAAAAAGTGGGAGCTGAGAGTCAGAGCGGAGATGTAAAAAGACCGGGAGCTGAGAGTCAGAGCGGAGATTGAAAAAGAGCGGGAGCTCAGAGTCAGAGCGGAGATTTAGAAATAGCGGGAGCTGAGGGACAGAGAGGAGATTTAAAAAGATCGGTAGATGAGAGTTACAGTGACGTTTTAAAAGAGCGGGACCTGAGAGAGCGGAGATTTGAATAAAGTGGGATCTGCGAGTCGGAGAAGTGATTTATAAAAGCGGGACATGAGAGTTACAGCAAAGGTTTCAAATGAGCAGGAGCTGAGAGAGAGGAGATTTGAAAAGAGTGTGATCCGAGAGTGCGAGCGAAGATTTAAAAACAGCGGGAGCTGAGAGTCAGAGCAGAGATTTAAAAAAAGCTGGAGCTGAGAGACAGAACAGAAATTTAAAAAGGGCGGGAGCTGAGCATTAGAGCAGAGATTTAGAAAGAGCTGGAACTGATAGAGCAGAGTTTTGAAAAGAGCAGGAGCTGAGATTCAGAACGAACATTTAAAAACAGTGGCACCTGGGAGCCATAGTGGAAATTTGAACATAACGGTCATTTAGAGTAAGAGCTGAGATTGAAAAAGAGCGGTTGCTGAGTGTCAGAGTGAAGGTTTAAATAGAGCAGGAGCTGAGAATCAGAGCGCAGATTTTAAAAAGAGCGGGAGGTGAGAGTTTCAACGAAGTTTTAAAAAGAACGGGAGCTGAGAGTCAGAGCAAAGCTTTCAAAAGAGTGGGAGCTGAGTGTTAGAGCAGAGATTTAGAAAGAGCGGTAGCTGAGAGACAGAGCGGAGAAGTAAAAAGACCAGGAGCTGAGAGTCAGAGCGGAGATTGAAGAAGAACGGGAGCTCAGAGTCAGAGCGGAGATTTAAAAAGAGCAGCAACTGGCAGTCAGAGCGAACATTTAAAAAGCTCAGGAGATGAGAGTTAGACCGAAGCTTTAAAAAAAAAAATGGGAGCTGAGAGCGGAGATTTGAAAAAAGCGGGAGCTGCCAGTCAGAGTGAAGATGTAAAAACAGCGGGAGCTGGGAACCAGAGCGGAGATTTAGAAATCGTGGGAGCTGAGAGTTAGTTTGGAGAATTAAAAAGAGCAGGAGCTGAGCGTCAGAGCAGAGAATTAAAAACATAGGGTTTTGAGGGTTAGATTAGAGATTTGAAAAGAGCGGGATCTGAGAGAGCAGAGATTTTAAAAGAACATGAGCGGAGAGTCAGAGTGGAGATTTAAGAAGAGCGTGAGCTAAGAGTCAGAAGGGAGATTTTAAAAAGCGGGAGCTGTGAGACAGAGCGGAGATTTAAAAAGGGTGGTAGCTGAGAATCAGCACGGAGATATATAAAGACCGTGAGCTGAGAGAGCAGAGATTTAAAAAGCACAAGCTGAGAGGCAGAGTGGAGGCTGAAAGGGGTGGGAGCTGGGAGTCGGGGCAGAGATTTATACATTTCAGGAGCTGAGTGTCAGAGCGGAGATTTAAAAAGAGCGGGAGCTCAGAGTCAGAGTGGAGATTTAGAAATAGCAGGACCTGATTGCCAGAGCGGGGATTTAACAAGATCAGGAGATGAGAGTTACAGAGAAGTTTTAAAAAGAGCGGGAACTGAGAGAGCGGAGATTTGAAAAAAGTGGGATCTGAGAGTCGGAGTGGTGATTTTTAAAAGCGGGACATGAGAGTTACAGCAAAGCTTTCAAATGAGCAGGAGCTGAGAGAGCGGAGATTTGAAAAGACCATGATCTGAGAGTGAGAGCGTAGATTTGAAAACAGCGGGAGCTGAGAGTCAGAGCAGAGATTTAATAAAAGCTGGAGCTGAGAGATAGAATGGAGATTTAAGAAGGGCGGGAGCTGAGCATTAGAGCAGAGATTTAGAAAGAGCCAGAACTGAGAGCAGAGTTTTGAAAAGAGCGGGAGCTGAGATTCAGAGCAGAGATTTAAAAAGAGCAGGAACTGGGAGACAGAGCGAACATTTAAAAAGCTCAGGAGAAGAGAGTTAGAGCGAAGCTTTAAAAAAAACCGAGAGCTGACAGCGGAGATTTGAAGACAGCTGGAGCTACCATTCAGAGGGAAGATGTAAAAACAGCGGGAGCTCGGAGCCAGAGTGGAGATTTAAAAATCGTGGGAGCTGAAAGTTAGTCTGGAGAGTTAAAAAGAGCAGGAGCTGAGCATCAGAGCAGAGAATTCAAAACAGTGGGTGTTGAGGGTTAGATTAGAGATTTGAAAAGAGCAGGATCTGAGAGAGCAGAAATTTTAAAAGAGCATGAGCGGAGACTCAAAGTGGAGAGTTAAAAAGAGCGGGAAGTAAGAGTCAGACTGGAGATTTTAAAAAGCGGGAGCTGTGAGTCAGAGCGGAGATTTAGAAAGGGAGGGACTGACAATCAGCATGGAGATATATAAAGAGTGTTAACTGAGAGAGCAGAGATTTAAAAAGCACGAGTTGAGAGGCAGAGCGGAGGTTGAAAGGGGCGGGAGCTGGGAGTCAGGGTAGAGATTTATAAATTTCAGCAGCTGAGTGTCAGAGCGGAGATTTAATAAGATCAGGAGCTCAGGGTCAGTGTGGAGATTTAAAAAGAGCAGGAGCTGAGCGTCAGAGCAGAAAATTAAAAACAGTGGGTGTTGAGGGTTAGAGCAGAGATTTAAAAAGAACGGGATCTGAGAGAGCATAGATTTTAAAAGAGCGTGAGCGGAGAGTCAGAGTGGAGATTTAAAAAGAGCTGGAGCTGAGGGTCAGAGCATACATTTCTAAAGAGTCGGAGTTGAGTTTCAGAACAGAGATTTAAAAAGATTGGGAGCTGACAGAGCAAAGATTTAAAAAGAGCGGGATCTGAGAGAGCAGGAGATATAAAAAGAGAGTGAGCGGAGAGTCAGAGCGGAGATTTAAAAAGAGCGGGAGCTCAGAGTCAGAGGGCAGATTTAAAAACTGCAGGATCTGAGAGTCAGAGCAGAGATTTAAACAGAGCACGAGGTCAGAATCAGAGCGGAGATTTAGAAATAGCGGGAGCTGAGGGACAGAGCGGTGATTTAAAAAGATCAAGCAGTGAGAGTTATAGTGAAGTTTTAAAAAGAGCGGGACCTGAGAGAGCGGAGATTTGGAAAAAGTGGGATCTGCGAGTCGGAGCGGTGATTTATAAAAGCGGGACATGAGAGTTACAGCGAAGCTTTCAAATGAGCAGGAGCTGAGAGAGCGGAGATTTGAAAAGAGAGTGATCTGAGAGAGAGAGCGAAGATTTAAAAAGGGCGGGAGCTGAGAGTCAGAGCTGAGATTTAAAAAAAGCTGGAGCTGAGAGACAGAACGGAGATTTAAAAAGGGCGGGAGCTGGGCATTAGAGCAGAGATTTAGAAGGAGCCGGAACTAAGAGAGCAGAGTTTTGAAAAGTGCGGGAGCTGAGATTCAGAACGAAGATTTGAAAACAGTGGCACCTGGGAGTCATAGTGGAAAATTGAAAATAGCGGTAGCTGAGAGTAAGAGCTGAGATTGAAAAAGAGCAGGGTGCTGAGTGTCAGAGTGAAGGTTTAAATAGAGCAGGAGCTGAGAGTCAGAGCACAGATTTAAAATAAGCTGGAGCTGAGAGTTTCAACTAAGTTTTAAAAAGAGCGGGAGCTGAGAGTCAGAGCAGAGATTTAAAAAGAGTGGGAGCTGCGTGTTAGAGCAGAGATTTAGAAAGAGCGGTAGCTGAGAGACAGAGCGGAGAAGTAAAAAGACCAGGAGCTGAGAGTCAGAGCAGAGATTGAAGAAGAACGGGAGCTCAGAGTCAGAGCGGAGATTTAAAAAGAGCAGCAACTGGCAGTCAGAGCGAACATTTAAAAAGCTCAGGAGATGAGCGTTAGAGCAAAGGTTTAAAAAAAAAATGGGAGCTGAGAGCGGAGATTTGAAAAAAGCGGGAGCTGCCAGTCAGAGTGAAGATGTAAAAACAGCGGGAGCTGGGAACCAGAGCGGTGATTTAGAAATCGTGGGAGCTGAGAGTTAGTTTGGAGAATTAAAAAGAGCAGGAGCTGAGCGTCAGAGCAGAGAATTAAAAACATAGGGTTTTGAGGGTTAGATTAGAGATTTGAAAAGAGCGGGATCTGAGAGAGCAGAGATTTTAAAAGAGCATGAGCGGAGAGTCAGAGTGAAGATTTAAGAAGAGCATGAGCTAAGAGTCAGTCGGGAGATTTTAAAAAGCGGGAGCTGTGAGACAGAGCGGAGATTTAAAAAGGGTGGGAGCTGAGAATCAGCACGGAGATATATAAAGACCGTGAGCTGAGAGAGCAGAGATTTAAAAAGCACAAGCTGAGAGGCAGAGTGGAGGTTGAAAGGGGTGGGAGCTGGGAGTCGGGGCAGAGATTTATACATTTCAGGAGCTGAGTGTCAGAGCGGAGATTTAAAAAGAGCGGGAGCTCAGAGTCAGAGCGGAGATTTAGAAATAGCGGGAGCTGATGGACAGAGCGGGGATTTAACAAGATCAGGAGATGAAAGTTACAGAGAAGTTTTAAAAAGAGCGGGAACTGAGAGAGCGGAGATTTGAAAAAAGTGGGATCTGAGAGTCGGAGTGGTGATTTTTAAAAGCGGGACATGAGAGTTACAGGAAAGCTTTCAAATGAGCAGGAGCTGAGAGAGCGGAGATTTGAAAAGAGCATGATCTGAGAGTGAGAGCGAAGATTTGAAAACAGCGGGAGCTGAGAGTCAGAGCAGAGATTTAAAAAGAGCAGGAGCTGAGTGTCAGAGCAGAGATTTAGAAAGAGCGGGATTTGAGAGTCAGAGCAGAGATTTAAAAAGAGCGGGAGCTCAGAGTCAGAGCGGATATTTAAAAAGAGCAGGAACTGGGATTCAGAGCGAAGCTTTAAAAAGCTCAGGAGATGAGAGTTAGAGTGAACCTTTAAAAAAAAAGGGAGCTGAGAGCAGGGATTTGAAAAAAGCGGGAGCAGCCAGTCAGAGTGAAGATGTAAAAAGAGTGGGAGCTGGGAGTCAGAGCAGAGATTTAAAAAAAGCTGGAGCTGAGAGACAGAACAGAAATTTAAAAAGGGCTGGAGCTGAGCATTAGAGCAGAGATTTAGAAAGAGCCGGAATTGATAGAGCAGAGTTTTGAAAAGAGCAGGAGCTGAGATTCAGAACGAACATTTAAAAACAGTGGCACCTGGGAGCCATAGTGGAAATTTGAACATAACAGTCGTTGAGAGTAAGAGCTGAGATTGAAAAAGAGCGGTTGCTGAGTGTCAGAGTGAAGGTTTAAATAGAGCAGGAGCTTAGAATCAGAGCGCAGATTTTAAAAAGAGCGGGAGGTGAGAGTTTCAACGAAGTTTTAAAAAGAACGGGAGCTGAGAGTCAGAGCAAAGCTTTCAAAAGAGTGGGAGCTGAGTGTTAGAGCAGAGATTTAGAAAGAGCAGTAGCTGAGAGACAGAGCGGAGAAGTAAAAAGACCAGGAGCTGAGAGTCAGAGCGGAGATTGAAGAAGAACGGGAGCTCAGAGTCAGAGCGGAGATTTAAAAAGAGCAGCAACTGGCAGTCAGAGCGAACATTTAAAAAGCTCAGGAGATGAGAGTTAGACCGAAGCTTTAAAAAAAAAAATGGGAGCTGAGAGCGGAGATTTGAAAAAAGCGGGAGCTGCCAGTCAGAGTGAAGATGTAAAAACAGCGGGAGCTGGGAACCAGAGCGGAGATTTAGAAATCGTGGGAGCTGAGAGTTAGTTTGGAGAATTAAAAAGAGCAGGAGCTGAGCGTCAGAGCAGAGAATTAAAAACATAGGGTTTTGAGGGTTAGATTAGAGATTTGAAAAGAGCGGGATCTGAGAGAGCAGAGATTTTAAAAGAACATGAGCGGAGAGTCAGAGTGGAGATTTAAGAAGAGCGTGAGCTAAGAGTCAGAAGGGAGATTTTAAAAAGCGGGAGCTGTGAGACAGAGCGGAGATTTAAAAAGGGTGGTAGCTGAGAATCAGCACGGAGATATATAAAGACCGTGAGCTGAGAGAGCAGAGATTTAAAAAGCACAAGCTGAGAGGCAGAGTGGAGGTTGAAAGGGGTGGGAGCTGGGAGTCGGGGCAGAGATTTATACATTTCAGGAGCTGAGTGTCAGAGCGGAGATTTAAAAAGAGCGGGAGCTCAGAGTCAGAGCGGAGATTTAGAAATAGCGGGACCTGATGGACAGAGCGGGGATTTAACAAGATCAGGAGATGAGAGTTACAGAGAAGTTTTAAAAAGAGCGGGAACTGAGAGAGCGGAGATTTGAAAAAAGTGGGATCTGAGAGTCGGAGTGGTGATTTTTAAAAGCGGGACATGAGAGTTACAGCAAAGCTTTCAAATGAGCAGGAGCTGAGAGAGCGGAGATTTGAAAAGACCATGATCTGAGAGTGAGAGCGTAGATTTGAAAACAGCGGGAGTTGAGAGTCAGAGCAGAGATTTAATAAAAGCTGGAGCTGAGAGATAGAATGGAGATTTAAGAAGGGCGGGAGCTGAGCATTAGAGCAGAGATTTAGAAAGAGCCAGAACTGAGAGCAGAGTTTTGAAAAGAGCGGGAGCTGAGATTCAGAGCAGAGATTTAAAAAGAGCAGGAACTGGGAGACAGAGCGAACATTTAAAAAGCTCAGGAGAAGAGAGTTAGAGCGAAGCTTTAAAAAAAACCGAGAGCTGACAGCGGAGATTTGAAGACAGCTGGAGCTACCATTCAGAGGGAAGATGTGAAAACAGCGGGAGCTCGGAGCCAGAGTGGAGATTTAAAAATCATGGGAGCTGGAAGTTAGTCTGGAGATTAAAAAGAGCAGGAGCTGAGCGTCAGAGCAGAGAATTCAAAACAGTGGGTGTTGAGGGTTAGATTAGAGATTTGAAAAGAGCAGGATCTGAGAGAGCAGAAATTTTAAAAGAGCATGAGCGGAGACTCAAAGTGGAGAGTTAAAAAGAGCGGGAAGTAAGAGTCAGACTGGAGATTTTAAAAAGCGGGAGCTGTGAGTCAGAGCGGAGATTTAGAAAGGGAGGGACTGACAATCAGCATGGAGATATATAAAGAGTGTTAACTGAGAGAGCAGAGATTTAAAAAGCACGAGTTGAGAGGCAGAGCGGAGGTTGAAAGGGGCGGGAGCTGGGAGTCAGGGTAGAGATTTATAAATTTCAGCAGCTGAGTGTCAGAGCGGAGATTTAATAAGATCAGGATCTCAGGGTCAGTGTGGAGATTTAAAAAGACCAGGAGCTGAGCGTCAGAGCAGAGAATTAAAAACAGTGGGTGTTGAGGGTTAGAGCAGAGATTTAAAAAGAACGGGATCTGAGAGAGCATAGATTTTAAAAGAGCGTGAGCGGAGAGTCAGAGTGGAGATTTAAAAAGAGCTGGAGCTGAGGGTCAGAGCATACATTTCTAAAGAGTCGGAGTTGAGTTTCAGAACAGAGATTTAAAAAGAGTGGTAACTAACAGAGCAAAGATTTTAAAAGAGCGGGATCTGAGAGAGCAGGAGATATAAAAAGAGAGTGAGCGGAGAGTCAGAGCGGAGATTTAAAAAGAGCGGGAGCTCAGAGTCAGAGGGCAGATTTAAAAACTGCAGGAGCTGAGAGTCAGAGCGGAGATTTAAAAAGAGCGGGAGCTAACAGTCAGAGGGCAGATTTAAAAACTGCAGGAGCTGAGAGTCAGAGCAGAGATTTAAAAAGTGCGCGAGCTGAGAGTCAGTGCAGAGATGTATAAATAGCGGGATCTGAGAGTCAGAGCAGAGATTTAAAAAGAGCACGACATCAGAGACGGAGCGGAAATTTAGAAATAGCGGGAGCTGAGGGACAGAGCGGAGATTTAAAAAGATCAGGAGATGAGAGTTACAGTGAAGTTTTAAAAAGAGCGGGACCTGAGAGAGCGGAGATTTGAAAAAAGTGGGATCTGCGAGTCGGAGCGGTGATTTATAAAAGCGGGACATGAGAGTTACAGCGAAGCTTTCAAATGAGCAGGAGCTGAGAGAGCGGAGATTTGAAAAGAGAGTGATCTGAGAGAGAGAGCGAAGATTTAAAAAGGGCGGGAGCTGAGAGTCAGAGCTGAGATTTAAAAAAAGCTGGAGCTGAGAGACAGAACGGAGATTTAAAAAGGGCGGGAGCTGGGCATTAGAGCAGAGATTTAGAAGGAGCCGGAACTAATAGAGCAGAGTTTTGAAAAGTGCGGGAGCTGAGATTCAGAACGAAGATTTGAAAACAGTGGCACCTGGGAGTCATAGTGGAAAATTGAAAATAGCGGTAGCTGAGAGTAAGAGCTGAGATTGAAAAAGAGCAGGTGCTGAGTGTCAGAGTGAAGGTTTAAATAGTGCAGGAGCTGAGAGTCAGAGCACAGATTTAAAAAAAGTGGAGCTGAGAGTATCAACTAAGTTTTAAAAAGAGCGGGAGCTGAGAGTCAGAGCAAAGATTTAAAAAGTGGCAGCTGAGAGTCAGAGCGGAGATGTAAAAAGACCGGGAGCTGAGAGTCAGAGCGGAGATTGAAAAAGAGCGGGAGCTCAGAGTCAGAGCGGAGATTTAGAAATAGCGGGAGCTGAGGGACAGAGAGGAGATTTAAAAAGATCGGTAGATGAGAGTTACAGTGACGTTTTAAAAGAGCGGGACCTGAGAGAGCGGAGATTTGAATAAAGTGGGATCTGCGAGTCGGAGAAGTGATTTATAAAAGCGGGACATGAGAGTTACAGCAAAGGTTTCAAATGAGCAGGAGCTGAGAGAGAGGAGATTTGAAAAGAGTGTGATCCGAGAGTGCGAGCGAAGATTTAAAAACAGCGGGAGCTGAGAGTCAGAGCAGAGATTTAAAAAAAGCTGGAGCTGAGAGACAGAACAGAAATTTAAAAAGGGCTGGAGCTGAGCATTAGAGCAGAGATTTAGAAAGAGCCGGAACTGATAGAGCAGAGTTTTGAAAAGAGCAGGAGCTGAGATTCAGAACGAACATTTAAAAACAGTGGCACCTGGGAGCCATAGTGGAAATTTGAACATAACGGTCATTGAGAGTAAGAGCTGAGATTGAAAAAGAGCGGTTGCTGAGTGTCAGAGTGAAGGTTTAAATAGAGCAGGAGCTTAGAATCAGAGCGCAGATTTTAAAAAGAGCGGGAGGTGAGAGTTTCAACGAAGTTTTAAAAAGAACGGGAGCTGAGAGTCAGAGCAAAGCTTTCAAAAGAGTGGGAGCTGAGTGTTAGAGCAGAGATTTAGAAAGAGCGGTAGCTGAGATACAGAGCGGAGAAGTAAAAAGACCAGGAGCTGAGAGTCAGAGCGGAGATTGAAGAAGAACGGGAGCTCAGAGTCAGAGCGGAGATTTAAAAAGAGCAGCAACTGGCAGTCAGAGCGAACATTTAAAAAGCTCAGGAGATGAGAGTTAGACCGAAGCTTTAAAAAAAAAAATGGGAGCTGAGAGCGGAGATTTGAAAAAAGCGGGAGCTGCCAGTCAGAGTGAAGATGTAAAAACAGCGGGAGCTGGGAACCAGAGCGGAGATTTAGAAATCGTGGGAGCTGAGAGTTAGTTTGGAGAATTAAAAAGAGCAGGAGCTGAGCGTCAGAGCAGAGAATTAAAAACATAGGGTTTTGAGGGTTAGATTAGAGATTTGAAAAGAACGGGATCTGAGAGAGCAGAGATTTTAAAAGAACATGAGCGGAGAGTCAGAGTGGAGATTTAAGAAGAGCGTGAGCTAAGAGTCAGAAGGGAGATTTTAAAAAGCGGGAGCTGTGAGACAGAGCGGAGATTTAAAAAGGGTGGTAGCTGAGAATCAGCACGGAGATATATAAAGACCGTGAGCTGAGAGAGCAGAGATTTAAAAAGCACAAGCTGAGAGGCAGAGTGGAGGTTGAAAGGGGTGGGAGCTGGGAGTCGGGGCAGAGATTTATACATTTCAGGAGCTGAGTGTCAGAGCGGAGATTTAAAAAGAGCGGGAGCTCAGAGTCAGAGCGGAGATTTAGAAATAGCGGGAGCAGATGGACAGAGCGGGGATTTAACAAGATCAGGAGATGAGAGTTACAGAGAAGTTTTAAAAAGAGCGGGAACTGAGAGAGCGGAGATTTGAAAAAAGTGGGATCTGAGAGTCGGAGTGGTGATTTTTAAAAGCGGGACATGAGAGTTACAGCAAAGCTTTCAAATGAGCAGGAGCTGAGAGAGCGGAGATTTGAAAAGACCATGATCTGAGAGTGAGAGCGTAGATTTGAAAACAGCGGGAGCTGAGAGTCAGAGCAGAGGTTTAATAAAAGCTGGAGCTGAGAGATAGAATGGAGATTTAAGAAGGGCGGGAGCTGAGCATTAGAGCAGAGATTTAGAAAGAGCCAGAACTGAGAGCAGAGTTTTGAAAAGAGCGGGAGCTGAGATTCAGAGCAGAGATTTAAAAAGAGCAGGAACTGGGAGACAGAGCGAACATTTAAAAAGCTCAGGAGAAGAGAGTTAGAGCGAAGCTTTAAAAAAAACCGAGAGCTGACAGCGGAGATTTGAAGACAGCTGGAGCTACCATTCAGAGGGAAGATGTAAAAACAGCGGGAGCTCGGAGCCAGAGTGGAGATTTAAAAATCATGGGAGCTGAAAGTTAGTCTGGAGAATTAAAAAGAGCAGGAGCTGAGCGTCAGAGCAGAGAATTCAAAACAGTGGGTGTTGAGGGTTAGATTAGAGATTTGAAAAGAGCAGGATCTGAGAGAGCAGAAATTTTAAAAGAGCATGAGCGGAGACTCAAAGTGGAGAGTTAAAAAGAGCGGGAAGTAAGAGTCAGACTGGAGATTTTAAAAAGCGGGAGCTGTGAGTCAGAGCGGAGAATTAGAAAGGGAGGGACTGACAATCAGCATGGAGATATATAAAGAGTGTTAACTGAGAGAGCAGAGATTTAAAAAGCACGAGTTGAGAGGCAGAGCGGAGGTTGAAAGGGGCGGGAGCTGGGAGTCAGGGTAGAGATTTATAAATTTCAGCAGCTGAGTGTCAGAGCGGAGATTTAATAAGATCAGGAGCTCAGGGTCAGTGTGGAGATTTAAAAAGAGCAGGAGCTGAGCGTCAGAGCAGAAAATTAAAAACAGTGGGTGTTGAGGGTTAGAGCAGAGATTTAAAAAGAACGGGATCTGAGAGAGCATAGATTTTAAAAGAGCGTGAGCGGAGAGTCAGAGTGGAGATTTAAAAAGAGCTGGAGCTGAGGGTCAGAGCATACATTTCTAAAGAGTCGGAGTTGAGTTTCAGAACAGAGATTTAAAAAGATTGGGAGCTGACAGAGCAAAGATTTAAAAAGAGCGGGATCTGAGAGAGCAGGAGATATAAAAAGAGAGTGAGCGGAGAGTCAGAGCGGAGATTTAAAAAGAGCGGGAGCTCAGAGTCAGAGGGCAGATTTAAAAACTGCAGGATCTGAGAGTCAGAGCAGAGATTTAAACAGAGCACGAGGTCAGAATCAGAGCGGAGATTTAGAAATAGCGGGAGCTGAGGGACAGAGCGGTGATTTAAAAAGATCAAGCAGTGAGAGTTATAGTGAAGTTTTAAAAAGAGCGGGACCTGAGAGAGCGGAGATTTCGAAAAAGTGGGATCTGCGAGTCGGAGCAGTGATTTATAAAAGCGGGACATGGGAGTTACAGCAAAGCTTTCAAATGAGCAGGAGCTGAGAGAGCGGAGATTTGAAAAGAGCGTGATCTGAGAGTGAGAGCGAAGATTTAAAAACAGCGGGAGTTGAGAGTCAAAGCTGAGATTTAAAAAACGCTGGAGCTGAGAGACAGAACAGAGATTTAAAAAGGGCGGGAGCTGAGCATTAGAGCAGAGATTTAGAAAGAGCCGGAACTGAGAGAGCAGAGTTTTGAAAAGAGCGGGAGCTGAGATTCAGAACGAAGATTTAAAAACAGTGGCACCTGGGAGTCATAGTGGAAATTTGAACATAGCGGTAGCTGAGAGTAAGAACTGAGATTGAAAAAGAGCGGGTGCTGAGTGTCAGAGTGCAGGTTTAAATAGAGCAGGAGCTGAGAATCAGAGCGCAGATTTAAAATAAGCAGGAGGTGAGAGTTTCAACGAAGTTTTAAAAAGAGCGGGAGCTGAGAGTCAGAGCAGAGATTTAAAAAGAGTGGGAGCTGCGTGTTAGAGCAGAGATTTAGAAAGAGCGGTAGCTGAGAGACAGAGCGGAGAAGTAAAAAGACCAGGAGCTGAGAGTCAGAGCAGAGATTGAAGAAGAACGGGAGCTCAGAGTCAGAGCGGAGATTTACAAAGAGCAGCAACTGGCAGTCAGAGCGAACATTTAAAAAGCTCAGGAGATGAGCGTTAGAGCAAAGGTTTAAAAAAAAAATGGGAGCTGAGAGCGGAGATTTGAAAAAAGCGGGAGCTGCCAGTCAGAGTGAAGATGTAAAAACAGCGGGAGCTGGGAACCAGAGCGGTGATTTAGAAATCGTGGGAGCTGAGAGTTAGTTTGGAGAATTAAAAAGAGCAGGAGCTGAGCGTCAGAGCAGAGAATTAAAAACATAGGGTTTTGAGGGTTAGATTAGAGATTTGAAAAGAGCGGGATCTGAGAGAGCAGAGATTTTAAAAGAGCATGAGCGGAGAGTCAGAGTGAAGATTTAAGAAGAGCATGAGCTAAGAGTCAGTCGGGAGATTTTAAAAAGCGGGAGCTGTGAGACAGAGCGGAGATTTAAAAAGGGTGGGAGCTGAGAATCAGCACGGAGATATATAACGACCGTGAGCTGAGAGAGCAGAGATTTAAAAAGCACAAGCTGAGAGGCAGAGTGGAGGTTGAAAGGGGTGGGAGCTGGGAGTCGGGGCAGAGATCTATACATTTCAGGAGCTGAGTGTCAGAGCGGAGATTTAAAAAGAGCGGGAGCTCAGAGTCAGAGCGGAGATTTAGAAATAGCGGGAGCTGATGGACAGAGCGGGGATTTAACAAGATCAGGAGATGAAAGTTACAGAGAAGTTTTAAAAAGAGCGGGAACTGAGAGAGCGGAGATTTGAAAAAAGTGGGATCTGAGAGTCGGAGTGGTGATTTTTAAAAGCGGGACATGAGAGTTACAGGAAAGCTTTCAAATGAGCAGGAGCTGAGAGAGCGGAGATTTGAAAAGAGCATGATCTGAGAGTGAGAGCGAAGATTTGAAAACAGCGGGAGCTGAGAGTCAGAGCAGAGATTTAAAAAGAGCAGGAGCTGAGTGTCAGAGCAGAGATTTAGAAAGAGCGGGATTTGAGAGTCAGAGCAGAGATTTAAAAAGAGCGGGAGCTCAGAGTCAGAGCGGATATTTAAAAAGAGCAGGAACTGGGATTCAGAGCGAAGCTTTAAAAAGCTCAGGAGATGAGAGTTAGAGTGAACCTTTAAAAAAAAAGGGAGCTGAGAGCAGAGATTTGAAAAAAGCGGGAGCAGCCAGTCAGAGTGAAGATGTAAAAAGAGTGGGAGCTGGGAGCCAGAGCAGAGATTTAAAAATCGTGGGAGCTGAGAGTTAGTTTGGAGAATTAAAAAGTGCTGGAGCTGAGCATCAGAGCAAAGAATTAAAAACAGTGGGTTTTGAGTGTTATAATAGCGATTTGAAAAGAGCGGGATCTGAGAGAGCAGAGATTTGAAAAGAGAATGAGCGGAGAGTCAGAGTGGAGATTTAAGAAGAGCGGGAGCTAAGAGTCAGACGGGAGATTTTAAAAAGCGGGAGCTGTGAGACAGAGCGGCGATTTAAAAAGGGTGGGAGGTGAGAATCAGCACGGCGATATATAAAGACCGTGAGCTGAGAGAGCAGAAATTTAAAAAGCACAAGCTGAGAGGCATAGTGGAGGTTGAAAGGGGCGGGAGCTGGGAGTCGGGGCAGAGATTTATACATTTCAGGAGCTGAGTGTCAGAGCGGAGATTTATAAAGAGCGGGAGCTCAGAGTCAGAGCGGAGATTTAGAAATAGCGGGAGCTGATGGACAGAGCGGGGATTTAAAAAGATCAGGAGATGAGAGTTACAGTGAAGTTTTAAAAAGAGCGGGAACTGAGAGAGCGGAGATTTGAAAAAAGTGGGATCTGAGAGTCGGAGTGGTGATTTTTAAAAGCGGGACATGAGAGTTACAGTAAAGCTTTCAAATGAGGAGGAGCTGAGAGAGCGGAGATTTGAAAAGAGCATGATCTGAGAGTGAGAGCGTAGATTTAAAAACAGCGAGAGCTGAGAGTCAGAGCTGAGATTTAAAAAAAGCTGGAGCTGAGAGATAGAATGGAGATTTAAGAAGGGCGGGAGCAGAGCATTAGAGCAGAGATTTAGAAAGAGCCGGAACTGAGGGCAGAGTTTTGAAAAGAGCGGGAGCTGAGATTCAGAACGAAGATTTCAAAACAGAGGCACCTGGGAGCCATAGTGGAAATTTGAACATAGCGGTAGGTGAGAGTAAGAGGTGATATTGAAAAAGAGCGGGTACTGAGTGTCAGAGTGAAGGTTTAAATAGAGCGGGAGCTTAGAATCAGAGCGCAGATTTTAAAAAAAGTGGGAGGTGAGAGTTTCAACCAAGTTTTAAAAAGAGCTGGAGCTGAGAGTCAGAGCAAAGATTTAGAAACAGTGGGAGCTGAGAGCCAGAGCAGAGATTTAAAAAGAGCGGGAGCTGAGTGTTAGAGCAGAGATTTAGAAAGAGCGGGATTTGAGAGTCAGAGCAGAGATGTAAAAAGCACGGGAGCTGAGAGTCAGAGCAGAGATTGAAAAAGAGCAGGAACTGGGATTCAGAGCGAAGCTTTAAAAAGCTCAGGAGATGAGAGTTAGAGTGAACCTTTAAAAAAACGGGAGCTGAGAGCAGAGATTTGAAAAAAGCGGGAGCAGTCAGTCAGAGTGAAGATGTAAAAAGAGCGGGAGCTGGGAGCCAGAGCGGAGATTTAAAAATCGTGGGAGCTGAGAGTTAGTTCGGAGAATTAAAAAGTGCTGGAGCTGAGCGTCAGAGCAGAGAATTAAAAACAGTGGGTTTTGAGGGTTAGAATAGCGATTTGAAAAGAGCGGGATCTGAGAGAGCAGAGATTTGAAAAGAGAATGAGCGGAGAGTCAGAGTGGAGATTTAAGAAGAGCGGGAGCTAAGAGTCAGACGGGAGATTTTAAAAAGCGGGAGCTGTGAGACAGAGCGGAGATTTAAAAAGGGTGGGAGGTGAGAATCAGCACAGAGATATATAAAGACCGTGAGTGAGAGAGCAGAGATTTAAAAAGCACAAGCTGAGAGGCAGAGGGGAGGTTGAAAGGGGCGGGAGCTGGGAGTCGGGGCAGAGATTTATACATTTCAGGAGCTGAGTGTCAGAGCGGATATTTAAAAAGAGTGGGAGCTCATAGTCAGAGCGGAGATTTAGAAATAGCGGGGGCTGAGGGACAGAGTGGGCATTTAAAAAGATCAGGAGATGAGAGTTACAGTGAAGTTTTAAAAAGAGCGGGACCTGAGAGAGCGGAAATTTGAAAAAAGTGGGATCTGCGAGTCGGAGTGGTGATTTATAAAAGTGCGACATGGGAGTTACAGCAAAGCTTTCAAATGAGCAGGAGCTGAGAGACCGGAGATTTGAAAAGAGCATGATCCGAGAGTGAGAGCGCAGATTTAAAAACAGCGGGAGCTGAGAGTCAGAGCAGAGATCTAAAAAAAGCTGGAGCTGAGAGACAGAACGGAGATTTGAAAAGGGCGGGAGCTGAGCATTAGAGCAGAGATTTAGAAAGAGCCGGAACTGAGAGAGCAGAGTTTTGAAAAGTGCGGGAGCTGAGATTCAGAACGAAGATTTAAAAACAGTGGTACCTGGGAGCCAAAGTGGAAATTTGAACATGGAGGTAGCTGAGAGTAAGAGGTGATATTGAAAAAGAGCGGGTGCTGAGAGTCAGAGCGCAGATTTAAAAACAGTGGTACCTGGGAGCCAAAGTGGAAATTTGAACATAGCGGTAGCTGAGAGTAAGAGCTGAGATTGAAAAAGAGCGGGTGCTGAGAATCAGAGCTCAGATTTTAAAAAAAGCGGGACGTGAGAGTTTCAACAAAGTTTTAAAAAGAGCGGGAGCTGAGAGTCAGAGCAGAGATTTAAAAAGAGCGGGAGCTGAGTGTCAGAGCAAAGATTTAGTAAGAGCTGGAGCTGAGTGTCAGAGCAGAGATGTAAGAAGACCGGGAGATGAGAGTCAGAGTTTAGATTTCAAAAGAGCAGGAACTGGGAGTCAGAGCGAAAATTTAAAAAGCTCAGGAGATGAGAGTTTGAAAGAAGCGTTAAAAAAAAACTGGAGCCAGAGCGGAGATTTAAAAATCGTGGGAGCTGAGAGTGAGTGTGGAGAATTAAAAAGAGCCGGAGCTGAGGGTCAGAGCAGAGATTTATAAAAAGCTGGTTCTGAGAGACAGAACGGAGATTTAAAAAGGGCGGGAGCTGAGCATTAGAGCAGAGATTTAGAAAGAGCCGGAACTGAGAGAGCAGAGTTTTGAAAAGAGCGGGAGCTGAGATTCAGAACGAAGATTAATAACAGTGGCACCTGGGAGACATAGTGGAAATTTGAACATAGCGGTAGCTGAGAGAAAGAGCTGAGATTGAGAAAGAGTGGGTACTGAGTGTCAGAGTGAAGGCTTAAATAGAGCGGGAGCTTAGAATCAGAGTGCAGATTTTAAAAAAAAGCGGGAGGTGAGAGTTTCAACGAAGTTTTAAAAAGAGCTGGAGCTGAGAGTCAGAGCAAAGATTTACAAACAGTGGGAGCTGAGAGTCAGAGCAGAGATGTAAAAAGAGCAGGAACTGGGAGTCAAAGTGAACATTTAAAAAGCTCAGGAGACGAGAGTTAGAGCGAAGCTTGAAAAAAAAAACAGGAGCTGAGAGCAGAGATTTGAAAAAAGCGGGAGCAGCCAGTCAGAGTGAAGATGTAAAAACAGTGGGAGCTGGGAGCCAGAGTGGAGATTTAAAAATCGTGGGAGCTGAGAGTTAGTTTGGAGAATTAAAAAGTGCTGGAGCTGAGCGTCAGAGCAGAGAATTTAAAACAGTGGGTTTTGAGGGTTAGAGTAGCGATTTGAATAGAGCGGGATCTGAGAGAGCAGAGATTTTAAAAGAGAATGAGCGGAGAGTCAGAGTGGAGATTTAAGAAGAGCGTGAGCTAAGAGTCAGATGGGAGATTTTAAAAAGCGGGAGCTGTGAGACAGAGCGGCGATTTAAAAAGGGTGGGAGGTGAGAATCAGCACGGAGATATATAAAGACCGTGAACTGAGAGAGCAGAGATTTAAAAAGCACAAGCTGAGAGGCAGAGCGGAGGTGGAAAGGGGCGGGAGCTGGGAGTCGGGGCAGAGATTTATACATTTCAGGAGCTGAGTGTCAGAGCGCATATTTAAAAAGAGCGGGAGCTCAGAGTCAGAGCGGAGATTTAGAAATAGCAGGGGCTGAGGGACAGAGCGGAGATTTAAAAAGATCAGGAGATGAGAGTTACAGTGAAGTTTTAAAAAGAGCGGGACCTGAGAGAGCGGAGATTTGAAAAAATTGGGATCTGCGAGTCGGAGCAGTGATTTATAAAAGCGGGACATGAGAGTTACAGCAAAGCTTTCAAATGAGCAGGAGCTGAGAAACCGGAGATTTGAAAAGAGCATGATCCGAGAGTGAGAGCGAAGATTTAAAAACAGCGGGAGCTGAGAGTCAGAACAAAGATTTAAAAAAAGCTGGAGCTGAGAGGCAGAACGGAGATTTAAAAAGGGCGGGAGCTGAGCATTAGAGCAGAGATTTAGAAAGAGCCGGAACTGAGAGAGCAGAGTTTTGAAAAGAGCGGGAGCTGAGATTCAGAATGAAGATTTAAAAAAAGTGGCACCTGGGAGCCATAGTGGAAATTTGAACATAGCGGTAGCTGAGAGTAAGAGCTGAGATTGAAAAAGAGCGGATGCTGAGTGTCAGAGCGCAGATTTAAAAACAGTGGTACCTGGGAGCCAAAGTGGAAATTTGAACATAGCGGTAGCTGAGAGTAAGAGCTGAGATTGAAAAAGAGCGGGTGCTGAGAATCAGAGCTCAGATTTTAAAAAAAGCGGGAGGTGAGAGTTTCAACGAAGTTTTAAAAAGAGCGGGAGCTGAGAGTCAGAGCAGAGATTTAAAAAGAGCGGGAGCTGAGTGTCAGAGCAAAGATTTAGTAAGAGCTGGAGCTGAGTGTCAGAGCAGAGATGTAAGAAGACCGGGAGATGAGAGTCAGAGTTTAGATTTCAAAAGAGCAGGAACTGGGAGTCAGAGCGAAAATTTAAAAAGCTCAGGAGATGAGAGTTTGAAAGAAGCGTTAAAAAAAAACTGGAGCCAGAGCGGAGATTTAAAAATCGTGGGAGCTGAGAGTTAGTGTGGAGAATTAAAAAGAGCCAGAGCTGAGGGTCAGAGCAGAGATTTATAAAAAGCTGGTTCTGAGAGACAGAACGGAGATTTAAAAAGGGCGGGAGCTGAGCATTAGAGCAGAGATTTAGAAAGAGCCGGAACTGAGAGAGCAGAGTTTTGAAAAGAGCGGGAGCTGAGATTCAGAACGAAGATTTAATAACAGTGGCACCTGGGAGACATAGTGGAAATTTGAACATAGCGGTAGCTGAGAGAAAGAGCTGAGATTGAGAAAGAGTGGGTACTGAGTGTCAGAGTGAAGGTTTAAATAGAGCGGGAGCTTAGAATCAGAGTGCAGATTTTAAAAAAAAGCGGGAGGTGAGAGTTTCAACGAAGTTTTAAAAAGAGCTGGAGCTGAGAGTCAGAGCAAAGATTTACAAACAGTGGGAGCTGAGAGTCAGAGCAGAGATGTAAAAAGAGCAGGAACTGGGAGTCAAAGTGAACATTTAAAAAGCTCAGGAGACGAGAGTTAGAGCGAAGCTTGAAAAAAAAACAGGAGCTGAGAGCAGAGATTTGAAAAAAGCGGGAGCAGCCAGTCAGAGTGAAGATGTAAAAACAGTGGGAGCTGGGAGCCAGAGTGGAGATTTAAAAATCGTGGGAGCTGAGAGTTAGTTTGGAGAATTAAAAAGTGCTGGAGCTGAGCGTCAGAGCAGAGAATTTGAAACAGTGGGTTTTGAGGGTTAGAGTAGCGATTTGAATAGAGCGGGATCTGAGAGAGCAGAGATTTTAAAAGAGAATGAGCGGAGAGTCAGAGTGGAGATTTAAGAAGAGCGTGAGCTAAGAGTCAGATGGGAGATTTTAAAAAGCGGGAGCTGTGAGACAGAGCGGCGATTTAAAAAGGGTGGGAGGTGAGAATCAGCACGGAGATATATAAAGACCGTGAACTGAGAGAGCAGAGATTTAAAAAGCACAAGCTGAGAGGCAGAGCGGAGGTGGAAAGGGGCGGGAGCTGGGAGTCGGGGCAGAGATTTATACATTTCAGGAGCTGAGTGTCAGAGCGCATATTTAAAAAGAGCGGGAGCTCAGAGTCAGAGCGGAGATTTAGAAATAGCAGGGGCTGAGGGACAGAGCGGAGATTTAAAAAGATCAGGAGATGAGAGTTACAGTGAAGTTTTAAAAAGAGCGGGACCTGAGAGAGCGGAGATTTGAAAAAATTGGGATCTGCGAGTCGGAGCGGTGATTTATAAAAGCGGGACATGAGAGTTACAGCAAAGCTTTCAAATGAGCAGGAGCTGAGAAACCGGAGATTTGAAAAGAGCATGATCCGAGAGTGAGAGCGAAGATTTAAAAACAGCGGGAGCTGAGAGTCAGAACAAAGATTTAAAAAAAGCTGGAGCTGAGAGGCAGAACGGAGATTTAAAAAGGGCGGGAGCTGAGCATTAGAACAGAGATTTAGAAAGAGCCGGAACTGAGAGAGCAGAGTTTTGAAAAGAGCGGGAGCTGAGATTCAGAATGAAGATTTAAAAAAAGTGGCACCTGGGAGCCATAGTGGAAATTTGAACATAGCGGTAGCTGAGAGTAAGAGCTGAGATTGAAAAACAGCGGATGCTGAGTGTCAGAGCGCAGATTTAAAAAAAAAGCGGGAGATGAGAGTTTCAACGAAGCTTTAAAAAGAGCGGGAGCTGAGAGTCAGAGCAAAGACTTTAAAATAGTGGGAGCTGAGAGTCAGAGTGCAGATTTAAAAATAGCGGGAGCTCAGAGTCAGAGTGGAGATTTAAAAAAGAGCAGGAAATGGGAGTCAGAGCGAACATTTAAAAAGCTCAGGAAATGAGAGTTTGAGCGAAGCATTAAAAAAAACAGGAGCTGAGAACGGAGATTTGAAAAAAGCTGGAGGTGCCAGTCGGAGTGAAGATTTAAAAACTGCAGGAGCTGGGAGCCAGAGCGGAGATTTAAAAATCGTGGGAGCTGAGAGTTAGTGTGGAGAATTAAAATGAGCCGGAGCTGAGCGTCAGAGCAGAGATTTAAAAAAAGCTGGAGCTGAGAGACAGAACGGAGATTTGAAAAGGGCGGGAGCTGAGCATTCGAGCAGAGATTTAGAAAGAGCCGGAACTGAGAGAGCACAGTTTTGAAAAGAGCGGGAGCTGAGATTCAGAACGAAGATTCAAAAACAGTGGCACCTGGGAGTCATAGTGGAAATTTGAACATAGCGGTAGCTGAGAGTAAGAGCGCAGATTTAAAATAAGCGGGAGGTGAGAGTTTCAACAAAGTTTTAAAAAGAGCGGGAGCTGAGAGTCAGAGCAAAGACTTAAAAACAGTGGGAGCTGAGAGTCAGAGCAGAGATTTAAAAAGAGCAGGAGCTGAGCATCAGAGCAGAGAATTAAAAACAGTGGGTTTTGAGGGTTAGATTAGAGATTTGAAAAGAGCGGGATCTGAGAGAGCAGAGATTTTAAAAGAGCATGAGCGGAGAGTCAGAGTGGAGATTTAAGAAGAGCGGGAGCTAAGAGTCAGACGGGAGATTTTAAAAAGCGGGAGCTGTGAGACAGAGCGGAGATTTAAAAAGGGTGGGAGGTGAGAATCAGCACGGAGATATATAAAGACCGTGAGTGAGAGAGCAGAGATTTAAAAAGCACAAGCTGAGAGGCAGAGGGGAGGTTGAAAGGGGCGGGAGCTGGGAGTCGGGGCAGAGATTTATACATTTCAGGAGCTGAGTGTCAGAGCGGATATTTAAAAAGAGCGGGAGCTCATAGTCAGAGCGGAGATTTAGAAATAGCGGGGGCTGAGGGACAGAGCGGAGATTTAAAAAGATCAGGAGATGAGAGTTACAGTGAAGTTTTAAAAAGAGCGGGACCTGAGAGAGCGGATATTTGAAAAAAAGTGGGATCTGCGAGTCGGAGCGGTGATTTATAAAAGCGGGACATGGGAGTTCCAGCAAAGCTTTCAATTGAGCAGGAGCTGAGAGACCGGAGATTTGAAAAGAGCATGATCCGAGAGTGAGAGCGAAGATTTAAAAACAGCGGGAGCTGAGAGTCAGAGCAGAGATCTAAAAAAAGCTGGAGCTGAGAGACAGAACGGAGATTTGAAAAGGGCAGGAGCTGAGCATTAGAGCAGAGATTTAGAAAGAGCCGGAACTGAGAGAGCAGAGTTTTGAAAAGATCGGGAGCTGAGATTCAGAACGAAGATTTAAAAACAGTGGTACCTGGGAGCCATAGTGGAAATTTGAACATAGCAGTAGCTGAGAGTAAGAGCTGAGATTGAAAAAGAGCGGGAACTGAGTGTCAGAGTGAAGGTTTAAATAGAGCGGGAGCTTAGAATCAGTGCGCAGATTTTAAAAAAAGCGGGAGGTGAGAGTTTCAACCAAGTTTTAAAAAGAGCTGGAGCTGAGAGTCAGATCAAAGGTTTACCAACAGTGGGAGCTGAGAGTCAGAGCAGAGATTTAAAAAGAGCGGGAGCTGAGTGTTAGAGCAGAGATTTAGAAAGAGCGGGAGCTGAGAGTCAGAGCAGAGATGTAAAAAGCCCGGGAGCTGAGAGTCAGAGCGGAGATTGAAAAAGAGCGGCAGCTCAGAGTCAGAGCGGAGATTTAAAAAGAGCAGGAACTGGGAGTCAGAGCGAACATGTAAAAAGCTCAGGAGATGAGAGTTAGAGCGAAGCTTTAAAAAAAAAACGGGAGCTGAGAGCAGAGATTTGAACAAAGCGGGAGCAGCTAGTCAGAGCGAAGATGTAAAAAGCGCGGGAGCTGGGAGCCAGAGCGGAGATTTAAAAATCGTGGGAGATGAGAGTTAGTTTGGAGAATTAAAAAGTGCTGGAGCTTAGCGTCAGAGCAGAGATTTAAAAACAGTGGGTTTTGAGGGTTAGAGTAGAGATTTGAAAAGAGCGGGATCTGAGAGAGCAGAGATTTTGAAAGAGAATGAGTGGAGAGTCAGAGTGGAGATTTAAAAAGAGGGGAGCTAAGAGTCAGACGGGAGATTTTAAAAAACGGGAGCTGTGAGACAGAGCGGAGATTTAAAAAGGGTGGGAGCTGAGAATAAGCAAGGAGATATATAAAGACCGTGAGTGAGAGAGCAGAGATTTAAAAAGCACAAGCTGGGAGGCAGAGCGGAGGTTGAAAGGGGCGGGAGCTGGGAGTCGGGGCAGAGATTTATACATTTCAGGAGCTGAGTGTCAGAGCGCATATTTAAAAAGAGCGGGAACACAGAGTCAGAGCGGAGATTTAGAAATAGCGGGGGCTGAGGGACAGAGCGGAGATTCAAAAAGATCAGGAGATGAGAGTTACAGTGAAGTTTTAAAAAGAGGAGGACCTGAGAGAGCGGAGATTTGAAAAAAGTGGGATCTGCGAGTCGGAGTGGTGATTTATAAAAGCGGGACATGGGAGTTACAGCAAAGCTTTCAAATGAGCAGGAGCTGAGAAACCGGAGATTTGAAAAGAGCATGATCCGAGAGTGAGAGCGAAGATTTAAAAACAGCGGGAGCTGAGAGTCAAAGCAGAGATTTAAATAAAGCTGGAGCTGAGAGACAGAACGGAGATTTAAAAAGGGCGGGAGCTGAGCATTAGAGCAGAGATTTAGAAAGAGCCGGAACTGAGAGAGCAGAGTTTTGAAAAGAGCGGGAGCTGAGATTCAAAACGAAGATTTCAAAACAGTGGCACCTGGGAGCCATAGTGGAAATTTGAACATAGCGGTAGCTGAGAGTAAGAGCTGAGATTAAAAAAGATCGGTTGCTGAGAGTCAGAGCGCAGATTTAAAAAAAAGCGGGAGATGAGAGTTTCAACAAAGTTTTAAAAAGAGCGGGAGCTGAGAGTCAGAGCAAAGATTTAGTAAGAGCTGGAGCTGAGTGTCAGAGCGGAGATTGAAAAAGAGCGGGAGCTCAGAGTCAGAGCAGAGATTTAAAAAGAGCAGGAACTGGGAGACAGAGCGAACATTTAAAAAGCTCAGGAGATGAGAGTTTGAGCGAATCTTTAAAAAAAAACGGGAGCTGAGAGCGGAGACTTGAAAAAAGCTGGAGCTGCCAGTCAGAGTGAAGATTTAAAAACTGCGGGAGCTGGGACCCAGAGCGGAGATTTAAAAATCGTGGGAGCTGAGAGTTAGTGTGGAGAATTAAAAAGAGCATTAGCTGAGCGTCGGAGCAGAGAATTAAAAACAGTGGGTTTTGAGGGTTAGATTAGAGATTTGAAAAGAGCAGGATCTGAGAGAGCAGAAATTTTAAAAGAGCATGAGCGGAGACTCAAAGTGGAGAGTTAAAAAGAGCGGGAAGTAAGAGTCAGACGGGAGATTTTAAAAAGCGGGAGCTGTGAGTCAGAGCGGAGATTTAAAAAGGGTGGGAGCTGACAATCAGCACGGAGATGTATAAAGAGCGTTAACTGAGAGAGCAGAGATTTAAAAAGCACGAGCTGAGAGGCAGAGCGGAGGTTGAAAGGGGCAGGAGCTGGGAGTCGGGGTAGAGATTTATAAATTTCAGGAGCTGAGTGTCAGAGCGGAGATTTAATAAGAGCGGGAGCTCAGAGTCAGTGTGGAGATTTAAAAAGAACAGGAGCTGAGCGTCAGAGCAGAGAATTAAAAACAGTGGGTGTTGAGGGTTAGAGTAGAGATTTAAAAGGAGCGGGATCTGAGAGAGCAGAGATTTTAAAAGAGCGTGAGCGGAGAGTCCGAGTGGAGATTTAAAAAGAGGGGGAGTTAAGAGTCAGACTGGAGATTTTAAAAAGCGGGAGCTGTGAGTCAGAGCGGAGATTTAAAAAGGGTGGGAGCTGGGCATTAGAGCGGAGATTAAGAAAGAGCAGCAACTGAGATTCAGACCGGAGATTTAAAAAGTGCGGAGATATAACAAGTGTGGGAGCTGAGAGTCTTTGCGGAGATTCAACATGAGAGGGAGCAGAGAGTCAGAGTGGAGATTTAAATTGAGCGAGAGCTTAGAGTCAGGGCATAGATTAATAAAGAGTGGGAGCTGAGACTCAGAGCGGAGATTGAAAAAGAGCGGGAGCTAGTGTCAGGGAAGTGATTTAAAAGGAACGGGACATGAGGGTCATGCCAGAGATTTAAAAAGAGCGGTAGCTGAGCGTCAGGGCAGAGATTTATAAAGAGCGGGATCTGAGAATCAGCACGGAGATTTAAAAAGAGACGGTGCTGAGGGTCAGAGCAGTGATTTAAAAACAGCAGGAGCTCACCTTGAGGGCGGAGATTTATAAAGAGCGAGAACTGAGAATCAGGACGGAGATTTAAAAAGAGCGGGAGCTGAGGGTCAAAGCGGAGATTTAAAAAGAGCAGTAGCTGAGAGTCAGGGCAGACATTAAAGAGCGAACTGAGAGTCAGAGTTGAGATTTATAAAGACCGGGAGCTGTGATAGCGGAGATTTAAAAAAGTGGGAGCTGCGAGTCAGAGCGGGGATTTTAAAAGGGCGGGAGTTGAGAAACAGCACGGAGATTTAAAAAGAGCGGGAGCATTGCGTCATAGCGGAGATTTAAAAAGAGCAGAAGGTGAGAATCAGAGCAGAGATTTATACCGAGCGAAACTGAAAGTCACAGCAGAGATTTATAAAGAGCAGGAGCTGAGATTCTGAACGGAGATTTAAAAAGAGCGGCAGCTGAGAGTAAGGGTGGAGATTTATAAAGAGCGGGATCTGAGAATCAGCATGGAGATTTAAAAAGAGCGGGAGCTGAGGGTCATGGCGGAGATTTAAAAAGAGCAGGAGCTGAGAGTGAGAGCAGAGATTGAAAAGAGCGGAATGGAGAGTCAGAGTGGAGATTTTTAAATACCGGAAGCTGTGATAGCGGAGATTTTAAAAAGCAGGAGCATAGGGTCATAGCGGTGATTTAAAACGAGCAGAAGCTTAGAGACTAAGCAGCGATTTATAAGGAACAGAACTGAGAGTCAGAGCGGAGATTGAAAAAGATCAGGAGATGAGAGTTACAGCGAAGGTTTAAAAAAAACGGGAGCTGAGAGCGGAGATTTGAAAAAAGCGGGAGCTGCTAGTCAGAGTGAAGATTTAAGAACAGCAGGAGCTGCGAGTCAGAGCAGTGATTTAAAAATAGCGGGAGCTGAGTTTCAGAGCCGTGATTTATAAAAGCGGGATTTGGGAGTTTTAAAATGAGTGGGAGGTGAGAGTCAGAGCGAAGATTTAAAAACAGCAGGCGCTGAGAGTCAGAGAAGAGACATAATAAGAGCAGGAACTGAGGGTCAGAGCAGAGATTTAAAAAGGGCGGGAGCTGAGCATTAGAGCGGAGATTAAGAAAGAGCGGCAGTTGAGTGTCAGACCGGAGATTTAAAAAGTGCGGAGATATAGCAAGAGTGGGAGCTGAGAGTCTTTGCGGAGATTTAACAAGAGAGGGAGCAGAGAGTCAGAGTGGAGATTTAAAAGGAGCGAGAGCTTAGAGACAGGGCGTATATTTATAAAGAGTGGGAGCTGAGACTCAGAGCGGAGATTGAAAAGGAGTGGGAGCTAGTGTCAGGGAAGAGATTTAAAAAGAACGGGACATGAGGGTCATGCCAGAGATATAAAAAGAACGGGATATGAGGGTCATGCCAGAGATTTAAAAAGAGCGGGAGCTGAGGGTCAGAGCAGAGATTTGAAAAGAGCAGTAGCTGAGAGTCAGGACAGAGATTTATAAAGGGCCGGGTCTGAGAATCAACATGGAGATTTAAAAAGAGTGGAAGCTTAGGGTCAGTGCAAAGATTTAAAAAGAGCAGTAGCTGAGAGTCAGGGCAGAAATTTATAAAGAGCAGGGTCTGAGAATCAACATGGAGATTTAAAAAGAGCGGAAGCTGAGGGTCAGTGCAGAGATTTAAAAACAGCAGCAGCTGAGAGTCAGGGCGGAGATATATAAAGAGCGAGATCTGAGAATCAACACGGAGATTTAAAAAGAGCGGGAGCAGAGGGTCATAGCGGAGATTTAAAAAGAGCAGAAGCTGAGAGTTAGTGTGGAGATTTATAAAGAACGGGATCTGAGAATCAGCAGGGAGATTTAAAAAGAGCAGGAGCTGAGAGTGAGAGCAGAGATTTGTACAGAACGGAACGGAGAGTCAGAGTGGAGATTTATAAATACCGGAAGCTGTGATAGAGGAGAATTTAAAAAGAGGGAGCTGAGAGACAGTGCAGAGATTTAAAAAGGGTGGGAGCTGAGAAGCAACACAGAGATTTAAAAAGAGCGGGAGCATAGGGTCATAGTGGAGATTTAAAAAGAGCAGAAGCTGAGAGTCTGAGCAGAGATTTATGAAGAGCCGAAGCTGAGATTCCGAGTGGAGATTTAAAAAGAGCGGGAGCTGAGAGTCAGAGCGGAGATTTTTAAAGAGCGCGCACTGAGAGTTAGAGCAGAGATTTAAAATGAATGGGAGCAGAGGGTCAGAGCGGATATTTTAAAAGACAGGGATCTGGGCGAGTGGAGATCTAAAAGCAGGGGGAGCTAAGAGTCAGAGCAGAGATTTATAAAGAGCAGGACATGAGATTCAAAGTGGAGATTTGAAAAGAGTTGGAGCTGAGAGAGCGGAGATTTAAACAGAGCGGGAGCTGAGGGTCAGAGCAGAGATTTATAAAGAGTGGGAGCTGAGAGTCAGAGTGAAGATTTGGAAAGAGCGGGAGCGGTGAGAGTGTAGTTTTTAAAAGTGTGGGAGCGCAGAGTCAGAGCCAAGATTTAAAAAGAGTGGGAGTTGCGAGTGAGAGCAGAGATTTTTAAAGAGCGGGCTCAAAGAGTTAGAGCGGAGATGTAAAATGAGTGGGAGCTGAGACATCGGAGATTTAAACAGAGCGGGAGCTGAGGGTCAGAGCGCAGATTTATAAAGAGCAGGCCTGAGTTTCAGTTCGGAGACTTAAAAAGAGTGGGAGCTGAGACACAGAGCAGAGAATTAAAAAGAGCAGGAGCCTAGTGTCAGAGCGGAGATTTTTAAATAGCAGGACCTGAGAGTCAGAGTGAAGGTTTAAAAAGAGCAGGAGCTGAGAATCAGAGCGCAGGTTTATAGAGAGCGGGAGCTGAGAGAGCGTAATTTTTAAAATTGTGGGAGCGCAGAGTCAGAGCCAAGATTTGAAAAGAGCGGGAGATGAGAGTGAGAGTGCAGATTTTTAAAGAGCGGGCACTGACAGTTATAAGGAGATTTAAAAAGAGCGGGAGCAGAGGGTCAGAACGGAGATTTTAAAAGCCTGGGATCTGTGCGAGTGGAGATCTAAAAACAGCGGGAGCTGAGAGTCAGAGCGGACATTTATAAAGAGCAGGAGCTGATATTCAAAGCGGAGATTTGAAAAGAGTGGGAGCTGAGAGAGCAGAGATTTAAACAAAGCGGGAGCTGAGAACAGAGCGGAGATTTATAAAGAGTAGGAGCTGAGTTTCAGAGCGGAGATTTAAAAAGAGTGGGAGCTGACAGATCAGACTTATTACAACAGTGGGAGCTTAGTGTCAGAGCGGAAATTTAAAAAGAGCAAGAGCTGAGAGTCAGGGCAGAGAACTAAAAGAGCAGGAGATGAGGGTCAGAGCAGAGATTTATAAAGAGCAGGAGCTGAGTGTCAGGGTGGAGATTTATAAAGAGCAGGATCTGAGGATCGGCACAGAGATTTAAAAAGAGCAGGAGCTGAGAGTCAGAGCAGAGATTTATAAAGAGCGGAACTGAGAGTCAGAGCAGAGATTTATAAAGAGCAGGAGCTGAGAGTCAGACCAGATTTAATAAGAGTGGGTGCGGAGGGTTAGAGTGTCGATTTAAAAAGAGTGGGAGCTGAGAGTTAGAGCCGAAATTTATGGAAAGCGGGATCTGAGAGAGCGGAGATATAAAAAGATCGTGAGCTGAGAGTCAGAGCAGAGATTTGTAAAGACCGGAACTGAAAGTCAGAGCGGAGATTTATAAAGAATGGGAGATGTGATAGCGGAGATTTTAAAAACTGGGAGCTGAGAGTCAGAGCAGAGATTTATAAAGAGTGCAACAGAGAGTCAGAGCGGAGATTTTTAAATAGCGGGACCTGAGAGCCAGTGCGAAGGTTTAAAAAGAGCGGGAGCTGAGATTCAGAGCGCAGATTTATAAAGAACAGGGCTGAGAGTCAGACCGAAGAGTTGAAAAGAGCAGGAGCTGAGCGAGCGTAATTTTTAAAATTGTGGGAGCGCAGTGTCAGAGCCAAGATTTAGAAAGAGCGGGAATTGAGAGTGAGAGTGGAGATTTTTAAAGAGCGGGCACTGAGAGTTAGAAGGAGATTTAAAAAGAGCGGGAGCAGAGGGTCAGAGTGGAAATTTTAAAAGACTGGGATCTGTGCGAGCGGAGATCTAAAAACAACGGGAGCTGAGAGTCAGAGTGGAGATTTATAAAGAGCAGGAGCTGATATTCAAAGTGGAGGTTTGAAAAGAGTGGGAGCTGAGAGAGCGGAGATTTAAACAGAGCATGAGCTTAGAACAGAGCGGAGATTTATAAAGAATAGGAGCTGAGTTTCAGAGCTGAGATTTTAAATGAATGGGAGGTGAGAGAGCAGAGATATAACAACAGGGGGAGCTTAGTGTCAGAGCGGAAATTTAAAAAGAGCAAGAGCTGAGAGTCAGGGCGGAGAACTAAAAGAGCAGGAGATGAGGGTAAGAGCAGAGATTTAAAAACAGCAGGAGCTGAGAGTCAGGGTGGAGATTTATAAAGAACAGGGCTGAGAGTCAGACCGAAGAGTTGAAAAGAGCAAGAGCTGAGAGAGCGTAATTTTTAAAATTGTGGGAGTGCAGAGTCAGAGCCAAGATTTAGAAAGAGCGGGAATTGAGAGTGAGAGTGGAGATTTTTAAAGAGCGTGCACTGAGAGTTAGAAGGAGATTTAAAAAGAGCGAGAGCAGAGGGTCAGAGTGGGGATTTTAAAAGACTGGGATCTGTGCGAGCGGAGATCTAAAAACAACGGGAGCTGAGAGTCAGAGTGGAGATTTATAAAGAGCAGGAGCTGATATTCAAAGTGGAGGTTTGAAAAGAGTGGGAGCTGAGAGAGCGGAGATTTAAACAGAGCATGAGCTTAGAACAGAGCGGAAATTTATAAAGAATAGGAGCTGAGTTTCAGAGCTGAGATTTTAAATGAGTGGGAGGTGAGAGAGCAGAGATATAACAACAGGGGGAGCTTAGTGTCAGAGCGGAAATTTAAAAAGAGCAAGAGCTGAGAGTCAGGGCGGCGAACTAAAAGAGCAGGAGATGAGGGTAAGAGCAGAGATTTAAAAACAGCAGGAGCTGAGAGTCAGGGTGGAGATTTATAAAGAGCAGGATCTGAGAATCGGCACAGAGATTTAAAAAGAGCAGGAGCTGAGAGTCAGAGCAGAGATTTATAAAGAGTGGAACTGAGAGTCAGAGCAGAGATTTATAAAGAGCAGGAGCTGAGAGTCAGAGTGGAGATTTAAAAAGAGTGGGAGCTGAGAATCAGACCAGAGATTTAATAAGAGTGGGTGCGGAGGGTTAGAGTGTTGATTTAAAAAGAGCGGGAGCTGAGAGTTAGAGCCAAAATTTATAAAAAGCTGGATCTGAGAGAGCGGAGATCTAAAAAGAACGTGAGCTGAGAGTCAGAGCAGAGATTTGTAAAGAGCAGAACTGAAAGTGAGAGTGGAGATTTATAAAGAACGGGAGCTGTGATAGCGAAGACTTTAAAAAGAGGGAGCTGAGAGTCAGAGCAGAGACTTATAAGGAGTGGAACAGAGAGTCAGAGCGGAGATTTTTAAATAGCTGGACCTGAGAGCCAGAGCGAAGGTTTAAAAAGAGCGGGAGCTGAGAGTCAGAGGGCAGGTTTATAAAGAGCGGGAGCTGAGAGTCAGATCGAAGATTTGAAAAGATCGGGACCTGAGAGAGCATAATTTTTAAAATTGTGGGAGCGCAGAGTCAGAGGCAAGATTTAAAAAGAGCGGGAGTTGAGAGGTAGAAGGAGATTTAAAAAGAGCGGGAGCAGAGGGTCAGGGCGGAGATTTTAAAAGACTGGGATCTGTGCGAGCGGAGATCTAAAAACAGCGGGAGCTGAGAGTCAGGGTGGAGATTTATAAACAGCGGGATCTGAGAATCGGCACAGAGATCTATAAAGAGCGGGAGCTGAGTGTCATGGCGGAGTTGTAAAAAGAGCGGGAGCATCGGGTCATAGCGGAGATTTAAAAAGAGCGGGAGCATTGGGTCATAGCGGAGATTTAAAAAGAGCAGAAGGTTAGAGTCAGAGCAGAGATTTATAAAGAGCAGGAGGTGAGAGTCAGAGCAGAGATTTAAAAAGAGCGGTACCTTAGAGTCAGAGCAGAGATTTAAAATGAGTGGTTACGGAGGGTTAGAGTGGTTATCTAGAAAGAGCAGGAGCTGAGAGTTCGAGCCGAGATTAATAAAGAGCGTGATCTGAGAGAGCGGAGATATAAAAAGAGCGTGAGCGGAGAGTCAGAGCGGAGAGTTAAAAAGAGCATGAGCGAGGAGCCAGAGGGGAGATTTAAAAACAACGGGAGCTGAGAGTCAGAGCGGAAATTTAAAACGGGTGTGAGCTGAGAGTCACAGCAGAGATTTATAAATAGCGGGACTTGAGATTCAGAGCAGAAATTTAAAAAGAACCGGAGCTCAGAGTCAGAGTGGAGATTTAAAAAGAGCGGGAGCTGAGAGATAGTGTGGAGATTTAAAAAGATCAGGAGATGAGAGTTACAGCGAAGTTTTAAAAAGAGCGGGACCTGATAGAGTGGAGATTTGAAAAAAAGTGGGAGCTGAGAATCAGAGCGGTGATTTATAAAAGCGGGACATGAGAGATACAGCGAAGCATTCAAATGTGCGGGAGCTGAGTGAGCGGAGATTTGAAAAGAGTGGTAGCTGAGAGTCAGAGCGAAGGTTACAAACAGCAAGAGCTGAGAGTCAGAGCTGAAATTGTAAAAAAGTGGGAGCTGAGAGTCAGAACAGAGATTTAAAAATAATGGGAGCTGTGAATTAGAGCAGAGCTTTAGAAAGAGCAGGAGCTGACAGATCAGAATTTTGAAAAAAGCGGGAGCTGACATTCAGAGCGAAGATTTAAAAACAGTCGCACCTGGGAGTCTTAGAGGAAATTTGAACATAGCGGGATCTGAGAGTCAGAGCATAGATTGAAAAAAAGCGGGTGGTGAGTCTCAGAGTGAAGGTTTAATAAGGGTGGGAGCTGAGAGTCAGAGCGCAGATTTAAAAAAAGCGGGATGTGCGAGTTTCAACAAAGTTTTAAAAAGAGCGGGAGCTGGGAGAGCGGAGATTTGAAAAGAGTGGGAGCTGAGAGTAACAGCAAAGATTTAAAAACAGCGGGAGCTGAGAGTCAGAGCAGAGATTTAAAAAGTGCGGGAGCTGAGCATTAGAGTGGAGATTTAGAAAGAGCGGGAGCTGAGAGTCAGAGCGGAGATATAAAAAGACCGGGAGCTGAGAGTCAGAGCGGAGATTGAAAAAGAGCGGGAGATGATAGTAACATTATTATTTTAAAAAGAGTGGGAGCTGAGAGATCGGAGTTTTGAAAAGAGCGGGAGCTGAGATTCAGAGCGAAGATTTAAAAGTAGCGGGACCTGGGAGTCATAGCGGAGATGTGAAAATAGCGGGAGCTGAGAGTTAGAGCGGAGATTCAAAAATAGCGGGTGCTGACTGTCAGAGCGAAGATTTAAAAAGAGCGGGAATTGAGAGTCAGAGTGCAGATTTAAAATGGGCGGGAGCTGAGAGTCAGAGCGCTGATTTAAAAAGAGCGGGAGCTGAGAGTCAGAGCAGAAATTTAAAAAGTGCGGGAGCTGAGAGTCAGAGCAAAGATATGAAAAGAGGGGGAGGTTGAGCGAGCATAATTTTTAAACTTGTGGGATCGCAGAGTCAGAGCCAAGTTTTAAAAAGGGCGTGAGTTGAGAGTGAGTGCGGAGATTTTTAAAGAGCAGCCACTGAGTGTTAGAGAGGAGATTTAAAAAGAGCGGGAGCAGAGGGTCAGAGCGAGATTTTAAAAGACTGGGATCTGTGCGAGTGGAGATGTAAAAACAGTGGGAGCTGAGAGTCAGAGCGGAGATTTATAAAGAACAGGAGCTGAGATTCAAGGCGAAGATTTGAAAAGAGTGGGAGCTGAGAGAGCCGAGATTTAAACTGACCAGGAGCTGAGGACAGAGAGATTTATAAAAAGTAGGAGCTGAGTTTCAGAGCGGAGATTTAAAAAGAGTGGGAGCTGACAGAGCAGAGATTTAACAACAGTGGGCGCTTAGTGTCAGAGCGGAAATTTAAAAATAGTAAGAGCTGAGAGTCAGGGCAGAGAACTAAAAGAGCAGGAGATGAGGGTCAGAGCAGTGATTTAAAAAGAGCAGGAGCTGAGAGCCAGGGTGGAGATTTATAAAGAGCGGGATCTGAGAATCGGCACAGAGATTTAAAAAGACCGGGAGCTGAGCCTCGTTGCGGAGATGTAAAGAGAGTGGGAGAATAGGGTCATAGCGGAGATGTAAAAAGAGCAGAATCTTAGAGTCAGAGCAGAGATTTATAAAGAGCAGGAGGTGAGAGTCAGAGCAGAGATTTAAAAAGAGTGGTTGCGGAGGGTTAGAGTGGTTATTTAGAAAGAGCGGGAGCTGACAGTTTGAGCCGAGATTAATAAAGAGCGTGATCTGAGAGAGTGGAGATATAAAAAGAGCGTGAGTGGAGAGTCAGAGCGGAGATTTAAAAAGAGCGTGAGCTAAGAGTCAGAGGGGAGATTTAAAAACAGCGGGAGCTGAGAGTCAGAGCGGAAATTTAAAAAGGGTGGGCGCTGAGAGTCACTCCAGAGATTTATAAATAGCGGGACCTGAGATTCAGAGCGGAGATTTAAAAAGAAAGGGAGCTCAGAGTCAGAACGAGATTTAAAAAAACCAGGAGCTGAGAGATAGTGCAGAGATTTAAAAAGATAAGGAGATGAGAGTTACAGCGATGTTTTAACAAGAGCGGGACCTGAGAGAGTGGAGATTTGAAAAAAGTGGGAACTGAATTTCAGAGCGGTGATTTATAAAAGCGGGACATGAGAGATACAGCGAAACATTCAAATGCGCGGGAGCTGAGTGAGCGGAGATTTGAAAAGAGTGGGAGCTGAGAGTCAGAGTGAAGATTAAAAAACAGAGGGAGCTGAGAGTCAGAGCTGAGATTGTAAAAAAGTGGGAGCTGAGAGTCAGAACGGAGATTTTAAAATGACGGGATCCGAGAATTAGAGCAGAGATTTAGAAAGAGCAGGAGCTGAGAGATCGGAGTATTGAAAAATGTGGAAGCTGACATGCAGAGTGAAGATTTAAAAACACTCTCACCTGGGAGTCATAGCAGAAATTTGAACATAGCGGGAGCTGAGAATCAGAGCGTAGATTGAACAAGAACGGGTGGTGAGTGTCAGAGTGAAGGTTTAAAAAGAGCGGGAGCTGAGAGTCAGAGCGCAGAGTTTAAAAAAGCGGGAGGTGAGAGATTCAATGAAGTTTTAAAAAGAGCGGGAGCTGAGAGAGCGGAGATTTGAAAAGTGCGGGAGCTGAGTCTAAGAGCAAAGATTTAAAAAGAGTGGGAGCTGAGCATTAGAGTGGATATTTAGAAAGAGTGGGAGATGAGAGTCAGAGCGGAGAAGTAAAAAGACCGGGAGGAGAGAGTCAGAGCGGAATTGAAAAAGAGCGGGAGATTATAGTAACATCATAGTTTTAAAAAGAGTGGGAGCTGAGAGAGCGGAGTTTTGAGAAGAGTGGGAGCTGAGATTTAGAGCGAAGATTTAATAACAGCGGGACCTGGGAGTCATAGTGGAGATGTGAAAATAGCGGGAGCTGAGAGTTAGAGATGAGATTGAAAGATTGCGGGTGCTGATTGTCAGAGCTAAGATTTAACAAGAGCGGGAACTGAGATTCATAGCACAGATTTAAAATGGGCAGGAGCAGTGAGTCAGAGCGCTGATTTAAAAAGAGCGGCTGCTGAGAGTCAGAGCCGAGATTTAAAAAGAGCGGGAGCTGAGAGTCAGAGCAAAGGTTTAAAAACAGCGGGAGCTGAGAGTCAGAGCAGAGATTTAAAAAAGCAGGAACTGAGCGTTAGAGTGGAGATTTAGAAAGAGCCGGAGCTGAGAGTCAGAGTGGATATTGAAAAAGAGCGGGAGATGATAGTAACATCATAGTTTTAAAAAGAGTGGGCGCTGTGAGATCGGAGTTTTGAAAAGAGCGGGAGCTGAGATTCAGAGCAAAGATTTAAAGACAGCGCAACCTGGGAGTCATAGCAGAGATGTGAAAATAGTGGGAGCTGAGAGTTAGAGCGGAGATTAAAAAATAACGGGTGCTGAGTGTCAGAGCGAAGATTATAATGGGCCGGAGCAGAGAGTCAGAGTGCTGACTTAAAAAGTGCGGGAGCTGAGAGTCAGAGTGAAGGTTTAAAAAAAGTGGGAGTTGAGAGTGAGAACAGAGATTTTTAAAGAGCGGGCACTGAGAGTTAGAGAAGAGATTTAAAAAGAACGTGAGCAGCTGGTCAGAGCGGAGAATTTAAAGGATTAGGATCTGAGCGAGCGGAGATCTAAAAACAGCGGGAGCTGAGAGTCTGAGCGGGGATATATAAAGAGCAGGAGCTGAGATTCAAAGCGGAGATTTGAAAAGAGTGGGAACTGAGAGAGCGGAGATTTAAACAGAGCAGGAGTTGAGGGTCAGAGCGGAGATTTATCAAGAGTAGGAGCTGAGTTTCAGAGCAGAGATTTAAAAAGAGTGGGTGGTGACAGACCAGAGATTTAACAAGAGTGGGAGATTAGTGTCAGAGCGGAAATTTAAAAAGAGCAAGAGCTGAGAGTCAGGGCAGAGAATTAAAAGAACAGGAGATGAGGGTCAGAGCAGAGATTTAAAAAGAGCGGGATCTGAGAGAATGGATATTTAAAAAAGGCGGGAGCTGAGAGCCAGAGCGGAGATTTAAAAATTGTGGGAGCTGAGAGTTAGTGTGGAGAATTAAAAAGAGCATGAGCTGAGCGTCAGAGCAGAGAATTAAACACAGTGGGGGTTGCGGGTTAGAGTCGAGATTTAAATAGAGCGGGACCTGAGAGAGCAGAGATTTTAAAAGAGCATGAGCTAAGAGTCAGAGCGGAGATTTAAAAAGGGTGGGAGCTGAGAATCAGCATGGAGATTTAAAATGAGCATGAGCTGAAAGAGCAGAGATTTAAAAAGCACGAGCTGAGAGGCACAGCGGAGGATGAAAAAGGGTGGGAGCTGAGAGTCAGAGCAGAGATTTATAAGTAGCAGGAGCTGAGATTCAGAGCGGAGATGTGAAATGACGGGGAGCTGATAGTCAGTGCTGAGATTGAAAAAGAGTGGGAGATGATAGTAACAACATAGTTTTAAAAAGATTGGGAGCTGAGAGATCAGAATTTTGAGAACAGTGGGAGCTGAGATTCAGAGCAAAGATTTAGAAACAGCGGGACCTGGGTTTCATAGCGGGGATGTGAAAATAGCGGGAGCTGTGTTAAGAGCGGAGATTGAAACATAGCGGGTGCTGAGTGTCAGAGCGAAGATTTAAAAAGAGCGGGAACTGAGAGTCATAACACAGATTTAAAACCGGCGGGAGCAGAGTGTCAGAGCGCTGATTGAAAAAGAGTGGGAGCTGAGAGTCAGGGAATAGATTTAAAAAAGCGGGAGATGAGCGTTAGAGTGGAGATTTAGAAAGAGCAGAAGCTGAGAGTCAGAGCGGGGATGTATAAGAGCGGGAGTTGAGAGTCAGAGCGGAGAATGAAAAAGAGCGGGAGATGATAGTAACATTATAGTTTTGTAAAGAGTGGGAGCTGAGATTCAGAACGAGGATTTAAAAACAGGGGATCCTGGGAGTCATAGCGGAAATGTGAAAATAGTGGGAGCTTAGAGTTAGAGGGGAGATTGAAAAATAGCGGGTGCTGAGTGTCAGAGTGAAGATTTAAAAAGAGCGGGAATTGAGAATCAGAGCGCAGATTTAAAATGGGTGGGATCAGAGAGTCAGAGCGCTGATTTAAAAAGAGCGGGAGCTGAAAGTCAGAGCAGAGATTTTAAAAAGTGCGGGAGTTGCGAGTCAGAGTGAAGATTTGAAAATTGTTGGTTGCAGAGTCAAAGCCAAGATTTAAAAAGAGTAGGAGTTGAGATTGAGAGCAGAGATTTTAAAAGAGCGGGCACTGAAAGTTAGAGAGGAGATTTAAAAAGAGCGTGAGCAGCTGGTCGGAGCGGAGATTTTAAAGGACTGGGATCTGAGCGAGCGGAGATCTAAAAACAGCAGGAGCTGAGAGTCGGAGCGGAGATTTATAAAGAGCAGGAGCTGAGATTCAATGCGGAGATTTGAAAAGAGTGGGAGCTGAGAGAGCAGAGATTTAAACAGAGCGGGATTTGAGGGTCAGAGCAGAGATTTATAAAGAGTAGGAGCTGAGTTTCAGAGCGGAGATTTAAAAAGAGTGGGAGGTGACAGAGCAGAGATTTAACAAGAGTGGGAGTTGAGTGTCAGAACGGAAATTTAAAAAGAGCAAGAGCTGAAAGTCAGGGCAGAGAATTAACAGAGCAGGAGATGAGGGTCAGAGCAGAGATTTAAAAAGAGCGGGAGCTGAGAGCCAGAGCGGAGATTTAAAAATTGTGGGAGCTGAGAGTTAGTGTGGAGAATTCAAAAGAGCAGGAGCTGAGCGTCAGAGCAGCGAATTAAAAAAAGTGGGTGCTGAGGGTTAGAGTAGAGATTTAAAAAGTGTGGGATCTGAGAGAGCAGAGATTTTAAAAGAGCATGAGCAGAGAGTCAGAGTGGAGATTTAAAAAGAGCGGGAGCTAAGAGTCAGATGGGAGATTTAAAAAAAGTGGGAGCTGAGAGTCAGAGCGGAGATTTAAAAAGGGTGGGAGCTGAGAATCAGCATGGAGATCTATAAAGAGCGTGAGCTGAGAGAGCAGAGATTTAAAAAGCACGAGCTGTGAGGCAGAGCGGAGGTTTATAAATAGCGGGAGCTGAGAGTCTGAGCGGAGATTTAAGAAGAGCAGGAGCTCAGAGTCAGAGTGGAGATTTAAAAAGATCAGTAGATGAGAGTTATAGTGAAGTTTTAAAATAAAATGGAAGCTGAGAGCGGAGATTTGAAAAAAGCGGGAGCTGCTAGTCAGAGTGAAGATTTAAAAACAGCAGGAGCTGGAAGTCAGAGCAGAGATTTAAAAAGAGCTGGAACTCAGAGTTGGAGCTGAGATTTAAAAAGGGCGTGAGCTGAGAATTAGAGCGGAGATTTAGAAAGCCGGGAGCTGAGAGTGCGACCGGTGATGTAAAAAATGCGGGAGCTGAGACTCAGAGCGGAGATTTAAAAAGTGCGGAGATTTAACAAAAGTGGGAGCTGAGAGTCTTTGCGGAGATTTAACAAGAGAGGGAGCAGAGAGTCAGCGCGTAGATTTAAAATGAGCGAGAGCTTAGAGTCAGGGCGTAGATTTATAAAGAGTGGGAGCTGAGACTCAGAGCGGAGATTGAAAAAGAGCGGGAGCTAGTGTCAGGGCAGAGATTTTAAAAAAGCGGGAGCTGAGAGTCAAGCAAAGTTTTAAAAAGAGCAGTAGCTGAGAGTCAGGGCAGAGATTTATAAAGAGCGGGATCTGAGAATCAGCACGGAGATTTAAAAAGAGCGGAAGCTGAGGGTCAGAGCAGAGATATAAATACAGCAGGAGCTGAGTGTCAGGGCGGAGATTTATAAAGAGCGAGATCTGAGAATCAGCAAGGAGATTTAAAAAGAGCGGGAGCTGAGATTCAGGGCAGGCATTTATAAAGAGCGGAACTGAGAGTCAGAGTGGTGATTTAAAAAGAGCGGGAGCTGTGATAGCGGAGATTTTAAAAGGTGGGAGCTGAGAGTCAGAGCAGGGATTTTAAAACTGCCGGAGCTGAGAATCAGCATGGAGATTTAAAAAGAGCGGGAGCATAGCGTCATAGCGGAGATTTTAAAAGAGCAGAAGCTGAGACTCTGAGCAGAGATTTATAAAGAGTGGAACTGAGACTCAGTAAAGAGATTTATAAAGAGTAGGAGCTGAGATTCTGAACGGAGATTTAAAAAGAGCTGGAGATGAGAGCCAGAGCAGAGAATTAAAAACAGCAGGAGCTAAGAGTAAGGGTGGAGATTTATAAAGAGTGGGATCTGAGAATCAGCACGGAGATTGAAAAAGAGCAGGAGCTGAGGATCATGGCGGAGATTTAAAAGGAGCGGGAGCTGAGAGTGAAAGCAGAGACTTATAAAGAGCAGAACGGAGAGACAGATTGTAGATTAATAAATACCGGAAGCTGTGATAGCGGAGATTTTAAAAAGCGGGAGCATAGGGTCATAATGGAGATATAAAACGAGCAGAAGCTTAGAGTCTGAGCAGATATTGATAAATAGCGGAACTGAGAGTCAGAGCGGAGATTTAAAAAGATCTGGAGATGAGAGTTACAGCGAAGGTTTAAAAAAAAAGGGAGCTGAGATGGAGATTTGAAAAAAGCGGGAGCTGCTAGTCAGAGTAAAGATTTAAAAACAGGAGGAGCTGGGAGTCAGAGCAGTGATTTTAAAATTGTGGGAGTGGAGTTTCAGAACCGTGATTTATAAAAGCGGGACATGAGAGTTACAGCGAAGTTTTAAAATGAGTGGGAGCTGAGAGTCAGAGCGAAGATTTAAAAAGGGAAGGAGCTTTGCATTAGAGCAGAGATTTAGAAACAGCGGGAGCTTAGAGTCCGACCGGAGATGTAAAAACTGCGGGAGCTGAGACTCAGAGCGGAGATTTAAAAAGTGCGGAGATCTAACAAGAGTGGGAGCTGAGAGTCTTTGCGGAGATTTTCAAGAGAGGGAGCAGAGAGTCAGAGAGGAGATTTAAAATGAGCGAGAGCTTAGAGTCAGGGCATAGATTTATAATGAGTGGGAGCTGAGACTCAGAGCGGAGATTGAAAAAGAGCGGGAGCTAGTATCAGGGCAGAGATTTAAAAAGAGCGGGACATGATGTTCAGGCCAGAGATTTAAAAAGAGTGGGAGCTGAGGGTCAGAGCAGAGATTTTAAAAGAGCAGTAGCTGAGAGTCAGGGCAGAGATTTATAAAGAGCGGGGTCTGAGAATCAGCACGGAGATTAAAAAAGAGCGGGAGCTGAGGGTCAGAGCCGAGATGTAAAAGGGTGGGAGCTGAGAATCAACACAGAGATTTAAAAAAGCGGAAGCATAGTGTCAAAGTGGAGATTTAAAAAGAGCAGAAGCTGAGAGTCTGAGCAGAGATTTATAAAGAGCAGGAGCTGAGATTCCGAGCGGAGATTTAAAAAGAGTGGGGGCTGAGAGACAGAGCAGAGATTTAAGAAGAGTGGGGGCTGAGGGTAAGAGTGGACATGTAAAAATACTGGGTGCTGATAGTTAGAGCCAAGATTTTTTAAGAGCGGGATCTGAGCAAGCGGATATTTAAAAAGAATATGAACGGAGAGTCAGAGCGGAGATTTAAAAAGAGCGGGAGCTGAGAGTCAGAACGCAGATTTGTAAAGAGCAGGAGCCGAGAGTCAGAGCGAAGGTTTGGAAAGACCGGGAGTGGTGAGAGTGTAGTTTTTAAAAGTGTGGGAGAGCAGAGTCAGACACAAGATTTAAAAAGAGCAGGAGTTGAGAGTGAGAACGGAGATTTTTAAAGAGCGGGCACTGAGAGTTACAGCAGAGATTAAAAATGAGCAGGAGAAGAGGGTCAGAGCGGATATTTTAAAAGACTGGGATCTGAACGAGTGGAGATCTAAAAACAGCGGTAGCTGAGAGTCAGAGCGAAGTTTTATAAAGTGCAGGAGCTGAGATTCAATGCGGAGATTTGAAAAGAGTGGGATCTGAGAGAGCGGAGATTTAAACAGAGCGGGAGCTGAGGGTCAGAGTGGAGATTTATAAAGAGCAGGAGCTTAATTTCAGAGCGGAGATTTAAAAAGAGTGGGAGTTGAGTGAGCGGAGATCTAAAAAGAGTGTGAGCAGCTGGTCAGAGCGGAGATTTTAAAGGTCTGGGATTTAAGGGAGCGGAGATCGAAAAACAGCGGGAGCTGAGAGACAGAGCGGGGATTTATAAAGAGCAGGACCTGAGATTCAAAGTGGAGATTTGAAAAGAGTGGGAGCTGAGAGAGCGGAGATTTAACAAAAGTGGGAGCTTAGTGTCAGAGCGGAAATTTAAAAAGAGCAAGAGCTGAGATTCAGGTCTGAGAATTAAAAAAAGCAGGAGATGAGGGTCAGAGCAGAGATTTAAAAAGAGTGCGAGGTGACAGAGGGGAGAGTTAACAAGAGTGGGAGCTTAGTGTCAGAACGGAAATTTAAAAAGAGCAAGAGCTGAGAGTCAGGGTGGAGAATTAAAAGAGCAGGAGATGAGGGTCAGAGCAGAGATTTAAAAAGAGCGGGAGATGAGAACCAGAGAGGAGATTTAAAAATTGTGGGAGCTGAGAGTTAGTGTGGAGAATTAAAAAGTGCAGGGGCTGAGCGTCAGAGCAGAGAATTAAAAACAGTGGGTTTTGAGAGTTAGAGTAGAGATTTAAAAAGAGCGGGATCTGAGAGAGCAGAGATTTTAAAAGAGGATGAGCGGAGTGTCAGAATGGAGATTTAAAAAGAGCGGGAGCTAAGAGTCAGACGCCGATTTAAAAAAGCGATAGCTGAGAGTCAGAGCAGAGTTTTAAAAAGGGTGGGAGCTGAGAATCAGCTTGGAAATTTATAAAGAGCGTGTTCTGAAAGAGCAGAGATTTAAAAAGCACCAGCTGAGAGGCAGAGCGGAGGTTGAAAAAAGGCGGGAGCTGACAGTTAGAGCAGGGATTTATAAATAGCAGGAGCTGAGAGTCAGAGCAGAGATGTAAAAAGACGCGGAGCTGAGAGTCAGAGCGGAGATTGGAAAAGAGCGGGAGATGAGAGAGCGGAGTTTTGAAAAGAGTGGGAGCTGAGATTCAGAGCAAAGATTAAAAACAGCGGGACCTGGGAGTCATAGCGGAGATGTGAAAATAGCGGGAGCTGAGAGTTAGAGCGTAGATTGAAAAATAGCGGGTGCTGAGTGACAGAGCGAAGATTTTAAAAAAGCGGGAACTGTGAGTCAGAGCACAGGTTTAAAACGGGCGGGAGCAGAGAGTCAGAGTGCTGCTTTAGAAAGAGCAGGAGCTGAGAGTCAGAGCAGAGATTTAAAAATAGTGGGAGCTGAGAGTCAGAGCGAAGATTTGAAAAGATTGGGAGCTGAGAGAGCGGAGATTTAAACAGAGCGGGAGCTGAGGGTCAGAGCAGAGATTTATAAAGAGCAGGAGCTGAATTTCAGAGCAGAGATTTAAAAAGAGTGGGAGTTGAGTTAGCGGAGATCTAAAAAGAGTGTGAGCAGCTGGTCAGAGCGCAGATTTTACAGGTCTGGGATTTAAGGGAGCGGAGATCGAGAAACAGCGGGAGCTGAGAGACAGAGTGGGGATTTATAAAGAGCAGGACCTGAGATTCAAAGCGGAGATTTGAAAAGAGTGGGAGCTGAGAGAGCGGAGATTTAAACAAAGCGGGAGTTGAGGGTCAGAGCGGAGATTTAAAAAAAGTGGGAGGTGAGAGAGCAGAGATTTAACAAAAGTGGGAGCTTGGTGTCAGAGCGGAAATTTAAAAAGAGCAAGAGCTGAGATTCAGGTCCGAGAATTAAAAAAGCAGGAGATGAGGGTCAGTGCAGAGATTTAAAAAGAGTGCGAGGTGACAGAGGAGAGAGTTAACAAGAGTGGGAGCTTAGTGTCAGAGAGGAAATTTAAAAAGAGCAAGAGCTGAGAGTCAGTACTGAGAATTAAAAGAGCAGGAGATGAGGGTCAGAGCAGAGATTTAAAAAGAGCAGGATCTGAGAGAGTGGAGATTTAAAAAAAATGGGAGCTGAGAACCAGAGAGGAGATTTAAAAATTGTGCAAGCTGAGCATTAGTGTGGAGAATTAAAAAGTGCAGGAGCTGAGCGTCAGAGCAGAGAATTAAAAACAGTGGGTTTTGAGAGTTAGAGTAGAGACTTAAAAAGAGCGGGATCTGAGAGAGCAGAGATTTTAAAAGAGGATGAGCGGAGTGTCAGAATGGAGATTTAAAAAGAGTGGGAGCTAAGAGTCAGACGCCGATTTAAAAAAGCGATAGCTGAGAGTCAGAGCGGAGTTTTAAAAAGGGTGGGAGCTGAGAATCAGCTTGGAGATTTATAAAGAGCGTGTTCTGAAAGAGCAGAGATTTAAAAAGCACCAGCTGAGAGGCAGAGCGGAGGTTGAAAAAGGGCGGGAGCTGACAGTTAGAGCAGGGATTTATAAATAGCAGGAGCTGAGATTCAGAGCGGAGATGTAAAAAGACCCGGAGCTGAGAGTCAGAGCGGAGATTGAAAAAGAGTGGAAGATGAGAGAGCGGAGTTTTGAAAAGAGTGGGAGCTGAAATTTAGAGTGAAGATTAAAAACAGAGGGACCTGGGAGTCATAGCGGAGATGTGAAAATAGCGGGAGCTGAGAGTTAGAGCAGAGATTGAAAAATAGTGGGTGCTGAGTGACAGAGCGAAGATTTTAAAAAAGCGGGAACTGTGAGTCAGAGCACAGGTTTAAAATGGGCGGGAGCAGAGAGTCAGACCGCTGCTTTAGAAAGAGCGGGAGCTGAGAGTCAGAGCAAAGATTTAAAAATAGTGGGAGCTGAGAGTCAGATCGAAGATTTGAAAAGAGTCGGAGCTGAGAGAGCATAATTTAAAATTGTGGGAGCGCAGAGTCAGAGCCAAGATTTAAAAAGAGTGGGAGTTGAGAGTGAGAGAGCAGATTTTTAAAGAGCGGGCACTCAGAGTTAGAGAGGAGATTTAAAAAGAGCGTGAGCAGCTGGTCAGAGCAGAGATTTTAAAGGACTGGGAACTGAGCAAGCAGAGATCTAAAAACAGTGGGTGCTGAGAGTCAGAGCAGGGATTTATAAAGAGCAGGAGCTGAGATTCAAAGTGGTGATTTGAAAAGAGTGGGAGCTGAAAGTGCAGAGATTTAAACAAAGCGGGATTTCAGGGTCAGAGCGGAGATTTATAAAGAGTAGGAGCTGAGTTTCAGAGCGGAGATTTAAAAGAAGTGGGAGGTGACAGAGCAGAGATTTAACAAGAGTGGGAGCTTAGTGTCAGAGAGGAAATTTAAGAAGATCAAGAGCTGACAGTCACGGCAGAGAATTAAAAGAGCAGGAGATGAGGGTCAGAGCAAAGATTTAAAATGAGCGGGATCTGAGGGAGCGGAGATTTAAAAAAAGCGGGAGCTGAGAGCCAGAGCTGGCATTTTTAAAGAGCAGGAGCTGAGATTTAAAGTGGTGATTTGAAAAGAGTGGGAGCTGAGAGTGCAGAGATTTAAACAAAGTGGGATTTCAGGGTCAGAGCGGAGATTTATAAAGAGTAGGAGCGGAGTTTCAGAGCGGAGATTTAAATGGAGTGGGAGGTGACAGAGCAGAGATTTAACAAGAGTGGGAGCTTAGTGTCAAAGAGGAAATTTAAGAAGATCAAGAGCTGACAGTCACGGCAGAGAATTAAAAGAGCAGGAGATGAGGGTCAGAGCAGAGATTTAAAATGAGCGGGATCTGAGGGAGCGGAGATTTAAAAAAAGCGGCAGCTGAGAGCCAGAGTGGAGATTTAAAAATTGTGGGAGCTGAGAGTCAGTGTGGAGAAGTAAAAAGAGCCAGAGCTGAGCGTCAGAGCAGAGAATTAAAAACAGTTGGTGTTGAGGTTCAGAGCAGAGACTTAAAAAGAGCGGGATCTGAGGGAGCAGAGATTTTTAAAGAGCATGAGCAGAGAGTCAGATTGGAGATTTAAAACAGCGGGTGCTGAGAGTCAGAGCGGAGATTTAAAAAGGGTGGGAGCTGGGAATCAGCTCGGAGATATATAAAGAGCATGAGCTGAGAGAGCGGAGGTTGAATAAGGGCGGGAGCTGAGAGGCAGAGCGGAGGTTGAAAAAGGAAGGGAGCTGAGAGTCAGAGCAGGGATTTCTAAATAGCGGGAGCTGAGTGTCAGAGCAGAGATGTAAAGAGACTGGGAGCTGAGAGTCAGAGCGGAGATTTAAAAACAGCGGGACCTGGGAGTCATAGCGGAGATGTCAAAATAGCGGGAGCTGAGAGTTAGAGTGGAGATTGAAAAATAGCGGGTGCTGAGTGTCAGAGTGAAGATTTGAAAAGAACGGGAACTGTGATTCAGAGAACATGTTTAAAATGGGCGGGAGCAGAGAGTCAGAGTGCTGCTTTAAAAAGAGCAGGAGCTGAGAGTAGGAGCAGAGATTTAAAAAGAGCGGGAGCTGAGAGTCAGATCGAAGATTTGAAAAGAGCGGGAGCTGAGAGAGCATAACTTTTAAAATTGTGGGAGCGCAGAGTCAGAGCCAAGATTTAAAAAGAGTGGGAGTTGAGAGTGAGTGCGGAGATTTTTAAAGAGCGAGCACTCAGAGTTAGAGAGGAGATTTAAAAAGAGCGTGAGCAGCTGGTCAGAGCAGAGATTTTAAAGGACTGGGAACTGAGCGAGCAGAGATCTAAAAACAGCGGGAGCTGAGAGTCAGAGTGGGGATTTATAAAAAGCAAGAGCTGAGATTCGAAGTGGTGATTTGAAATGAGAGGGAGCTGGGAGTGCGGAGATTTAAACAGAGCGGGAGTTCAGGGTCAGAGCGGAGATTTATAAAGAGTAGAAGCTGAGTTTCAGAGCGGAGATTTAAAAGGAGTGGGAGGTGACAGAGCAGAGATTTAACAAGACTGGGAGCTTAGTGTCAGAGCAGAAATTTAAAAAGATCTAAAGGTGAGAATCACAGCAGAGAATTAAAACAGCAGGAGATGAGGGTCAGAGCAGAGATTTAAAAAGATCTCAGGGAGCGGAGATTTTTAAAAAGTGGGAGCTGAGAGCCAGAGCGGAGATTTAAAAATTGTGGGAGCTGACAGTTAGGGTGGAGAAGTAAAAAGTGCAGGAGCTGAGTGTCAGAGCAGAGAATTAAAAAAAATGTTTGGTGTTGAGGTTCAGAGCAGAGATTTAAAAAGAGTGGGATCTGAGAGAGCAGAGATTTTAAAAGAGCATGAGCAGAGAGTCAGATTGGAGATTTAAAAAAGCGGGAGCTGTGAGACAGCGGAGATTTAAAAAGGGTGGGAGCTGAGAATCAGCACGGAGATTTATAAAGAGCATGAGCTGAGAGAGCGGATGTTGAAAAAAGGCGGGAGCTGAGAGGCAGAGCAGAGATTGAAAAAGGGCGGGAACTGAGAGTCAGAGCAGAGATTTCTAAATAGCCGGAGCTGAGAATCAGAGCGTAGATTTAAAAAGAGCGGGAGCTTAGTGTCAGAGTGGAGATTTAAAAAGAGCAAGAGTTAGAGTCAGGGCAGAGATTTAAAAAGAGCGGGAGATGAGGGTCAGAGCAGAGATTTAAAAAGGGTGGGAGCTGAGAATCAGCACAGAGATATATAAAGAGCATGAGCTGAGAGAGCGGAGGTTGAATAAGGGCGGGAGCTGAGAGGCAGAGCGGAGGTTGAAAAAGGAAGGGAGCTGAGAGTCAGAGCAGGGATTTCTAAATAGCGGGAGCTGAGTGTCAGAGTGTAGATTTATAAAGAGCGGGAGCTTAGTGTCAGAGCGGAGATTTAAAAAGAGCAAGAGTTAGAGTCAGGGCAGAGATTTAAAAAGAGCGGGAGATGAGGGTCAGAGCAGAGATTTAAAAAGACCAGCAGCTGAGAGTCAGGGCAGAGATTTTTAAAGAGCGGGAGCTGAGAGAGCATAATTGTTAAAATTGTGGGAGCGCAGAGTCAGAGCCAAGATTGAAAAAGAGCGGGAGTTGAGAGTGAGAGTGGAGATTTTTAGAGAGCGGGCACTGAGAGTTAGAGAGGAGATTTAAAAAGAGCGGGAGCAGAGGGTCAGAGCGGAGATTTTAAAAGACTGGGATCTGTGCAAGCGGAGATCTAAAAACAGCGGGAGCTGCGAGTCAGAGTGGAGATTTATAGCAGGAGCTGAGATTCAAAGTGGAGATTTGAAAAGAGTTGGAGCTGAGAGAGCGGAGATTTAATCAGAGCGGGAGCTGAGAACAGAGCGGAGATTTATAAAGAGTAGGAGCTGAGTTTCAGAGCGGAGATTTATAAAGAGTGGGAGGTGACTGAGCAGAGATTTAACAACAGTGGGAGCTTAGTGTCAGAGCGGACAGTTAAAAAGTGCAAGAGCTGAGAGTCTGGGAAGAGAATTAAAAGAGCAGGAGATGAGGGTCAGTGCAGAGATTTAAAAAGAGCAGGAGCTGAAAGTCAGGGCAGAGATTTCTAAAGAGCAGGATCTGAGAATCGGCACAGAGATTTAAAAGGAGAGGGAGCTGAGTGTCATGGCGGAGATTTAAAAAGAGCAGGAGCTGAGAGTCAGAGCGGAGATTTATAATGACCGGGAGGTGTGTTAGCGGAGATTTTAAAAAGAGCGAGCTGAGAGTCAGAGCTGAGAATTAAAAGAGCAGGAGATGAGTGTCAGAGCAGAGATTAAAAAAGAGCAGGAGCTGAGAGTCAGAGCAGAGATTTAAAAAGAGCAGGAGCTGAGAGTCAGACCAGAGGTTTAATAAGAGTGGGTGCCGAGGGTTAGAGTGTAGATGTAAAATGAGTGGTAGCTGAGAGTTAGAGCTGAGATTTATAAAGAGAGGGATCTGAGAGAGCGGAGATATAAAAAGAGCATGAGCTAAGAGTAAGAGGGGAGATTTAAAAACAGCGGGAGCTGAGTGTCATGGCAGAGATTTAATATGAACGGGAGATGATGGACTGAGCAGAGATTTGCAAAGAGCGGAACTGAGAGTCAGAGCAAAGATTTAAAAAGAGCGGAAGCTAAGAGTCAGAGGAGAGGTGAAAAAAGAGTGGGAGCTGAGTGTCATGGCGGAGATTTAAAATGAGCAGGAGCTCAACGACAGAGCAGAGATTTGTAAAGAGTGGAACTGAGAGTCATAGCGGAGATTTATAAAGACCGGGAGCTGTGAGAGAGGAGATTTAAAAAAAGTGGGAGCTGTGAGACAGAGCAGGGATTTAAAAAGGGCGGGAGCTGAGAATCAGCATGGAGATTTAAAAAGAGCGGGAGCATAGGGTCATTGCGGAGATTTAAAAAGAGCAGGAGCTGAGAGTCAGAGCAGAGATTTATAAAGAGCAGAACTGAGAGTCAGAGCAGAGATTTAAAAAGAGTGGTTGCGGAGGGTTAGAGTGGTTATTTAAAAAGATCGGGAGCTGAGAGTTACCGTGGACATTTATAAAGAGCGGCATCTGAGAGAGAGGAGATATAAAAAGGTGAGCTGAGAGTCAGAGTGGAGATTTAAAAAGAGCATGAGCTGAGAGTCAGAGTGGAGATTTTAAAAAAGCGGGAGCTGAGAGTCACATCGGAGATTTAAAATGGGTGGGAGCTGAGAGTCAGTGCAGAGATTTATAAATAGCGGGACCTGAGATTCAGAGCGGAGATTTAAAAAGAGAGGGAGCTCAGAGTCAGAGCAGAGATGAAAAAAGAGCGGGAGCTGAGAGACAGTGCGGAGATGTAAAACGATCAGCAGTTGAGAATTACAGTGAAGTTTTAAAAAGAGCGGGACCTGAGAGAGTGGAGATTTGAAAAAAGTGGGAGCTGAGAGTCAGAGCAGTGATTTATAAAAGCGGGACATGAGAGATACAGCGAAGCTTTCAAATGAGCGGGAGCTGAGTGAGCAGAGATTTGAAAAGAGCGGGAGCTGAAAGTCAGAGGGAAGATTAAAAAACAGTGGGAGCTGAGAATCAAGGCAGAGATTTTTAAAAAGTGGGAGCTGAGGGTCAGAACGGAGATTTAAAAAGGGCAGCAGCTGAGCATTAGAGCAGAGATTTAGAAAGAGCGGGAGCTGAGACTCACAGCGGAGATTGAAAGAGAGCAGGAGCTGAGAGATCGGAGATTTGAAAAGAGCCGAAAAAAAGATTTAGAGCGAAGACTTACAAACTGTGGGACCTGGGTGTCATAGTGGAGATTTGAACATAGCGGGAGCGGATAGTCAGAGCAGAAATTGAAAGGAGCGGGTGCTGAGTGTCAGAGTGAAGGTTTAAAAGAGCAGGAGCTGAGAGTTAGTGCGCAGAGTTAAAGACAGCGGGAGCTGAGAGTCAGAGCAGAGATTTAAAAAGAGCGGGAGCTGAGCATTAGAGCAGAGATTTAGAAAGCGCGGGAGCTGAGAGTCAGCGGAGATGTAAAAAGAGCTGGAGATGATAGTAACATCATAGTTTTTATAACAGCGGGAGCTGAGAGTTCAGAGTTTTGAAAAGAGCGGGAGCTGAGATTCAGAGCAAAGATTTAAAAGCAGCGGGACCTGGGAGTCATAGCGGAGATGTGAAAATAGCGGGAGCTGAGAGTTAGAGCGGTGATTGAAAAATAGTGGGTGCTGAGTGTCAGAGCGAAGATTTAAAAAGAGCGGGAGCTGGGAGTCGGAGCACTGATTTAACAAGAACGGGAGCTGAGATAGCGTAGAGTTGAAAAGAGTCGGAGCTGAGATTCAGAGTGAATATTTACAAACAGTGGGAGTTGAGAGTCACAGCAGAGATTTAAAAAGAGCGCGAGATAAGAGTCAGAGCGGAGATTTAAAAAGGGCGGCAGTTCAGCATTAGAACGGAGATTTAGAAAGAGCGGGAGCTGAGAGTCAGAGCGGAGATCTAAAAAGACCTGGAGCTGAGATTCAGAGCGGTGATTTAAAAAGAGCGGGACATGAGAGTTACAGCGAAGCTTTAAAAAGAGTTGGGAGCTGAGAAAGCGGAAATTTGAAAAGAGCGGGAGCTGAGAATCTGAAGGAAGATTTCAAAACAGCAGGAGCTGAGAGTCGGAGCTGAAATTTAAGTAGAGTGGGAGCTGAAAGTCAGAGGGGAGATTTAAAAGAGCAGGAGCATAGGGTCATAGCTGTGATTTAAAAAGAGCAGAAGATGAGAGTCAGAGCAGAGATTTAAAAAGAGTGGAACTGAGAGTCTGGGCAGAGATTTATAAAGAGCTGGACCTGAGAAGCAGCATGGAGATTTAAAAAGAGCGGGAGCTAAGAGTCAGAGGGGAGATTTAAAAACAGTGGGAGCTGAGAGTCAGAGCAGAGATTTATAAATAGTGGGACCTGAGAGTCAGAGCGAAGATTTTAAAAGAGCGGGAGCTGAGAGTCAGGGCTCAGATTTATAAAGAGCGGGAGCTGAGAGTCAGAGTGGAGATTTAAAAAGATCAGGAGATGAGAGTTACAGTGAAGTTTAAAAAAAAAAACTGGACCTGAGAGCGGAGATTTGAAAAAAGCGGGAGCTGCTAGTCAGAGTGAAGATTTAAAGCAGCGGGAGCTGGGAGTCAAAGCGGTGATTTAAAAATCGCGGGAGCTGGGAGTGAGAGCAGAGATTTAAAAAGAGCGGGAACTCAAAGTCAGAGCGGAGATTTAAAAAGGATGGGAGCTGAGCATTAGAGCGGAGATTTAGAAAGCCGGGAGCTGAGAGTCAGACCGGAGATGTAAAAAGTGCAGGAGCTGAGACTCAGAGCAGAGATTTAAAAAGTGCGGAGATTTAACAAGAGTGGGAGCTGAGAGTCTTTGTGGAGATTTAACAAGAGAGGGAGCAGAGAGTCAGAGTGGAGGTTTAAAAGGAGCGAGAGCTTAGAGTCAGGGCGTAGATTTGTAAAGAGTGGGAGCTGAGACTCAGAGCGGAGATTGACAAAGAGCGGGAGCTAGTGTCAGGGCAGAGATTTTAAAAAAGCGGGAGCTGAGAGTCAGAGCAGAGATTTAAAAAGAGCGGTAGCTGAGAGTCAGGGCAGAGATTTATAAAGAGCAGGATCTGAGAATCAGCACGGAGATTTAAAAAGAGCGGGAGCTGAGAGTCAGGGCAGACATTTGTAAAGAGCGGAACTGAGAGTCAGAGTGGAGATTTATAAAGACCGGGAGCTGTGATAGCGGTGATTTTAAAAGGTGGGAGCTAAGAGTCATAGCAGGGATTTTAAAAGCGCCGGAGCTGAGAATCAGCATGGAGATTTAAAAAGAGCGGGAGCATAGGGTCATAGCGGAGATTTTAAAAGAGCAGAAGCTGAGACTCCGAGCAGAGATTTATAAAGAGCGGAACTGAGACTCAGAGCAGAGAATTATAAAGAGTAGGAGCTGAGATTCTGAACGGAGGTTTTAAAAGTTCTGGAGCTGAGAGCCAGAGCAGAGAATTAAAAACAGCAGGAGCTAAGAGTAAGGGTGGAGATTTATAAAGAGCGGGATCTGAGAATCAGCATGGAGATTTAAAAAGAGCAGGAGCTGAGGATCATGGCGGAGATTTAAAAGGAGCGGGAGCTGAGAGTGAAAGCAGAGACTTATAAAGAGCAGAACGGAGAGACAGATTGTAGATTAATAAATACCGGAAGCTGTGATAGCGGAGATTTTAAGAAGCGGGAGCATAGGGTCATAGCGGAGATTTAAAACAAGCAGAAGCTTAGAGACTGAGCAGATATTTATAAAGCGCAGAAATGAGAGTCAGAGCGGAGATTTAAAAAGATCTGGAGATGAGAGTTACAGCGAAGGTTTAAAAAAAAAGGGAGCTGAGATGGAGATTTGAAAAAAGCGGGAGCTGCTAGTCAGAGTAAAGATTTAAAAACAGCAGGAGCTGGGAGTCAGAGCAGTGATTTTAAAATTGTGGGAGTGGAGTTTCAGAACCTTGATTTATAAAAGCGGGACATGAGAGTTACAGCGAAGTTTTAAAATGAGTGGGAGCTGAGAGTCAGAGCGAAGATTTAAAAACAGCAGGAGCTGAGAGTCAGAGCAGAGAATTAAAAAGGGTGGTAGCTGAGCATTAGAGCAGAGATTTAGAAAGAGCGGGAGCTGAGAGTCCGACCGGAGATGTAAAAAGTGCGGGAGCTGAGACTCAGAGCGGAGATGTAAAAAGTGCGGAGATTTAACGAGAGTTGGAGCTGAGAGTCTTTGCGGAGATTTTCTAGAGAGGGAGCAGAGAGTCAGAGAGGAGATTTAAAATGAGCGAGAGCTTAGACTCAGGGTGTAGATTTATAATGAGTGGGAGCTGAGACTCAGAGCGGAGATTGAAAAAGAGCGGGAGCTAGTGTCAGGGCAGAGATTTAAAAAGTGCGGGACATGACGTTCAGGCCAGAGATTTAAAAAGAGCGGGAGCTGAGGGTGAGGGCAGAGATTTTAAAAGAGCAGTAGCTGAGAGTCAGGGCAGAGATTTATAAAGAGCGGGGTCTGAGAATCAGCACAGAGATTAAAAAGAGCGCGGGTTGAGGGTCAGAGCCGAGATTTAAAAACAGCACGAGCTGAGAGTCATGGCGGAGATTTATTAAGAGGGAGATCTGAGAATCAACACAGAGATTTAAAAAGAGCGGGAGCTGAGGGTCATGGTGGAGATTTAAAAAGAGCGGGAGCTGAGAGTCAGGATAGAGATTTATAAAGAGCGGAAGTGTGAGTCAGAGTGGGGATTTCTAAAGACCGGGAGCTGTGATAGCAGAGGTTTTAAAAAGTCTGAGCTGAGAGTCAGAGCAGGGATTTAAAAAGGGCGGGACCTGAGAATCAGCATGGAGATTTAAAAAGAGCGGGAGCATATTGTCATAGTGGAGTTTTAAAAAGAGCAGAAGGTGAGAGTCAGGGTGGAGATTTATAAAGAGCGGGATCTGAAAATCAGCATGTAGATTTAAAAAGAGTGGGAGCTCAGGGTCATGGAGGAGATTTAAAAAGAGCGGGAACTAAGAGTGAGAACAGAGATTTATGAAGAGTGGATGGAGAGTCAGAGTGGAGATTTATAAATACCGGAAGCTGTGATAGCGGAGATTTAATAAAGCGGGAGCTGAGAGACAGAGCAGAGATTTAAAAAGGGTGGGAGCTGTGAATCAACACAGAGATTTTAAAAAGTGGGAGCATAGGTTCATAGTGGAGATTTAAAAAGAGCAGAAGCTGAAAGTCTGAGCAGAAATTTATGAAGAGCAGGAGCTGAGATTCCGAGCGGAGATTTAAAAAGAGCGGGAGCTGAGAGTCAGAGCAGAGATTTAAGAAGAGTGGAGGCTGAGGGTAAGAGTGGTCATTTATAAATAGCGGGTGCTGAGAGTTAGAGCCGAGATTTTTAAAAGCGGGATCTGAGCAAGCGGATATTTAAAAAGAGCATGACCTGAGAGTCAGAGCGGAGATTTATAAAGAGCAGGAGATGAGGGTCAGAGCAGAGATTTAAAAAGAGTGCGAGGTGACAGAGCAGAGATGTAACAAGAGTGGGAGCTGAGAACCAGACCGGAGATTTAAAAATTGTGGGAGCTGAGAGTTAGAGCAGGGATTTATAAATAGCGGGAGCTGAGAGTCAGAGCAGAGATGTAAAAAGACTGGGAGCTGAGAGTCAGAGCGGAGATTTAAAAACAGCAGGACCTGGGAGTCATAGCGGAGATGTCAAAATAGCGGGAGATGAGAGTTAGAGCGGAGATTGAAAAATAGCAGGTGCTGAGTGTCAGAGTGAAGATTTGAAAAGAACGGGAACTGTGATTCAGAGAACAGGTTTAAAACGGGCGGGAGCAGAGAGTCAGAGTGCTGCTTTAAAAAGAGCAGGAGCTGAGAGTAGGAGCAGAGATTTAAAAAGAGCGGGAGCTGAGAGTCAGATCGAAGATTTGAAAAGAGTGGGAGCTGAGAGAGCATAACTTTTAAAATTGTGGGAGCGCAGAGTCAGAGCCAAGATTTAAAAAGAGTGGGAGTTGAGAGTGAGTGCGGAGATTTTTAAAGAGCGAGCACTCAGAGTTAGAGAGGAGATTTAAAAAGAGCGTGAGCAGCTGGTCCGAGCAGAGATTTTAAAGGACTGGGAACTGAGCGAGCAGAGATCTAAAAACAGCGGGAGCTGAGAGTCAGAGCAGGGATTTATAAAGAGCAGGAGCTGAGATTCAAAGTGGTGATTTGAAAAGAGTGGGAGCTGGGAGTGCGGAGATTTAAACAGAGCGGGAGTTCAGGGTCAGAGCGGAGATTTATAAAGAGTAGAAGCTGAGTTTCAGAGCGGAGATTTAAAAGGAGTGGGAGGTGACAGAGCAGAGATTTAACAAGAGTGGGAGCTTAGTGTCAGAGCGGAAATTTAAAAAGATCAAAAGGTGAGAATCACAGCAGAGAATTAAAACAGCAGGAGATGAGGGTCAGAGCAGAGATTTAAAAAGATCTCAGGGAGCGGAGATTTTTAAAAAGTGGGAGCTGAGAGCCAGAGCGGAGATTTAAAAATTGTGGGAGCTGACAGTTAGGGTGGAGAAGTAAAAAGTGCAGGAGCTGAGTGTCAGAGCAGAGAATTAAAAAAAATGTTTGGTGTTGAGGTTCAGAGCAGAGATTTAAAAAGAGCGGGATCTGAGAGAGCAGAGATTTTAAAAGAGCATGAGCAGAGAGTCAGATTGGAGATTTAAAAAAGCGGGAGCTGTGAGACAGAGCGGAGATTTATAAAGAGCAGGAGGTCTTGCTTGCGGAGGGTTAAAGTGTAGATTTAAAAAAGCAGGATCTGAGAGTTAGCGCCGACATTTATAAAGAGCGGGATCTGAGAGTCAGAGCAGAGATTTATAAAGAGCATGAGCTAAGAGTGAGAGGGGAGATTTAAAAACACCGGGAGCTGAGAGTCAGAGCGGAGAATTAAAAAGGGCGGGAGATGAGAGTCAGTGCAGAGATTTAAAAATAGCGGGACCTGAGATTCAGAGCGGAGATTAAAAAAAAGCAGGAGCTCAGAGTCAGAGCGGAGATGTAAAAAGAGCGGGAGCTGAGAGACAGTGCAGAGATTTTAAAAGATCAGCAGATTAGAGTTACAGCGAAGTTTTAAAAAGAGTGGGACCTGAGAGAATGGAGATTTAAAAAAAGTAGGAGCTGAGAGTCAGAGCTGTGATTTATACGAGCAGGACATGAGAAATACAGTGAAGCTTTCAAATGAGCGGGAGCTCAGTGAGCAGAGATTTGAAAAGAGCAGGAGCTGAGAGTCAGAGCGGTTATTTAAAAAGTGCGGGAGCTGAGAGTCAGTGCAGAGATTTATAAAAAGCGGAACCCGAGAGTCAGATCGGAGATTTAAAAAGAGCGGGAGCTCTGAGTCAGAGTGGAGATTTAAAAAGAGCAAGAGTTGAGAGTCAGGGCAGAGATTTAAAAAGAGTGGGAGATGAAGGTCAGAGCAGAGATTTAAAAGGAGCAGGAGCTGAGAGTCAGGGCAGAGATTTAAAAAGGGCAGGATCTGAGAATCGGCACGGAGATTTAAAAAGAGCGGGAGCATAGGGTCATAACGGAGATTTAAAAAGAGCAGAAGCTGAGAGTCAGAGCGGAGATTGAAAAGGAGTGGGTGCTGAGTGTCAGAGTGAAATTTTAAAAAGAGCAGGAGCTGAGAGATCGGAGTTTTGAAAACAGCGGGAGCTGAGATTCACAGCGAAGATTTAAAAACAGCGGGACCTGGGAGTCATAGCGGAGATATGAAAATAGCGGGAGCTGAGAGTTAGAGCGGAGATTGAAAAAGAGCGGGTGCTGAGTGTCAGAACGAAGATCTTTAAAGAGCAGGAGCTCAGAGTCAGAGCGGAGAATTAAAAAGAGTGGGAGCTGAGATTCAGAGCAGAGAGTAAAAAATAGTGGGTGCAGAGGGTTAGAGTGGTTATTTAAAAAGAGCGGGAGCCAAGAGTTAGAGCCGAGATTTATAAAGAGCGTGATCTCAGAGAGCAGAGATATAAAATGTGCGTGAGCGGAGAGTCAGAGCGGAGATTTCAAAAGCACGGAAGCTTTGAATCAGTGCAGAGCATTATAAATAGCGGGACCTGACAGTCAGAACGGAGATTTAAAAAGACCGGGAGCTCAGGGTCAGAGTGGAGATTTAAAAAGAGCAGGAGCTTAGTGTCAGAGCGGAGATTTACAAAGAGCAAGAGTTTGAGAGTCAGGGCAGATATTTAAAAAGAGTGGGAGTTGAAGGTCAGAGCAAAGATTTAAAAACAGCAGGAGCTGAGAGTCAGGGCAGAGATTTAAAAAGGGCAGGATCTGAGAATCGGCACGGAGATTTAAAAAGAGCGGGAGCATAGGGTCATAACGGAGATTTAAAAAGAGCAGATGCTGAGAGTCAGAGCAGAGATTTATAAAGAGCGGAACTTAGAGTCAGAGCAGAGAATTATAAAGAGCAGCAGCTGAGAGTCAGAGCGGAGATTTAAAAAGAACGGGAAATGAGATTCAGAGCAGAGATTTAAACAGAGTGGGTGCGGAGGGTTAGAGTGTAGTTTTAAAAAGAGCAGGATCTGAGAGTTAGCACCGAGATTTATAAAGAGCGGGATCTGAGAGAGTGGAGATATAAAAGGAGGGTGAGTGGTGAGTCAGAGCGGATTTTTAAAAAGAGCTGGAGCTAAGAGTCAGAGGACAGATTTAAAAACAGCGGGAGCTGAGTGTCATGGCGGAGATTTAAAAAGAGCTGGAGCTGAGAGTCAGAGCAGAGATTTATAAAGAGCGGAACTGAGAGTCAGAGCGGAGATTTATAATGACCAGGAGCTGTGATAGCGGAGAATTAAAAAAGTGGGAGCTGAGAATCAGATCAGAGATTTAAAAAAGGAGGGAGCTGAGAGTCAGAGCAGAGAGTTATAAAGAGCAGGAGGTGAGAGTCAGAGCGGAGATTTAAAAAGAACGGAAGCTGAGAGTCAGAGCAGATATTTAAAAAGAGTGGTTGCGGAGGGTTAGAGTGGTTACTTAAAAAAAGCGGGAGCTGAGAGTTAGAGCCGAGATTTTAGCGTGGGATCTGAGAGAGCGGAGATTTAAAAAGAGCGTGAGCGAAGAGTCTGAGCGGAGATTTTAAAAGAGCATGAGCTAAGAGTCAGAGGGGAGATTTAAAATACAGCGGGAGCTGAGAATCAGAGCGGAGAATTAAAAAGGGCGGGAGCTGAGAGTTAGTGCAGAGATTTAAAATTTGCGGGACCTGAGATTCAGAGCGGAGATTTAAAAAGAGTGGGAGCTCAGAGTCAGAGCGGAGATATAAAAAGACCGGGAGCTGAGAGACAGTGCGGAGATTTAAAACGATCGGCAGATGAGAGTTACAGCACAGTTTTAAAAAGAGCGGGACCTGAGAGAGTGGAGATTTAAAAAAAAGTCGGAGCTGAGAGTCAGAGCTGTGATTTCTAAAAGCGGGACATGAGCGATACAGTGAAGCTTTCAAGTGAGCGGGAGCTGAGTGAGCGGAGATTTGAAACGAGCAGGAGCTGAGAGTCAGAGGGAAGATTAAAAATCAGTGGGAGCTGAGAGTGAGAGCAGAGATTTTAATAAAGTGGGAGCTGAGAGTCAAAATGGAGATTTAAAAAGGGCTGGAGCCGAGCATTAGAGCAGAGATTTAGAAAGAACTGGAGCTGAGACTCAGAGCTGAGATCAAAAGAGAGCGGGAGCTGAGAGATCAGTGTGTTGAAAAGAGAGGAAATGAAGATTCAGAGCGAAGATTTAAAAACAGTGGGACCTGGGAGTCATAGCGGAGATTTGAACACAGCGGGAGCTGAGAGTCAGAGCAGAGATTGAAAAGGAGTGGGTGCTGAGTGTCAGAGTGAATGTTTAACAAGAGCAAGAGCTGGGATTCAGTGCGCAGATTTAAAAAAAGCGGGAGATGAGAGTTACAACGTATTTTTAAAAAGAGCAGGAGCTGAGAGATCGGAGTTTTGAAAACAGCGGGAGCTGAGATTCACAGCGAAGATTTAAAAACAGCAGGACCTGGGAGTCATAGCGGAGATATGAAAATAGCGGGAGCTGAGAGTTAGAGCGGAGACTGAAAAAGAGCGGGTGCTGAGTGTCAGAACAAAGATCTAAAAAGAGCTGGAGCTGAGAGTCAAGGCAGAGATTTGAAAAGGGTGGGAGCTGAAAGTCAGAGCGCTGATTTAAAAAGAGTGGGAGCTGAGAGAGTGTAGATTTGAAAAGAGTGGGAGCTGAAATTCAGAGCGAAGATTTAAAAACAGTGGGAGCTGAGAGTCAGAGCAGAGATTTAAAAAGAGCGCGAGCTGAGAGTCAGAGCGGAGATTTAAAAAGGGCGGTAGTTGAGCATTAGAGAGGAGATTTAGAAAGAGCGGGAGCTGAGAGTCAGAGCGGAAATTTAAAAAGAGCGGGACATGAGAGTTACAGCGAAGCTTTGAAAAGAGCAGGAGCTGAGAAAGCGGAAATTTGAAAAGAGTGGGAGCTGAGAATCTAATGGAAGATTTAAAAACAGCAGGAGCTGAGAGTCGGAGCTGAGATTTAAGGAAAGTGGGAGCTGATAGTCAGCATGAGATTTAAAAAGAGCTGGAGCATACGGTCATAGCTGAGATTTAAAAAGAGCTTAAGCTGAGAGTCAGAGCAGAGATTTATAAAGAGCAGGAACTGAGATTCTGAGCGGAGATTTAAAAAGTGTGGGAGCTGAGAGTCAGAGCAGAGATTTAAAAAGAGCAGGCGCTAAGAGTGAGGGAGGAGATTTATAAAGAGCAGTATCTGAGCAGCAGCATTGAGATTTAAAAAGACCGGGAGCTAAGAGTCAGAGGGGAGATTTAAAAACAACAGGAGCTGAGAGTCAGAGCAGAGATTTAGAAATTGCAGGACCTGAGAGTCAGAATGAAGATTTAAAAAGTGTGGGAGCTGAGAGTCAGAGCGCAGATTTATAAAGACCGGGAGCTGAGATTCAGAGCGAAGATTTGAAAAGAGCGGTAGCTGAGAGAGGATATTTTTTAAATAGTGGGAGCGCAGAGTTAGAGCCAAGATTTAAAAAGAGCAGGAGTTGACAGTGAGAGCGGAGATTTTTAAGGAGCGGGCACAGAGAGTTAGAGAGGAGATTTAAAAAGGGTGGGAGCAGAGGGTCAGAGCAGAGATTATAAAAGTGCTGGAGCTGAGAGTCATTGCAGAGAAATATAATTAGTGGGACCTGAGAGTCAGAGCAGAGATTTGAAAAGAGCGGGAACCCAGAGTCAGAGTGGAGATTTAAAAAGAGCAGGAGCTTAATGTCAGAGCGAGATTTAAAAAGAGCGGGAGATGAGGGTCTGAGCAGAGATTTAAAAAGAGCAGGAGCTGAGTGTCAGGGCGGAGATTTATAAAGAGCGGAACTGAGAGTCAGAGCAGACGTTTATAAAGAGCGGAAGCTGAGAGTCAGAGCAAAGATTTAAATAGAGTGAGAGCAGAGGCTCAGAGTGGAGATTTTAAAAAACTTGCATCTGAGCGAGCGGAGATCAAAAAACAGCGGGAGCTGAGAGTCAGAGCGGATATTTATAAAGAGCAGGAGCTGAGTTTCAAAAAGAGCTGGAGCTAAGATTCAGAGTGAAGATTTAAAAACAGTGGGACCTGGGAGTCATAGCTGAGATTTGAAAATAGCAGGAGCTGAGAGTCAGATCGGAGATTGAAAAGGACCGTGTGCTGAATTTCAGATTACATGGTTTAAAAAGAGCGGGAGCTGAGAGTCAGTGCACAGATTTAAAAAGAGCTGGAGAGGAGAGTTGCAACGAAGTTTTAAAAAGAGCGGGAGCTGAGAGAGCGGAGATTTGAAAAGAGCGGGATCTGAGAGTCAGAGTGAAGATTTAAAAACAGCTGGAGCTGAGAGTCATAGCAGAGATGTGAAAAGAGCGTGAGCTGAGAGAGCGCAGATTTGAAAAATAGTGGGAGCTGAGAGTCAAGGCGAAGATTTAAAAACGGTGGGACCTGAGAGTCAGAGCAGAGATTTAAAAAGAGCGCAAGCTGAGAGTCAGCGCGCAGATTTAAAAAGAGCGGGAGATGACAGTTCCAACGAAGTTTTAAAAAGAGTGGTAGCTGAGAGAGCGGAGATTTGAAAAGAGCGGGAGCTGAGAGTCAGAGCGAAGAATTAAAAACAGTGGGACCTGGGAGTCATAGCGGAGATATGAAAATAGCAGCAGCTGCGAGTTAGAGCGGTGATTGAAAAATAGCGGGTGCGGAGTGTCAGAGCGAAGATTTAAGAAGAGCGGGAGCTGAGAGTCAGAGCGGAGATTTAAAAAGGGCGGGAGCTGACAGTCAGAGCACTGATTTAAAAAGAGCGGGAGCTGAGAGAGCGTAGATTTGAAAGGAGCAGGAGCTGAGATTCAGAACGAAGATGTAATAACAGTGGGAGCTGAGAGTCAGAGCAGAGATTTATAAAGAGCAGGAACTGAGATTCTGAGCGGAGATTTAAAAAGTGTGGGAGCTGAGAGTCAGAGCAGAGATTTAAAAAGAGCAGGCGCTAAGAGTGAGGGAGGAGATTTATAAAGAGCAGTATCTGAGCAGCAGCATTGAGATTTAAAAAGACCGGGAGCTAAGAGTCAGAGGGGAGATTTAAAAACAACAGGAGCTGAGAGTCAGAGCAGAGATTTAGAAATTGCAGGACCTGAGAGTCAGAATGAAGATTTAAAAAGTGTGGGAGCTGAGAGTCAGAGCGCAGATTTATAAAGACCGGGAGCTGAGATTCAGAGCGAAGATTTGAAAAGAGCGGTAGCTGAGAGAGGATATTTTTTAAATAGGTGGAGCGCAGAGTTAGAGCCAAGATTTAAAAAGAGCAGGAGTTGACAGTGAGAGCGGAGATTTTTAAGGAGCGGGCACAGAGAGTTAGAGAGGAGATTTAAAAAGGGTGGGAGCAGAGGGTCAGAGCAGAGATTATAAAAGTGCTGGAGCTGAGAGTCATTGCAGAGAAATATAATTAGTGGGACCTGAGAGTCAGAGCAGAGATTTGAAAAGAGCGGGAACCCAGAGTCAGAGTGGAGATTTAAAAAGAGCAGGAGCTTAATGTCAGAGCGAGATTTAAAAAGAGCGGGAGATGAGGGTCTGAGCAGAGATTTAAAAAGAGCAGGAGCTGAGTGTCAGGGCGGAGATTTATAAAGAGCGGAACTGAGAGTCAGAGCAGACGTTTATAAAGAGCGGAAGCTGAGAGTCAGAGCAAAGATTTAAATAGAGCGAGAGCAGAGGCTCAGAGTGGAGATTTTAAAAAACTTGCATCTGAGCGAGCGGAGATCAAAAAACAGCGGGAGCTGAGAGTCAGAGCGGATATTTATAAAGAGCAGGAGCTGAGTTTCAAAAAGAGCTGGAGCTAAGATTCAGAGTGAAGATTTAAAAACAGTGGGACCTGGGAGTCATAGCTGAGATTTGAAAATAGCAGGAGCTGAGAGTCAGATCGGAGATTGAAAAGGACCGTGTGCTGAATTTCAGATTACATGGTTTAAAAAGAGCGGGAGCTGAGAGTCAGTGCACAGATTTAAAAAGAGCTGGAGAGGAGAGTTGCAACGAAGTTTTAAAAAGAGCGGGAGCTGAGAGAGCGGAGATTTGAAAAGAGCGGGATCTGAGAGTCAGAGTGAAGATTTAAAAACAGCTGGAGCTGAGAGTCATAGCAGAGATGTGAAAAGAGCGTGAGCTGAGAGAGCGCAGATTTGAAAAATAGTGGGAGCTGAGAGTCAAGGCGAACATTTAAAAACAGTGGGACCTGAGAGTCAGAGCAGAGATTTAAAAAGAGCGCGAGCTGAGAGTCAGCGCGCAGATTTAAAAAGAGCGGGAGATGACAGTTCCAACGAAGTTTTAAAAAGAGTGGTAGCTGAGAGAGCGGAGATTTGAAAAGAGCGGGAGCTGAGAGTCAGAGCGAAGAATTAAAAACAGTGGGACCTGGGAGTCATAGCGGAGATATGAAAATAGCAGGAGCTGCGAGTTAGAGCGGTGATTGAAAAATAGCGGGTGCGGAGTGTCAGAGCGAAGATTTAAGAAGAGCGGGAGCTGAGAGTCAGAGCGGAGATTTAAAAAGGGCGGGAGCTGACAGTCAGAGCACTGATTTAAAAAGAGCGGGAGCTGAGAGAGCGTAGATTTGAAAAGAGCGGGAGCTGAGATTCAGAGCGAAGATGTAATAACAGTGGGAGCTGAGAGTCAGAGCAGAGATTTTAAAAGATTGGGATCTGAGTGAGCTGAGATCTAAAAACAGCGGGAGCTGAGAGTGAGAGCGGAGATGTATGAAAATCAGGAGCTGAGTTTCAGAGCGGAGATTTAAAAAAACGTTTGAGCTGACAGACCAGAGATTTACAAGTGTGGGAGCTTAGCGTCAGAGCAGAGATTTAAAAAGAGCAGGAGCTGAGAGTCAGGGCAGAGAATTAAAGGAGCAGGAGATGAAGGTCAGAGCAGAGATTTAAAAAGAGCAGGAGATAAGAGTCAGGGCGGAGATTTATAAAGAGCCGGATCTGAGAATCGGCACGGAGATTTTAAAAGAGCGGGAGCTGAGTGTCATGGCGGAGAATTAAAAAGAGCGGGAGCTCAGAGTCAGAGCAGGGATAGAAAAAGGGCGGGAGCTGAGAATCAGAATGGAGATTTCAAAAGAGCGGGAGCATAGGTTCATAGCAGAGATTCAAAAAGAGCAGAATCAAAGATTCAGAGCAGAGATTTATAAAGAGCAGGAGCTAAGAGTCAGAGGGAAGATTTAAAAAGGGTGGGAGCTGAGAGTCAGTGCAGAGATTTATAAAAAGCGGGACCTGAGATTCAGATCGGAGATTTAAAAAGAGCGGGAGCTCATAGTCAGAACGGAGATTTAAAAAGAGCAGGAGCTGGGAGTCAGCACGCAGATTTAAAAAGAGTGGGAGATGAGAATTATAACGCAGTTTTAAAAAGAGCTGGAGCTGAGAGAGCGGAGATTTGAAAAGAGCAGGAGTTGAGAGTCAGAGCGGAGATTGAAAAGGACCGTGTGCTGAGTTTCAGATTCCATGGTTTAAAAAGAGCGTGAGCTGAGATTCAGTGCACAGATTTAAAAAGAGCTGGAGATGAGAGTTACAACGAAGTTTTAAAAAGAGTGGTAGCTGAGAGAGCGGACATTTGAAAAAGAGTCAGAGCTGAGATTCACAGCGAAGATTTAAAAACAGTGGGACCTGAGAGTCAGAGCAGAGATTTAAAAAGAGCGTGAGCTGAGAGTCAGTGCGCAGATTTATAAAGAGCGGGAGATGACAGTTCCAACAAAGTTTTAAAAAGAGTGGTAGCTGAGAGAGCGGAGATTTGAAAAGAGCGGGAGCTGAGAGTCAGAGCGAAGATTTAAAAACAGTGGGACCTGGGAGTCATAGCGGAGATATGAAAATAGCAGGAGCTGCGAGTTAGAGCGGTGATTGAAAAATAGCGGGTGCGGAGTGTCAGAGCGAAGATTTAAGAAGAGCGGGAGCTGAGAGTCAGAGCGGAGATTTAAAAAGGGCGGGAGCTGACAGTCAGAGCACTGATTTAAAAAGAGCGGGAGCTGAGAGAGCGTAGATTTGAAAAGAGCAGGAGCTGAGATTCAGAACGAAGATGTAATAACAGTGGGAGCTGAGAGTCAGAGCAGAGATTTTAAAAGATTGGGATCTGAGTGAGCTGAGATCTAAAAACAGCGGGAGCTGAGAGTGAGAGCGGAGATGTATGAAGATCAGGAGCTGAGTTTCAGAGCGGAGATTTAAAAAAACGTTTGAGCTGACAGACCAGAGATTTACAAGTGTGGGAGCTTAGCGTCAGAGCAGAGATTTAAAAAGAGCAGGAGCTGAGAGTCAGGGCAGAGAATTAAAGGAGCAGGAGATGAAGGTCAGAGCAGAGATTTAAAAAGAGCAGGAGATAAGAGTCAGGGCGGAGATTTATAAAGAGCCGGATCTGAGAATCGGCACAGAGATTTTAAAAGAGCGGGAGCTGAGTGTCATGGCGGAGAATTAAAAAGAGCGGGAGCTCAGAGTCAGAGCAGGGATAGAAAAAGGGCGGGAGCTGAGAATCAGAATGGAGATTTAAAAAGAGCGGGAGCATAGGTTCATAGCAGAGATTTAAAAAGAGCAGAATCTAAGATTCAGAGCAGAGATTTATAAAGAGCAGGAACTAAGAGTCAGAGGGAAGATTTAAAAAGAGTGGGAGCTGAGAGTCAGTGCAGAGATTTATAAAAAGCGGGACCTGAGATTCAGATCAGAGATTTAAAAAGAGTGGGAGCTGGGAGTCAGCACGCAGATTTAAAAAGAGTGGGAGATGAGAATTATAACGCAGTTTTAAAAAGAGCTGGAGCTGAGAGAGCGGAGATTTGAAAAGAGCAGGAGTTGAGAGTCAGAGCGGAGATTGAAAAGGACCGTGTGCTGAGTTTCAGATTCCATGGTTTAAAAAGAGCGTGAGCTGAGATTCAGTGCACAGATTTAAAAAGAGCTGGAGATGAGAGTTACAACGAAGTTTTAAAAAGAGTGGTAGCTGAGAGAGCGGACATTTGAAAAAGAGTCAGAGCTGAGATTCACAGCGAAGATTTAAAAACAGTGGGACCTGAGAGTCAGAGCAGAGATTTAAAAAGAGCGTGAGCTGAGAGTCAGTGCGCAGATTTATAAAGAGCGGGAGATGACAGTTCCAACAAAGTTTTAAAAAGAGTGGTAGCTGAGAGAGCGGAGATTTGAAAAGAGCGGGAGCTGAGAGTCAGAGCGAAGATTTAAAAACAGTGGGACCTGGGAGTCATAGCGGAGATATGAAAATAGCAGGAGCTGCGAGTTAGAGCGCTGATTGAAAAATAGCGGGTGCGGAGTGTCAGAGCGAAGATTTAAGAAGAGCGGGAGCTGAGAGTCAGAGCGGAGATTTAAAAAGGGCGGGAGCTGACAGTCAGAGCACTGATTTAAAAAGAGCGGGAGCTGAGAGAGCGTAGATTTGAAAAGAGCAGGAGCTGAGATTCAGAACGAAGATGTAATAACAGTGGGAGCTGAGAGTCAGAGCAGAGATTTTAAAAGATTGGGATCTGAGTGAGCTGAGATCTAAAAACAGCGGGAGCTGAGAGTGAGAGCGGAGATGTATGAAGATCAGGAGCTGAGTTTCAGAGCGGAGATTTAAAAAAACGTTTGAGCTGACAGACCAGAGATTTACAAGTGTGGGAGCTTAGCGTCAGAGCAGAGATTTAAAAAGAGCAGGAGCTGAGAGTCAGGGCAGAGAATTAAAGGAGCAGGAGATGAAGGTCAGAGCAGAGATTTAAAAAGAGCAGGAGATAAGAGTCAGGGCGGAGATTTATAAAGAGCCGGATCTGAGAATCGGCACGGAGATTTTAAAAGAGCGGGAGCTGAGTGTCATGGCGGAGAATTAAAAAGAGCGGGAGCTCAGAGTCAGAGCAGGGATAGAAAAAGGGCGGGAGCTGAGAATCAGAATGGAGATTTCAAAAGAGCGGGAGCATAGGTTCATAGCAGAGATTCAAAAAGAGCAGAATCAAAGATTCAGAGCAGAGATTTATAAAGAGCAGGAGCTAAGAGTCAGAGGGAAGATTTAAAAAGGGTGGGAGCTGAGAGTCAGTGCAGAGATTTATAAAAAGCGGGACCTGAGATTCAGATCGGAGATTTAAAAAGAGCGGGAGCTCATAGTCAGAACAGAGATTTAAAAAGAGAAGGAGCTGGGAGTCAGCACGCAGATTTAAAAAGAGTGGGAGATGAGAATTATAACGCAGTTTTAAAAAGAGCTGGAGCTGAGAGAGCGGAGATTTGAAAAGAGCAGGAGTTGAGAGTCAGAGCGGAGATTGAAAAGGACCGTGTGCTGAGTTTCAGATTCCATGGTTTAAAAAGAGCGTGAGCTGAGATTCAGTGCACAGATTTAAAAAGAGCTGGAGATGAGAGTTACAACGAAGTTTTAAAAAGAGTGGTAGCTGAGAGAGCGGACATTTGAAAAAGAGTCAGAGCTGAGATTCACAGCGAAGATTTAAAAACAGTGGGACCTGAGAGTCAGAGCAGAGATTTAAAAAGAGCGTGAGCTGAGAGTCAGTGCGCAGATTTATAAAGAGCGGGAGATGACAGTTCCAACAAAGTTTTAAAAAGAGTGGTAGCTGAGAGAGCGGAGATTTGAAAAGAGCGGGAGCTGAGAGTCAGAGCGAAGATTTAAAAACAGTGGGACCTGGGAGTCATAGCGGAGATATGAAAATAGCAGGAGCTGCGAGTTAGAGCGCTGATTGAAAAATAGCGGGTGCGGAGTGTCAGAGCGAAGATTTAAGAAGAGCGGGAGCTGAGAGTCAGAGCGGAGAATTAAAAAGGGCGGGAGCTGACAGTCAGAGCACTGATTTAAAAAGAGCGGGAGCTGAGAGAGCGTAGATTTGAAAAGAGCAGGAGCTGAGATTCAGAACGAAGATGTAATAACAGTGGGAGCTGAGAGTCAGAGCAGAGATTTTAAAAGATTGGGATCTGAGTGAGCTGAGATCTAAAAACAGCGGGAGCTGAGAGTGAGAGCGGAGATGTATGAAGATCAGGAGCTGAGTTTCAGAGCGGAGATTTAAAAAAACATTTGAGCTGACAGACCAGAGATTTACAAGTGTGGGAGCTTAGCGTCAGAGCAGAGATTTAAAAAGAGCAGGAGCTGAGAGTCAGGGCAGAGAATTAAAGGAGCAGGAGATGAAGGTCAGAGCAGAGATTTAAAAAGAGCAGGAGATAAGAGTCAGGGCGGAGATTTATAAAGAGCCGGATCTGAGAATCGGCACAGAGATTTTAAAAGAGCGGGAGCTGAGTGTCATGGCGGAGAATTAAAAAGAGCGGGAGCTCAGAGTCAGAGCAGGGATAGAAAAAGGGCGGGAGCTGAGAATCAGAATGGAGATTTAAAAAGAGCGGGAGCATAGGTTCATAGCAGAGATTTAAAAAGAGCAGAATCTAAGATTCAGAGCAGAGATTTATAAAGAGCAGGAACTAAGAGTCAGAGGGAAGATTTAAAAAGAGTGGGAGCTGAGAGTCAGTGCAGAGATTTATAAAAAGCGGGACCTGAGATTCAGATCAGAGATTTAAAAAGAGTGGGAGCTGGGAGTCAGCGCGCAGATTTAAAAAGAGCGGGAGATGAGAATTATAACGCAGTTTTAAAAAGAGCTGGAGCTGAGAGAGCGGAGATTTGAAAAGAGCAGGAGTTGAGAGTCAGAGCGGAGATTGAAAAGGACCGTGTGCTGAGTTTCAGATTCCATGGTTTAAAAAGAGCGTGAGCTGAGATTCAGTGCACAGATTTAAAAAGAGCTGGAGATGAGAGTTACAACGAAGTTTTAAAAAGAGTGGTAGCTGAGAGAGCGGACATTTGAAAAAGAGTCAGAGCTGAGATTCACAGCGAAGATTTAAAAACAGTGGGACCTGAGAGTCAGAGCAGAGATTTAAAAAGAGCGTGAGCTGAGAGTCAGTGCGCAGATTTATAAAGAGCGGGAGATGACAGTTCCAACAAAGTTTTAAAAAGAGTGGTAGCTGAGAGAGCGGAGATTTGAAAAGAGCGGGAGCTGAGAGTCAGAGCGAAGATTTAAAAACAGTGGGACCTGGGAGTCATAGCGGAGATATGAAAATAGCAGGAGCTGCGAGTTAGAGCGGTGATTGAAAAATAGCGGGTGCGGAGTGTCAGAGCGAAGATTTAAGAAGAGCGGGAGCTGAGAGTCAGAGCGGAGATTTAAAAAGGGCGGGAGCTGACAGTCAGAGCACTGATTTAAAAAGAGCGGGAGCTGAGAGAGCGTAGATTTGAAAAGAGCAGGAGCTGAGATTCAGAACGAAGATGTAATAACAGTGGGAGCTGAGAGTCAGAGCTGAGATTTTAAAAGAGCGCGAGCTGAGAGTCAGAGCAGAGATTTAAAAAGGGAGGTAGTTGATCATTAGAGCGGAGATGTAAAAAGGCCGGGAGCTGAGAGTGAGAGTGGAGATTTTAAAAAGAGTGTGAGCTGACAGACTAGAGATTAAACAAGAGTGGGAGCTTAGCGTCAGAGCGGAGATTTAAAAAGAGCCAGAGCTGGGAGTCAGGGCAGAGAATTAAAGGAGCAGGAGATTAAGGTCAGAGCAGAGATTTAAAAAGAGCAGGAGATGAGAGTCAGGGCGGAGATTTATAAAGAGCCAGATCTGAGAATCGGCACAGAGATTTAAAAAGAGCGGGAGCTCAGAGTGAGAGCAGGGATGTAAAAAGAGCGGGAGCTGAGAATCAGAATGGAGATTAAAAAAGAGCGGGAGCATAGGGTCATAGCAGAGATTTAAAAAGAGCAGAAGCTGAGATTCAGAGCAGACATTTATAAACTGCGGAGCTGAAGGGTCAGAGCAGAGATTTATAATGATCAGGTGCTAAAAGTCAGAGGGGAGATTTAAAAACAGCGGGAGCTGAAAGTCAGAACATAGATTTGAAAGGGCGGGAGCTGAGAGTCAGTGCAGAGATTTATAAAAAGCGGGACCTGAGATTCAGAGCGGAGTCTTAAAAAGATCAGGAGCTCATAGTCAGAGCGGAGATTTAAAAAGAGTGGGAGCTGGGAGTCAGTGCACAGATTTAAAAAGAGCGGGAGGTGAGAGTTATAATGAAGTTTTAAAAAGAACTGGAGCTGACAGAGCGGAGGTTTGAAATGCGGCATGATTTGAGAGTCAGATGGGAGATTGAAAAGGAGCGGTTGCTGAGTTTCAGAGTGAAGGTTTAAAAAGAGCGGGAGCTGAGAGTCAGTGTGCAGATTTAAAAAGAGTGGGAGATGAGGGTTACAACGAAGTTTTAAAAAGAGCATGAGCTGAGACTCATAGCAGATATTTAAAAAAGCGGGAGCTGAGGGTTAGAGCGGAAATGTAGATAGAGCGGGAGCTGAGAGTCAGAGCGGAGATTGAAAAAGAGCCGGAAATGATAGTAACATCATAGTTTTAAAAAGAGCAGGAGCTGAGAGATCGGAGTTTTGAAAAGAGCAGAAGCTGAGATTCAGAGCAGAGATTTATAAAGAGTGGAGCTGAAGGGTCAGAGCAGATATTTATAAAGATCAGGAGCTAAGAGTCAGAGGGGAGATTTAAAAACAGTGGGACCTGGGAGTCATAGCGGAGATTTGAAAATAGCGGGAGCTGAGAGTCAGACCGGAGATTGAAATGGAGCGGGCGCTGAGTTTCAGAGTGAAGGTTTAAAAAGTGCGAAGCTGAGAGTCAGTGCACAGATTTAAAAAGAGCTTCAGAAGAGAGTTACAACGAAGTTTTAAAAAGAGCGGGAGCTGAGAAAGCGGAGATTTGAAAAGAGCAGGATCTGAGAGTCAGAGTGAAGATTGAAAAACAGCGGGAGCTGAGAGTCATAGCGGAGATGTGAAAAGAGCGTGAACTGAGAGAGCGTAGAATTGAAAAGAGTGGGAGCTGAGATTCAGAGCAAACATTTAAAAACAGCGGGAGCTGAGAGTCAGAGCAGAGATTTAATAGGAGCGGGAGCTGAAAGTTAGTGCGGAGATTTAGAAAGAGCAGGAACTGAGAGTCAGAGCGGAAATGTAATAAGACCGGGAGATGAGAGTCTGAACGGAGATTGAAAAAGAGCGGGAGATCATAGTAACATCATAGTTTTAAAAAGAGCGGGAGCTGAGAGATCGGAGTTTTGAAAAGAGCGGGAGCTGAGATTCAGAGCGAAGATTTAAATAGAGTGGGACCTGGGAGTCATAGCAGAGATATGAAAATAGCGGGAGCTGAGAGTTAGAGCGGAGATTGAAAATAGCGGGTGCGGTGTGTCAGAGCGAAGATTTAAAAAGAGCGGGAGCTGAGAGAGCGGAGATTTGAAAAGAGCGGGATCTGAGAGTCAGAGTGAAGATTTAAAAACAGCGGGAGCTGAGAGTCATAGCGGAGATGTAAAAAGAGCGTGAGCTGAGAGAGCATAGATTTGAAAAACAGTGTGAGCTGAGATTCAGAGTGAAGAATTAAAAACAGTGGGACCTGAGAGTCAGAGCAGAGATTTAAAAAGAGCGGGAGCTGAGAGTCAGTGCGCAGATTTATAAAGAGCGGGAGATGACAGTTCCAAAGAAGTTTTAAAAAGAGTGGTAGCTGAGAGAGCGGAGATTTGAAAAGAGCGGGAGCTGATAGTGAGAGCAAAGATTTAAAAACAGCGGGACCTGGGAGTCAAAGCGGAGATGTGAAAATAGCAGGAGCTGTGAGTTAGAGTGATGATTGAAAAATAGCGGGTGCGGAGTGTCAGAGCGAAGATATAAGAAGAGTGGGAGCTGGGAGTCAGTGCGCAGATTTAAAAAGAGCGGGAGATGAGAGTTAAAATGACGTTTTAAAAAGAATTGGAGCTGAGAGAGCGGAGATTTGAAATGAGGCTGGATTTGAGAGTCAGAACGGAAATTGAAAAGGAGCGGTTGCTGAGTTTCAGAGTGAAGGTTTAAAAAGAGCGGGAGCTGAGAGTCAGTGTGCAGATTTAAAAAGAGTGGGAGATGAGGGTTACAACGACGTTTTAAAAAGAGCGCGAGCTGAGAGTCATAGCAGAGATTTAAAAAGAGCGGGAGCTGAGGGTTAGAGCGGAGATGTAGATAGAGCGGGAGCTGAGAGTCAGAGCAGAGATTTATAAAAGGCTGGACCTGAGATTCAGATCGGAGATTTCAAAAGAGCGGGAGTTCATAGTCAGAGTGGAGATTTAAAAAGAGCGGGAGATGAGAATTATAACGAAGTTTTAAAAAGAGCTGGAGCTGAGAGAGCGGAGATTTGAAAAGAGCAGGAGTTGAGAGTCAGAGCAGAGATTGAAAAGGACCATGTGCTGAGTTTCAGATTACATGGTTTAAAAAGAGCGGGAGCTGAGAGTCAGTGCACAGATTTAAAAAGAGCTGGAGATAAGAGTTACAACAAAGTTTTAAAAAGAGCGGGAGCTGAGAGAGCGGAGATTTGAAAAGAGCGGGATCTGAGAGTCAGAGTGAAGATTTAAAAACAGCGGGACCTGAGAGTCATAGCGGAGATGTGAAAAGAGCGTGAGCTGAGAGAGCACAGATTTGAAAAAGAGTGGGAGCTGAGATTCACAGCGAAGATGTAAAAACAGTGGGACCTGAGAGTCAGAGCAGAGTTTTAAAAAGAGCGTGAGCTGAGAGTCAGTGCGCAGATTTATAAAGAGCGGGAGATGACAGTTCCAACAAAGTTTTAAAAAGAGTGGTAGTTGAGAGAGCGGAGATTTGAAAAGAGCGGGAGTTGAGAGTCAGAGCGAAGATTAAAAGACAGCGGGACCTGGGAGTCATAGCGGAGATATGAAAATAGCAGGGGCTGCGAGTTAGAGCGGTGATTGAAAAATAGCGGATGCGGAGTGTCAGAGCAAAGGTTTAAGAAGAGCGGGAGCTGAGAGTCAGAGCAGAGATTCAAAAAGGGCAGGAGCTGAGAGTCAGAGCACTAATTTAAAAAGAGCGGGAGCTGAGAGAGCATAGATTTGAAAAGAGCGGGAGCTGAGATTCAGAGCGAAGATGTTAAAACAGTGGGAGCTGAGAGTCAGAGCTGAGATTTTAAAAGAGCGCGAGCTGAGAGTCAGAGCAGAGATTTAAAAAGGGAGGTAGTTGAACATTAGAGCGGAGATGTAAAAAGGCCGGGAGCTGAGAGTGAGAGCGGAGATTTTAAAAAGAGTGTGAGCTGACAGACCAGAGATTTAACAAGAGTGGGAGTTTAGCGTCAGAGCGAAGATTTAAAAAGAGCCAGAGCTTAGAGTCAGGGCAGAGAATTAAAGGAGCAGGAGATGAAGGTAAGAGCAGAGATTAAAAAAGAGCAGGAGATGAGAGTCAGGGCGGAGATTTATAAAGAGCCAGAACTGAGAATCGGCACGGAGATTTAAAAAGAGCGGGAGCATAGGGTCATAGCAGAGATTTAAAAAGAGCAGAAGCTGAGATTCAGAGCAGACATTTATAAACAGCGGAGCTGAAGGTTCAGAGCAGAGATTTCTAAAGTTCAGGAGCTAAAAGTCAGAGGGGAGATTTAAAAACAGCGGGAGCTGAGAGTCAGAACATAGATTTAAAAGGGTGGGAGCTGAGAGTCAGTGCAGAGATTTATAAAAAGCGGGACCTGAGATTCAGAGGGGAGTTTTAAAAAGATCGGGAGCTGGGAGTCAGTGCACAGATTTAAAAAAAGCGGGAGATGAGAGTTATAACGAAGTTTTAAAAAGAGCTGGAGCTGACAGAGCAGAGATTTGAAATGAGGCGGGATTTGAGAGTCAGAGTGGAGATTGAAAAGGAGCGGTTGCTGAGTTTCAGAGTGAAGGTTTAAAAAGAGCGGCAGCTGAGCCTCAGTGCAGAGATTTAAAAAGAGTGGGAGATGAGGGTTACAATGAAGTTTTAAAAAGAGCGTGAGCTGAGAGAGCGTAGATTTGAAAAGAGCGGGAGCTGAGAGTCAGAGCAGAGATATAAAAAGAGCGCGAGCTGAGAGTCATAGCAGAGATTTAAAAAGAGCGGGAGCTGAGGGTTGGAGCGGAGATGTAGATAGAGCGGGAGCTGAGAGTCAGAGCGGAGATTGAAAAATAGCGGGAGATGATTGTAACATCATAGTTTTAAAAAGAGCAGGAGCTGAGACATCGGAGTTTTGAAAAGAGCAGAAGCTGAGATTCAGAGCAGAGATTTGTAAAGAGCAGAGCTGAAGGGTCAGAGCAGATATTTATAAATATCAGGAGCTAAGAGTCAGAGGGGAGATTTAAAAAGAGCGGGAGCTGGGAGTCAGCACGCCAATTTAAAAAGAGCGGGAGATGAGAATTATAATGAAGTTTTAAAAAGAGCTGGAGCTGAGAGAGCGGAGATTTGAAAAGAGCAGGAGTTGAGAGTCAGAGCGGAGATTGAAAACGACCGTGTGCTGAGTTTCAGATTACATGGTTTAAAAAGAACGGGAGCTGAGAGTCAGTGCACAGATTTAAGAAGAGCTGGAGATGAGAGTTACAACGAAGTTTTAAAAAGAGTGGTAGCTGAGAGAGCGGAGATTTGAAAAAGAGTGGGAGCTGAGATTCACAGCGAAGATTTAAAAACAGTGGGACCTGAGAGTCAGAGCAGAGATTTAAAAAGAGCGCGAGTTGAGAGTCAGTGCGCAGATTTATAAAGAGCGGGAGATGACAGTTCCAATGAAGTTTTAAAAAGAGTGGTAGCTCAGAGAGCGGACATTTGAAAAGAGTGGGAGCTGAGAGTCAGAGCGAAGAAGTAAAAACAGTGGGAGCTGAGAGTCAGAGCTGAGATTTTAAAAGAGCGCGAGCTGAAAGTCAGAGCAGAGATTTAAAAAGGGAGGTAGTTGAACATTAGAGCGGAGATGTAAAAAGGCCGGGAGTTGAGAGTCAGAGCGGAAATTTTAAAAAGAGTGTGAGCTGACAGACCAGAGATTTAACAAGAGTGGGAGCTTAGCGTCAGAGCGGAGATTTAAAAAGAGCCAGAGCTGAGTGCCAAGGCAGAGAATTAAAGGAGCAGGAGATGAAGGTCAGAGCAGAGATTTAAAAAGAGCAGGAGATGAGAGTCAGGGCGGAGATTTATAAAGAGCCAGATCTGTGAATCAGAATGGAGATTTAAAAAGAACGGGAGCATAAGGTCATAGCAGAGATTTAAAAAGAGCAAAAGCTGAGATTCAGAGCAGACATTTATAAACAGCGGAGCTGAAGGGTCAGAGCAGAGATTTATAAAGATCAGGAGCTAAAAGTCAGAGGGGAGATTTAAAAACAGCGGGAGCTGAGAGTCAGAACATAGATTTAAAAGGCGGGAGCTGAGAGTCAGTGCAGAGATTTATAAAAAGCGGGACCTGAGATTCAGAGCGGAGTTTTAAAAAGATCGGGAGCTCATAGTCAGAGCGGAGATTTAAAAAAAGTGGAGCTAGGAGTCAGTGCGCAGATTTAAAAAGAGCGGGAGATGAGAGTTATAATGAGGTTTTAAAAAGAGCTGGAGCTGACAGAGTGGAGATTTGAAATGAGGCAGGACTTGAGAGTCAGAGGGGGGATTGAAAAGGAGCGGTTGCTGAGTTTCAGAGTGAAGGTTTAAAAAGAGCGGGAGCTGAGCGTCAGTGCGGAGATTTAAAAAGAGTGGGAGATGAGGGTTAAAACGAAGTTTTAAAAAGAGCAGGAGCTGAGAGAGCGGAGATTTGAAAAGAGCGGGATCTAAGAGTCAGAGTGAAGATTTAAAAACAGCAGGAGCTGAGAGTCATAGCGGAGATGTGAAAAGAGCGTGAGCTGAGAGAGCGTAGATTTGAAAAGAGTGGGAGCTGAGAGTCAGAGCAGAGATATAAAAAGAGCGGGAGCTGAGAGTTAGAGCGAAGATGTAGAAAGAGCGGGAGATGATAGTAACAACATAGTTTTAAAAAGAGCAGGAGCTGAGACATTGGAGTTTTGAAAAGAGCAGAAGCTGAGATTCAGAGCAGAGATTTATAAAGAGCGGAGCTGAAGGGTCAGAGGAGATATTTATAAAGATAAGGAGCTAAGAGTCAGAGGGGAGATTTAAAAACAGTGGGACCAGAGAGTCAGAACATACATTTAAAAAGGGCGGGAGCTGAGAGTCAGTGCCGAGATTAATAAAAAGCGCGACCTGAGATTCAGAGCAGAGATTTGAAAAGAGCAGGTGTTGAGAGTCAGAGCGAAGATTTAAAAACAGTGGGACGTGGGAGTCATAGCGGAGATTTGAATATAGCGGGTGCTGAGAGTCAGAGCGGAGATTGAAATGGAGCCGGCGCTGAGTTTCAGAGGGAAGGTTTAAAAAGTGCGAATCTGAGAGTCAGTGTGCAGATTTAAAAAGAGCGGCAGAAGAGAGTTACAACGAAGTTTTACAAAGAGCGGGCCCTGAGAGAGCGGAGATTTGAAAAGAGCAGGATCTGAGAGTCAGAGTGAAGATTGAAAAACAGCAGGAGCTGAGAGTCATAGCGGAGATGCGAAAAGAGCGTGAGCTGAGAGAGCATAGATTTGAAAAGATTGGGAGCTGAGATGCAGAGTGAAGATTTAAAAACAGTGGGAGCTGAGAGTCAGAGCAGAGATTTAAAAAGAGAGCGTTATGAGAGTCGGTGCGCAGATTTACAAAGAGCGGGAGATGACATTTACAATGAAGATTTAAAAAGAGTGAGAGCTGTGAGAGCAGAGATTTGAAAAGAGCGGGAACTGAGAGTCAGAGCAGAGATTTAATAGGAGCGGGAGCTGAAGGTTAGTGCGGAGATTTAGAAAGAGCGGGAACTGAGAGTCAGAGCGGAGATGTTATAAGACCGGGAGATGAGAGTCTGAGCGGAGATTGAAAAAGAGCGGGAGATGATAGTAACATCATGGTGTTAAAAAGAGCGGGAGCTGAGAGATCGGAGTTTTGAAAAGAGCGGGAGCTGAGATTCAGAGCGAAGATTTAAATAGAGCGCGTCCTGGGAGTCATAGCGGAGATATGAAAATAGCGGGAGCTGAGAGTCACTGCGCAGATTTATAAAGAGCGGGAGATGACAGTTCCAAAAAAGTTTTAAAAAGAGTGGTAGCTGAGAGAGCGGAGATTTGAAAAGAGCGGGAGCTGAGAGTCAGAGCGAAGATGTAAAAACAGCGGGACCTGGGAGTCATAGCGGAGATATGAAAATAGCAGTAGCTGCGAGTTAGAGCGGTGATTGAAAAATAGCGGGTGCGGAGTGTCAGAGCGAAGATTTAAGAAGAGCGGGAGCTGAGAGTCAGAGCAGAGATTTAAAAAGGGTGGGAGCTGAGAGTCAGAGCACTGATTTAAAAAGAGTGGGAGCTGAGAGAGTGTAGATTTGAAAAGAGTCGGAGCTGAGATTCAGAGCGAAGATGTAAAAAATAATTGGAGCTGAGAGTCAGAGCAGAGATTTTAAAAGCGCGCGAGCAGAGGGTCAGAGCCGAGATTTTTAAAGATTGGGTTCTGAGCGAGCTGAGATCTAAAAACTGCGGGAGCTGAAAGTTAGAGCGGCGATGTATGAACATCAGGAGCTGAGGTTCAGAGCGGAGATTTAAAAAGAGTTTGAGCTGACAGACCAGAGATTTAACAAGAGTGGGAGCTTAGCGTCAGAGCAGAGATTTAAAAAGAGCAAGAGCTGAGAGTCAGGGCAGAGAATTAAAGGAGCAGGAGATGAAGGTCAGAGCAGAGATTTAAAAAGAGCAGGAGATGAGAGTCAGGGAGGAGATTTAAAAAGAGCGGGAGCTCAGAGTCAGAGCAGGGATGGAAAAAGGGCGGGAGCTGAGAATCAGAATGGAGATTTAAAAAGAACGGGAGCATAGGTTCATAGTAGAGATTTAAAAAGAGCAGAAGCTGAGATTCAGAGCAGAGATTTATAAAGAGCAGGAGCTAAGAGTCAGAGGGAAGATTTAAAAACAGCGGGAGCTGAGCGTCAGGACATAGATTTAAAAAGGGTGCGAGCTGAGAGTCAGTGCAGAGATTTATAAAAAGCGGGACCTGCGATTCAGATCGGAGATTTCAAAAGAGCGGGAGCTCATAGTCAGAGCGGAGATTTAAAAAGAGCGGGAGCTGGGAGTCAGCGCGCAGATTTAAAAAGAGTGGGAGATGAGAATTATAATGAAGTTTTAAAAAGAGCTGGAGCTGAGAGAGCGGAGATTTGAAAAGAGCAGGAGTTGAGAGTCAGAGCAGAGATTGAAAAGGACCATGTGCTGAGTTTCAGATTACATGGTTTAAAAAGAGCAGGAGCTGAGAGTCAGTGCAAAGATTTAAAAAGAGCTGGAGATGAGAGTTACAACGAAGTTTTAAAAAGAGTTGTAGCTGAGAGAGCGGAGATTTGAAAAGAGCGGGATCTGAGAGTCAGAGTGAAGATTTAAAAACAGCGGGAGCTGAGAGTCATAGCGGAGATGTGAAAAGAGCGTGAGCTGAGAGAGCGCAGATTTGAAAAATAGTGGGAGCTGAGATTCACAGCGAAGATTTAAAAACAGTGGGACCTGGGAGTCAGAGCAGAGATTTAAAAACAGTGCGAGCTGAGAGTCAGTGTGCAGATTTATAAAGAGCGGGAGATGACAGTTCCAACGAAGTTTTAAAGAGAGTGGTAGCTGAGAGAGCGGAGATTTGAAAAGAGCGGGAGCTGAGAGTCAGAGCGAAGATTTAAAAACAGCGGGACCTGGGAGTCATAGCGGAGATATGAAAATAGCAGGAGCTGCGAGTTAGAGCGGTGATTGAAAAATATCGGGTGCGGAGTGTCAGAGCGAAGATTTAAGAATAGTGGGAGCTGAGAGTCAGAGCGGAGATTTAAAAAGGGCGGGAGCTGAGAGTCAGAGCACTGATTTAAAAAGAGCTGGAGCGGAGAGAGCGTAGATTTGAAAAGAGCGGGAGCTGAGATTCAGAGCGAAGATGTAAAAACAGTGGGAGCTGAGAGTCAGAGCGGAGATTTTAAAAGTGCGTGAGCTGAGAGTCAGAGAAGAGATTTAAAAAGGAAGGTAGTTGAATGTTAGAGCGGAGATGTAAAAAGACCGGGAGCTGAGAGTCAGAGCGGATATATTAACAAGAGTGTTAGCTGACAGACCAGAGATTTAACAAGAGTGGGAGCTCAGCGTCAGAGCGGAGATTTAAAAAGAGCCAGAGCTGAGAGTCAGGGCAGAGAATTAAAGGAGCAGGAGATGAAGGTCAGAGCAGAGATTTAAAAGAGGCAGAGATGAGAGTCAGGGCCTAGATTTATAAAGAGCCAGATCTGAGAATCGGCACGGAAATTTAAAAAGAGCGGGAGCTGAGAGTCAGAGCAGGGATGTAAAAAGGGCGGGAGCTGAGAATCAGAATGGAGATTTAAAAAGAGCGGGAGCATAGGGTCATAGCAGAGATTTAAAAAGAGCAGAAGCTGAGATTCAGAGCAGAGATTTATAAAGAGCAGGAGCTAAGAGTCAGAGGGAAGATTTAAAAACAGCGGGAGCTGAGAGTCAGAACATAGATTTAAAAGGCGGGAGCTGAGAGTCAGTGCAGAGATTTATAAAAAGCGGGACTTGAGATTCGGAGCGGAGTTTTAAAAAGATCAGGACCTCATAGTCAGAGCGGAGATTTAAAAAGAGCCGCAGCTGGGAGTCAGTGCGCAGATTTAAAAAGAGCGGGAGATGAGAGTTATAACGAAGTTTTAAAAAGAGCTGGAGCTGACAGAGTGGAGATTTGAAATGAGGCGGGATTTGAGAGTCAGAGACGAGTTTGAAAAGGAGCGGTTGCTGAGTTTCAGAGTGAAGGTTTAAAAAGACCGGGTGCTGAGAGTCAGGGCGCAGATTTAAAAAGAGTGGGAGATGAGGTTTACAAAGACGTTTAAAAAGAGCGCGAGCTGAGAGTCATAGCAGAGATTTAAAAAGAGCGGGAGATGATAGTAACATCATAGTTTTAAAAAGAGCAGGAGCTGAGAGATCGGAGTTTTGAAAAGAGCAGAAGCTGAGATTCAGAGCAGAGATTTATAAAGAGCGGAGCTGAAGGATCAGAGCAGATATTTATAAAGATCAGGAGCTAAGAGTCAGAGGGGAGATTTAAAAACAGCGGGAGCAGAGAGTCAGACCATACATTTAAAAAGGGCTGGAGCTGAGAGTCAGTGCAGAGATTAATAAAAAGCGCAACCTGAGATTCAGAGCAGAGATTTAAAAAGCGGGAGCTATAGTCAGAGCGGAGATTTAAAAAGATCGGGAGCTGGGAGTCAGTGCGCAGATTTAAAAAGAGCGGGAGTTGAGTTATAACGAAGTTTTAAAAAGTGCTGGAGTTGAGAGGGCAGAGATTTGAAAAGAGCAGGATCTGAGAGTCAGAGTGAAGATTGAAAAACAGCGGGAGCTGAGAGTCATAGCGGAGATGTGAAAAGAGCGTGAGCTGAGAGAGCGTAGATTTGAAAAGAGTGGGAGCTGAGATTCAGAGCGAAGATTTAAAAACAGTGGGTGCTGAGAGTCAGAGCAGAGATTTAAAAAGAGAGCGAACTGAGAGTCAGTGCGCAGATTTACAAAGAGCGGAAGATGACATTTACAACGAAGTTTTAAAAAGAGCGGGAGCTGAGAGAGCGGAGATTTGAAAGGAGCGGGAGCTGAGGGTCAGAGCAGAGATTTAATAGGAGCGGGAGCTGAAGGTTAGAGCAGAGATTTAGAAAGAGCGGGAGCTAGAGAGTCAGAGCGGAGATGCAATAAGGCCGGGTGCTGTGAGTCATAGCGGAGATATGAAAATAGCGGGAGCTGAGAGTTAGAGCGGAGATTGAAAAATAGCAGGTGTGGTGTGTCAGAGCGAAGATTTAAAAAGAGCGGGTGCTGAGAGATCGTAGATTTGCAAAGAGTGGGAGCTGAGATTCAGAACAAAGATTTAAAAACAGTGGGAGCTGAGAGTCAGAGCAGAGATTTAAAAAGAGCGCGAGCTGAGAGTCAGAGCGGAGATTTAAAAAGGGCAAGACATGAGATTTACAGGGAAGCTTTAAAAACAGTGGGAGCTGAGAAAGTGGAAATTTGAAAAGAGTGGAAGCTGAGAATCTGATGGAAGATTTAAAAACAGCAGGAGCTGAGAGTTGGAGCTGAGAATTAAGGAGAGTGGGAGCTGATAATTAGAGTGGAGACTTAAAAAGAGCGGGAGCTGAGATTCAGAGCAGAGATTTATGAAGAGCGGAACTGAGAGTCAGAGCCGAGATTTATAAAGAGCAGGAGCTGAGATTCTGAGCGGAGATTTAAAAAGAGCGGGGGCTGAGACTCAGAGCAGAGATTTAAAAAGAACAGGAGCTAAGAGTCAGGGTGGATATTTATAAAGAGCAGGATCTGAGAAGCAGCATGGAGATTTAAAAAGAGCTTGAGCTAAGAGTCAGAGGGGAAATTTAAAAACAGAGGGAGCTGAGAGTCAGAGCAGAGATTTATAAACAGCAGGACCTGGGTGTCAGAGCGCAGATTTATAAAGATCGGGAGCTGAGATTCAGAGCAAAGATTTGAAAAGAGCGGGAGCTGGGAGAGGATAATTTTTAAAATTGTGGGAGTGCAGAGTCAGAGCCAAGATATAAAAAGAGTGGGAGTTGACAGTGAGAGTGGAGATTTTTAAAGAGCGGTCACTAAGAGTTAGAGAGGAGAATTAAAAAGATCGGGAGTAGAGGGTCAGAGTGGAGATTTTAAAAGATTGGCATCTGAACGAGCGGAGATCTAAAAACAGCGGGAGCTGAGTGTCGGAGCGGAGATGTATGAAGATCAGGAGCTGAGTTTCAGAGCAGAGATTTAAAAAGAGTGTGAGCTGACAGACCAGAGATTTAACAAGAGTGGGAGCTTAGCATCAGAGCGGAGATTTAAAAAGAGCAAGAGCTGAGAGTCAGGGCAGAAAATTAAAGGAGCAGGAGATGAAGGTTAGAGCAGAGATTTAAAAAGAGCAGGAGATGAGAGTCAGGGCGGAGATTTATAAAGAGCCAGATATGAGAATCGGCATGAAGATTCAAAAAGAGCGGGAGCTGAGTGTCATGGTGGATTTGAAAAGAGCGGGAGCTCAGAGTCAGAGCAGGGATGCAAAAAGGGCGGGAGCTGAGATTCAGATCGGAGATTTATAAACAGCAGAGCTGAAGTGTCAGAGCAGAGATTTATAAAGAGCAGGAGCTAAGAGTCAGAGGGGAGATTTAAAAACAGCAGGAGCTGAGAGACGGAACATACATTTAAAAAGGGCGGGAGCTGAGAGTAAGTGCAGGGATTTATAAATAACGGGACCAGAGATTCAGTTCGAAGATTTAAAAAGAGCCGGAGCATATGGTCATAGCTGAGATTTAAAAAGAGAAGAAGCTGAGATTCAGAGCAGAGATTTATGAAGAGTGGAACTGAGAGTCTGAGCAGAGAATTATAAAGAGCATAAGCTGAGCTTCTGAGCGGTGATTTAGAAAGAGCAGGAACTGAGAGTCAGAGCAGAGATTTAAAAAGAGCAAGAGCTCAGAGTCAGGGCAGAGAATTAAAAGAGCAGGAGATGATGAAAAGAGCAGAGATTTAAAAAGAGTAGATGATGATTGACATGGCGGAGATTTAAAAAGAGCAGGAGCTGAGAGTCAGAGTGGAGATTTAAAAAGAGCCGGAGCTCAGAGTCAGAGCAGGGATGTAAAAAGGGCAGGAGCTTAGAATCTGAATGGAGATTTAAAATGAGCAGGAGCATAGGGTCATAGCAGAGATTTAAAAAGAGCAGAAGCTGAGAGTCAGAGCAGAAATTTATAAACAGCAGAACTGAAGGGTCAGAGCACAGATTTATAAAGAGCATGAGCTAAGAGTCAGATGGGAGATTTAAAAACAGAGGGAGCTGAGAGTCAGAACATAGATTTAAAAAGGCGGGAGCTGAGAGTCAGTGCAGAGATTTATAAATAGCGGGACCTGAGATTCAGAGCGGAGATTTAAAAAGAGCAGTAGCATACGGTCATAGCTGAGATTTAAAAAGAGAAGAAGCTGAGATTCAGAGCACAGATTTATGAAGAGTGGATCTGAGAGTCTGAGCAGAGATTTATAAAGAGCATAAGCTGAGATTCTGAGCGGTGATTTAGAAAGAGCGGGAACTGTGAGTCAGAGCAGAGATTTAAAAAGAGCAGGATCTGAGAAGCAGCATGGAGATTTAAAAAGATGGGGAGCTAAGAGCCAGAGGGGAGATTAAAAAAGAGCAGGAGCTGAGAGTCAGAGCAGAGATTAAACAAGAGAGTGAGCTGAGAGTCAGAGCGGAGACTTAAAAAGGGTGATAGTTGTACATTAGAGCGGAGTTGTAAAAAGACCGGGAGCTGAGAGTCAGAGCGGAGATTTAAAAAGAGCGGAACATGAGAGTTACAGCGAAGCTTTAAAAAGAGCGGGAGCTGAGAAAGCGGAAATTTGAAAAGAGTGGAAGCTGAGAATGTGATGGAAGATTTAAAAACAGCTGGAGCTGAGATTCGGAGCTGAGATTTAAGGAGAGTGGGAGCTGATAGTCAGAGTGGAGATTTAAAAAGAGCGGGAGCTGAGAATAAGAGCAGAGATTTATAAAGATCGGAACTGAGAGTCAGAGCAGAGATTTACAAAGAGCAGGAGCTGAGATACTGAGTGGAATTTAAAAAGAGCGGGAGCTGAGAGTCAGAGTGGAGATTTAAAAAGAGCTGGAGCTGAGAGTCAGAGCAGGGATGTAAAAAGGGCAGGAGCTGAGAATCTGAATGGAGATTTAAAATGAGCGGGAGCATAGGGTCATAGCAGAGATTTAAAAAGAGCAAGAGCTCAGAGTCATGGCAGGGAATTAAAAGAGCAGACGATGATGGTAAGAGCAGAGATTTAAAAAGAGTAGATGATGATTGTCATGGCGGAGATTTAACAAGAGCGGGAGCTGAGAGTCAGAGTGGAGATTTAAAAAGAGCTGGAGCTCAGAGTCAGAGCAGGGATGTAAAAAGGGCAGGAGCTGAGAATCTGAATGGAGATTTAAAATGAGCGGGAGCATAGGGTCATAGCAGAGATTTAAAAAGAGCAGAAGCTGAGAGTCAGAGCAGAGATTTATAACCAGCAGAACTGAAGGGTCAGAGCAGAGATTTATAAAGAGCAGGAGCTAAGAGTCAGATGGGAGTTTAAAAAAAAAAACGGAAGCTGAGAGTCAGAGCATAGATTTAAAAAGGCGGGAGCTGAGAGTCAGTGCAGAAACTTATAAATAGCGGGACCTGAGATTCAGAGCGGAGATTTAAAAAGAGCGGGAGCTCAGAGTCAGAGCGGAGATTTAAAAAGAGCGGGAGCTGAGAGTCAGTGCGCATATTTTAAAAGAGAGGGATATGAGAGTTACAATGAGGTTTTAAAAAGAGCGGGAGCTGAGAGAGCAGAGATTTGAAAAGAGCGGGAGTCAAGAGTCAGAGCGAAGATTTAAAAACTGTGGGACCTGGGAACATAGCGGAGATTTGAACATAGTGGGAGCTGAGAGTCAGTGCGCAGTTTCAAAAAGAGCGGGACCTGAGAGAGCGGAGATTTGAAAAGAGTGCGAGCTGAGAGTCAGAGCGGTGATTTATAAAAGCGGGACATGAGAGATACAGTGAAGCTTTCAAATGAGTGGGAGCTGAGTGAGCGGAGATTTGAAAAAGCGGGAGCTGAGAGTCAGAGGGAAGATTAAAAGTCAGCGGAAGCTGAGAGTGAGAGCAGAGATTTTAATAAAGTGGGAGCTGAGAGTAAGAACGGAGATTTAAAAAGGGTGGGAGCCGAGCATATGAGCAGAGATTTTGAAAGACCGGGAGCTGAGAATCAGAGAGGAGATCGAAAGAGAGCGGGACCAGAGAGATCGGAGTTTTGAAAAGAGAGGAAGCTAAGATTCAGAGCGAAGATTTAAAAACAGTGGGACCTGGTAGTCATAGCGGTGATTTGAACATAACGGGAGCTGAGAATCAGAGCGGAGATTGAAAAGGAGCGGGTGCTGAGTGTCAGAGTGAAGGTTTAAAAAGAGCAGGAGCTGAGAGTCAGTGAGCAGATTTACAAAGAGCGGGAGATGACAGTTACGACGAAGTTTTAAAAAGAGCGGGAGCTGAGAGAGAGGAGATTTGAAAAGAGCGGGAGCTGAGAGTCAGAGCAGAAATTTAAAAAGAGCGCGAGCTGTGAATCAGAGCAGTGATTTAAAACGAGCAGGAGCTGTGGGTTAGAGCCGAGATTTAGAAAGAGCGGGAGCTGAGAGTCAGAGCGCAAACGTAAAAAGACCGGGAGATGAGTCAGAGCGGAGATTGAGAAAGAGGCGGAGATGATAATAACATCATAGTTTTAAAAAGAGCGCGAGCTGAGAGATCAGAGTTCTAAAATGAGCGGGAGCTTAGATTCAGTGCGAAGATTTAAAAACAGCGAGAACTGGGAGTCATAGCGGAGATATGAAAATAGCGGGAGCTGGGAGTTAGAGCGCAGATTGAAAAATAGCGGGTGCGGAGTGTCAGAGCGAAGATTTCAAAATAGTGGGAGCTGAGAGTCAGAGAGGAGATTTAAAAAGGGCGGGAGCTGAGAGTCAGAGCGCTGATTTAAAAAGAGCGGGATCTGAGAGAGCGTAGAATTGGAAAGAGTGGGAGCTGAGATTCAGAGCGAAGATTTAAAAACAGTGGGAGCTGAGAGTCAGAGAAGAGATTTAAAAAGAGAGCGAGCTGAGAGTCAGAGCGGAGATTTAAAAAGGGCGGTAGTTGTACGTTAGAGCGGAGATGTAAAAAGACCAGGAGCTGAGAGTCAGAGCGGAGATTTAAAAAGAGGCGGACATGAGAGTTACAGAGAAGCTTTAAAAAGAGTGGGAGCTGAGAAAGCGGAAATTTGAAAAAAGTGGAAGCTGAGAATCTGATGGAAGATTTAAAAACAGCTGGAGCTGAGAGTCGGCGCGGAGACTTAAGGAGAGTGGGAGCTGATAGTCAGAGTGGAGATTTAAAAAGAGCGGGAGCTGAGATTCAGCAGAGATTTATAAAGAGCAGAACTGAGAGTCAGAGCAGAGATTTATAAAGAGCAGGAGCTGAGATACTGAGTGGAATTTAAAAAGAGCGGGAGCTGAGAGTCAGAGCAGAGATTTAAAAAGGGCAGGAGCTGAGAGTCAGAGCACAGATTTATAAAGAGAGGGAGCTGAGATTCAGAGCGAAGATTTGAAAAAAGCGGGAGCTGAGAGTGGATAATTTTTAAAATTGTGGGAGGGCAGAGTCAGAGCCAAGATTTAAAAAGAGCAAGGAGCTGAGAGTCGGAGCTGAGATTTAAAGAGAGTGGGAGGTGATAGTCAGAGTGGAGATTTAGAAAGAGCAGGAGCATAGGGTCATAGCAGAGATTTGAAAAGAGGGCAGAAGCTGAGATTCAGAGCAGAGATTTATAAACAGCGGAGCTGAAGTGTCAGAGCCGAGATTTATAAAGAGCAGGAGCTACGAGTCAGAGGGGAGATTTAAAAACAGCGGGAGCTGAGAGACAGAGCATAGATTTAAAAAGGGCGGGAGCTGAGAGTCAGAGCGAAGATTTAAAAACAGTGGGACCTGGGAGTCATAGCGGAGATTTGAACATAGCAGGAGCTGAGAGTCAGAGCGGAGATTGAAAAGCAGTGGGTGCTGAGTTTCAGAGTGAATGTTTAAAAAGAGTGGGAGCTGAGAGAGCGGAGATTGGCAAAGAGCGGGATCTCAGAGTCAGAGTGAAGATTTAAAAACAGCAGAAGCTGAGAGTCAGAGAGGAGATGTGAAAAGAGCGTGAGCTGAAAGAGCGTAGATTTGAAAAGAGTGGGAGCTGAGATTCAGAGCGAAGATTTAAAAACAGTGGGAGCGGAGAGTCAGAGCAGAGATTTAAAAAGAGCATGAACTGAGAGTCAGTACGCAGATTTACAAAGAGCGGGAGATGACATTTACAACAAAGTTTTAAAAAGAGCGGGAGCTGAGAGAGCGGAGATTTGAAAAGAGAGGGAGCTGAGTGTCAGAGCAGAGATTTAAAAAGAGCAGTAGCTGAGGGTTAGAGCGGAGATTTAGAAAGAGCGGGAGCTAGAGAATCAGAGCGGAGATGTAAAAAACCGGGAGCTGAGAGTCAGAGCGGAGATTGAAAAAGAGCGGGAGATGATAGTAACATCATAGTTTTAAAAAGAGCGGGAGCTGAGAGATCGGAGTTTTGAAAAGACCGGGAGCTGAGATTCAGAGCGAAGATTTAAAAAGAGCGGGACCTGGGAGTCATAGCGGAGATATGAAAATAGTGGGAGCTGAGAGTTAGAGCGGAGATTGAAAAATAGCGGGTACGGTGTGTCAGAGCAAAGATTTAAAAAGAGCGGGAGCTGAGAGACCGTAGATTTGAAAAGAGTGGGAGCTGAGATTCAGAGCAAGGATTTAAAAACAGTGGGAGGTGAGAGTCAGAGCAGAGATTTAAAAAGAGCACGAGCTGAGAGTCAGAGCGGAGATTTAAAAAGGGCGGTAGTTGTACGTTTGAGCGGAGATGTAAAAAGACCGGGAGCTGAGAGTCAGAGCGGAGATTTAAAAAGAGCGGGACATGAGAGTTACAGCGAAGCTTTAAAAAGAGCAAGAGCTGAGGGTCAGGGCAGAGAATTAAAGGAGCAGGAGATGAAGGTCAGAGCAGAGATTTAAAAAGAGCAGGAGATGAGAGTCAGGGTGGAGATTTATGAAGAGCGGGATCTGAGAATCGACATGGAGAATTAGAAAGAGCGGGAGCAGAGTGTCATGGCGGAGATTTAAAAAGAGCGGGAGCTGAGAGAGGGAGCAGAGATTTAAAAAGAGCCGGAGCTCAGAGTCAGAGCAGGGATGTAAAAAGGGCAGGAGCTGAGAATCAGAACGGAGATTTAAAATGAGCGGGAGCATAGGGTCAGAGCAGAGCTTTAAAAAGAGCAGAAGCTGAGAGTCAGAGCATAGATTTAAAATGGGTGGGAGCTGAGAGTCAGTGCAGAGATTTATTAATAGCGGGACCTGATTTTCAGAGCGGAGATTTAAAAAGAGTGGCAGCACAGAGTCAGAGCGGTGATTTAAAAAGAACAGGAGATGAGAGTCAGAGCGGCGATTTAAAAAGAGCAGGAGCTGAGAGTCAGTGCGCAGATTTAAAAGAGAAGGAGATGAGAGTTACAACGAAGTTTCAAAAAGAGTGGGAGCTGAGGGAGTGGATATTTGAAAATACCATGCGTTGAGAGTCAGAGCGAAGATTTAAAAACACTGGGACCTCGGAGTCATGGCAGAGATTTGAACATAGCGGGAGCTGAGAGTCAGAGCGGAGATTGAAAAGGAGCAGGTGCTGAGTGTCAGAGTGAAGGTTTAAAAAGAGCGGGAGCTGAGAGTCAGTGTGCAGATTTAAAAAGAGCGGGAGATGAGAGTTACAACGAAGTTTTAAAAAGAGCGGGAGCTGAGAGTCAGAGTGAAGATTTAAAATTAGCGGGAGCTGAGAGTCATAGCGGAGATGTGAAAAGAGTAGGAGCTGAGAGAGCGTAGATTTGAAAGAAGTGCGAGCTGAGAGCCAGAGTGAAGATTTATAAACAGTGGGAGCTGGGAGTTAGAGCGGAGATTTACAAATAGCGGGAGCTGAGAGTCAGAGCGTTTATTTATAAAAGCGGGACATGAGAGTTACAGCGAAGCTTTAAAATGAGCGGTAGCTGAGAGAGCGGAGGTTTGAAAAGAGCGAGAGCTGAGAGTCAGAGCGGAGATTTCAAAAGAGCGTGAGCTGAGAGTCGTAGCGGAGATGTAAAAAGAACGGGAGCTGAGAGAGCGTAGATTTGAAAAGAGTGGGAGCTGAGATTCAGAGTGATGATTTAAAAACAGTGGGAGCTGAGAGTCAGAGCTGAGATTTAAAAAGAGCGCGAGCTGAGAGTCAAAGCAGAGATTTAAAAAGAGCAGGAGCTGAAAGTCAGAGCAGAGATTTAAAAAGAGCGGGAGCTGAGCGTTAGAGCAGAGATTTAGAAAGACCGGGAGCTGAGAGTCAGAGTGGAGATTTAAAAGGTTCAGGAGGTGAGAGTTACAGGGCAGCTTTAAAAAGAGCGGGGGCTGAGAGAGAGGAGATTGGCAAAGAGAGGAGCTGCGAGTCAGTGCGAACATTTATGAACAGTGGGAGCTGAGAGTCAGAGCTGAGATTTAAAAAGAGCGTGAGATGAGAGTCAGAGCGGAGATGTAAAAAGACCGGGAGGTGAGAGTCAGAGCGGAGATTTAAAAAGAACGGGACATGAGAGCCAGAGCTGAGACTTAAAAAGAGCGGGAGATGAGAGTCAGAGCGGAGATGTAAAAAAGGTGAGAGCTGAAAGTCAGATTGCAGATTTAAATAGAGCGGGTTATGAGAGTAACATCGTATTTTTAAAAACAGCGGGAGCTGAGAGAGTGGAGATTTGAAAAGAGGGGGATCGGAGATTCAGAGCGAAGATTTAAAAACAGCGGGACCTGGGAATCATAGTGGAGATTGAAAAATAGTGGGTGCTGAGTGTCAGAGCGAAGATTTAAAAGGAGCCGGAGCTGAGAGTTAGAGCGGAGATTTATAAGGGGCGGCAGCTGAAAATCAGAGCGCTAATTTAAAAAGAACGGCAGCTGAGAGAGCGTAGATTAAAAAAGAGTGGGTGCTGTGCTTCAGAGTGAAGATGAAAAAATAGCGGGAGCTGTGAGTCAGAGCAGAGATTTAAAAAGAGCGGGAGCTGAGAGTCAGAGCGGAGATTTAAAAAGGTGGGAGCTGAGCGTTAGAGTGGAGATTTAGAAAGAGCAGGAACTGAGAGTCAGAGCGGAGATGTACAAAGACCGGGAGCTGAGAGTAAGAGCCGAGATTTAAAAATAGCGAGACATGAGAGTTACAGCGATGAGTTAAAATGAGTGGGAGCTGAGAGTACACAGATTTGAAAAGAGAGGAAGCGGAGAGTCAGAGCTGAGATTTAAAAAGAGCAGGAGTTCATAGTCAGAGCGGAGATTTAACAAGAGTGGGAGCTGAGAGTCAGAGTGGAGATTTAAAAGGAGTGAGAACTGAGAGTCAGGGAGTAGACTTAGAAAGAGTGTGAGCTAAGACTCAGAGCGGAGATCAAAAAAGAGCGGGAGCTGAGAGATCGGAGTTTTGAAAAGAGCAGGAGCTTGGAGTCAGAGCAAAGATTTAAAAACAGTGGGAGCTGAGAGTCAGAGCAGAGATTTAAAAAGAGCAAGAGCGGGGAGTCAGAGCCGTGATTTAAAATGGGTGGGAGCTGAGCGTTAGTGCAGAGATTTAGGAAGAGCGGGAGCTGAGAGTCAGAGCTGAGATTTAAAAAGTGCGGGAGCTGATTGTCAGAGCGCAAATTTAACAAGAATGGGAGCTGAGAGTCTTTGCGGAGATTTAACAAGAGAGGGAGCTCAGAATCAGTGTGGAGATTTCAAAGGAGCGAGAGCTGAGAATCTGGGCGTAGAATTATAAAGAGCAGGAGCTGAGACTCACAGCAGAGATTGAAAAAGAGCGGCAGATGATAGTAACATCATAGTTTTAAAAAGTGCGGGAGCTTTGAGATCGGAGATGTGAAAATAGCGGAAGCTGAGAGTGAGAGCGGAGATTGAAAAAGAGCGGGTGCTGAGTGTCAGATCAAAGATTTATCAAGAAAGGGAGCTGAGAGTCAAAGCGCAGATTTAAAAGGAGCATTAGATGAGAGTTCAATCGAAGTTTTAAAAAGAGCGGGAGCTAAGAGAGCGTATATTAGAAAAGAGTGGGAGCTGAGATTTAGAGCGAAGTTTTAACAACAGCAGGAGCTGAGAGTCAGAGCTGAGATTTAAAAAGAGCGTGAGATGAGGGTCAGAGCGGAGATGTAAAAAGACCGGGAGGTGAGAGTCAGAGCGGAGATTTAAAAAGAACGGGACATGAGAGCCAGAGCTGAGACTTAAAAAGAGCGGGAGATGAGAGTCAGAGCGGAGATGTAAAAAAGGTGAGAGCTGAAAGTCAGATTGCAGATTTAAATAGAGCGGGAGCTGAGAGAGTGGAGATTTGAAAAGAGGGGGAGCTGAGATTCAGAGCGAAGATTTAAAAACAGCGGGACCTGGGAATCATAGTGGAGATTGAAAAATAGCGGGTGCTGAGCGTCAGAGCGAAAACTTAAAAGGAGCCGGAGCTGAGAGTCAGAGCGGAGATTTATAAGGGGCGGCACCTGAAAGTCAGAGCGCTAATTTAAAAAGAACGGGAGCTGAGAGAGCGTAGATTAAAAAAGAGTGGGTGCTGTGATTCAGAGTGAAGATGAAAAAATAGCGGGAGCTGTGAGTCAGAGCAGAGATTTAAAAAGAGCGGGAGCTGAGAGTCAGAGCGGAGATTTAAAAAGGTGGGAGCTGAGCGTTAGAGCGGAGATTTAGAAAGAGCAGGAGCTGAGAGTCAGAGCGGAGATGTACAAAGACCAGGAGCTGAGAGTAAGAGCCAAGATTTAAAAAGAGCGAGACATGAGAGTTACAGTGATGAGTTAAAATGAGCGGGAGCTGAAAGTACACAGATTTGAAAAGAGAGGGAGCGGAGAGTCAGAGCTGAGATTTAAAAAGAGCGGGAGCTCATAGTCAGAGCGGAGATTTAACAAGAGTGGGAGCTGAGAGTCAGAGTGGTGATTTAAAAGGAGTGAGAACTGAGATTCAGGGAGTAGACTTAGAAAGAGTGTGAGCTAAGACTCAGAGCGGAGATCAAAAAAGAGCGGGAGCTGAGAGATCAGAGTATTGAAAAGAGCAGGAGCTTGGAGTCAGAGCAAAGATTTAAAAACAGTGGGAGCTGAGAGTCAGAGCAGAGATTTAACAAGAGAGGGAGCTCAGAATCAGTGTGGAGATTTCAAAGGAGCGAGAGCTGAGAGTCTGGGCGTAGATTTATAAAGAGCGGGAGCTGAGACACACAGCAGAGATTGAAAAAGAGCAGCAGATGATAGTAACATCATAGTTTTAAAAATTGCGGGAGCTTTGAGATCGGAGATGTGAAAATAGCGGGAGCTGAGAGTTAGAGCGGAGATTGAAAAAGAGCGGGTGCTGAGTGTAAGATCGAAGATTTATGAAGAAAGGGAGCTGAGAGTCAAAGCGCAGATTTAATAGGAGCGTTAGATGAGAGTTCAATCGAAGTTTTAAAAAGAGCGGGAGCTAAGAGAGCGTATATTAGAAAAGAGTGGGAGCTGAGATTTAGAGCGAAGTTTTAACAACAGCAGGAGCTGAGAGTCAGAGCGGAGATTTAAAAAGGGCGGGAGCTGAGCATTAGCGTGGAGATTTAGAAAGAGCCGGAGCTGAGAGTCGGAGCGGAGACGTAAAAAAAACAAGAGCTGAGGGTCAGAGTGGAGATTTAAAAAGAGCTTGACATGAGAGTTACAGCGAAGCTTTAAAAAGAGCGGGAGCTGAGAGAGCGGAGAATTGAAAAGAGTGGGTGCTGAGAAACAGGTGGAAGATTTAAATACAGAGGGAGCTGAGAGTCCGAGCTGAGATTTAAAAAGAGCGGGAGCTGATAGACAGAGAGAAGATTAAAAAAGAGCGGGAGCTGAGAGTCAGAACAGAGATTTAAAAAGTGCGGGAGCTGAGAGCCAGTGCAAAGATTTAACAAGAGATGGAGCTGAGCGTCAGAGTGGAGATTTAAAAGGAGCGAGAGCAGAGAATCAGGGCCTGGATTTATAAAGACCAGGAGCTGAGACTCAGAGCGGAGATTGAAGAAGGGCGGGACATGAGAGTTACAGCGAAGCTTGAAAAAGAGTGGGAGCTGAGAGAGCGGTGATTTGAAAAGAGCGGGAGCTGAGAATCAGATGGAAGATTTAAAAACAGCGGGAGCTGAGAATCAGAGCTGAGATGTAAAACGAACAGGAGCTGATAATCAGAGTGGAGATTTGAAAAGAGCTGGAGCTGAGTGTCGGAGTGGAGATTTTAAAAGTGCTGGAGATGAGAATCAGATGGAAGATTTAAAAACAGCCGGAGCTGAGAGCCAGAGTGGTTATTTATAAAAGTTTTTCATGAGAGTTACAGCTAAGCTTTCAAATGAGCGGGAGCTGAGTGAGTGGAGATTTGAAAAGAGCGGGAGCTGAGAGTCAGAGGGGAGATTTAAAAACAGCGGGAGCTGAGAGTCAGAGCGGAGATTTAAAAAGGGCAGGAGATCAGTGTCAGAGCGGCGATTTAAAAAGAGCGAGAGCTGAGAGACAGAGCGGAGATTTAAAAAGGTCAGGAGATGAGAGTTACAGCGACGTTTTAAAAAGAGCGGGACCTGAGACAGCGGAGTTTTGAAAAAAGTGGAGCTGAGAATCAGAGCAGTGATTTATAAAAGCGGGACATGAGAGTAACAGGGAAGCTTTAAAAACAGCGGGCGCTGAGAGTCATAGCGGAGATGTGAAAAAGAGCAGGAGCTGAGACAGCGTAGATTTTAAAAGAGTGGGAGCAGAGAGTCAGAGCAGAGATGTAAAAAGACTGGGAGCTGAGAGTCAGAGCGGAGATTGAAAAAGAGCGGGAGCTCAGAGTCAGTGCGGAAATTTTAAAAAGAGCAAGAGCTGAGAGAGCGGAGATTTAAAAGTCGCAAGCTGAGATTCAGAGCGGAGATTTAAAAAGGGCATGAGCTGAGTGTCAGTGCAGAGATTTAAAAGGATCAGGAGATGAGAGTTACAGCGAAGTTTTAAAAAGAACGGGACTGAGAGAGTGGAGATTGGCAAATAGAGCAGCTGAGAGTCAGTGCAAACATTTATAAACAGTGGGAGCTGAGAGTCAGAGCTGAGATTTAAAAAGAGCGGGAGATGAGAGTCAGAGCTGAGATTTAAAAAGACCGAGAGGTGAGAGTCATAGCGGAGATGTGAAAAGATCAGGAGCTGAGAGAGCGTAGATTTTAAGAGTGGGAGCTGAGATTCAGAGCGAAGATTTAAAACCAGTGGGAGCTAAGAGTCAGAGCAGAGATTTAAAAAGAGCGCGAGCTGAGAGTCAGAGCGGAGATTTAAAAAGGGTGGGAGCTGAGCGTTTGAGCGGGAGCAGAGAGTCAGAGCGGAGATGTAAAAAGACTGGGAGCTGAGAGTCAGAGCGGAGATTGAAAAAGAGCGGGAGCTCAGAGTCAGTGCGGAAATTTTAAAAAGAGTGAGAGCTGAGAGAGCGGAGATTTAAAAGTCGCGAGCTGAGATTCAGAGTGGAGATTTAAAAAGGGCGGGAGCTGAGTGTCAGGGCGGAGATTTATAAATAGCGGGAGCTGAGAGTCAGAGTGGAGATTTAAAAAGATCAGGAGATGAGAGGTACAGCAAAGTTTTAAAAAGAATGGGGGCTGAGAGAGCAGAGATTGGCAAATAGAGGAGCTGAGAGTCAGTGCGAACATTTGTAAACAGTGGGAGCCTGGAGTCTGAGCTGCGATTTAAAAAGAGCGGGACATGAGAGTCCGAGCTGAGATACAAAAAGAGCGGGAGATGAGAGTCAGAGCGGAGATGTAAAAAAACCAAGAGCTGAGAGTCAGACCGGAAATTTAAAAAGGGTGAGAGCTGAAAGTCAGATTGCAGACCTAAAAAGAGCGGGAGATGAGAGTAACGTCGTATTTTTAATAACAGCGGGAGCTGAGAGAGTGGAGATTTGAAAAGAGCAGGAGCTGAGATTCAGAGCGAAGATTTAAAAACAGAGGGAGCTGGGAGTCATAGCGGAGATTTCAAAATAGTGTGAGCTGAGATTCAGAGCGGAGATTGAAAAAGATTCGGTGCTGAGTGCCATATTGAAGATTTAAAAAGAGCGGGAGCTGAGTGAGCGGAGATTTGAAAAAAGCGTGAGCTGAGAGTCAGAGTGAAGGTTTATAAACAGTGGGAGCTGGGAGTTAGAGCGGAGATTTACAAATAGCGGGAGCTGAGAGTCAGAGCATTAATTTATAAAAGCGGGACATGAGAGTTACAGCGAAGCTTTAAAATTAGCAGTAGCTGAGGGAGCAGGGATTTGAAAAGAACGAGAGCTGAGAGTCAGAGCGAAGATTTCAAAGGAGCGTGAGCTGAGAGTCATAGCGGAGATGTGAAAAGAACAGGAGATGAGAGAGCGTAGATTTGAAAAGAGTGGGAGCTGAGATTCAACGTGAAGATTTAAAAACAGTGGGAGCGGAGAGTCAGAGCAGAGATTTAAAAAGAGCGCGAGCTGAGAGGGAGAGCGGAGATTTAAAAAGAGCGTGAACTGAAAGTCAGCGCAGAGATTTAAAAAGAGCGAGAGCTGAGCGTTAGAGCGGAGATTTAGAAAGTGCCGGATCCGAGAGTCAGAGCAAAGTTTTAAAAACAGCGGGACCTGGGAGTCATAGCAGAGATATGAAAATAGCAGGAGCTGAGAGTCAGAGCAGTGATTTAAAAAGAGCAGGAGCTAAGAGTCAGGGCGGAGATACATAACGAGCAGGATCTGAGAAGCAGCATGTAGATTTAAAAAGACGGGAGCTAAGAGTCAGAGGGGAGATTTATAAACAGCGGGACCTGAGAGTCAGAACGAAGATTTAAAAAAAGCGGGAGCTGAGAGTCAGAGCACAGGTTTATAAAGAGCGGGAGCTGAGATTCAGAGTGAAGATTTGAAAAGTGCGGGAGCTGAGAGAGGATAATTTTTAAAATTGTGGGAGCGCAGACTCAGAGCCATGATTTAAAAAGAGCGGGAGTTGAAAGTGAGAGCGTAGATTATTAAAGAGCGGGAACTGAGAGTTAGAGAGGAGATTTAAAAAGAGCAGCAGCAGAGGGTCAGAGCGGAGATTTTAAAAGACTGGGATCTTAGCGAGCGGAGGTCTGAAAACAGCGGGAGCTGAGAGTTAGAGTGGAGACGTACGAAGATCAGGAGCTGAGTTGCAGAGCGGAGATTTAAAACGAGTGTGAGCTGACAGACCAGAGATTTAACAAGAGTGGGAGCTTAGCGTCAGAGCTGAAATTCAAAAAGAGCAAGAGCTGAGAGTCAGGGCAGAGAATTAAAAGAGCAGGAGATGATGGTAAGGGCAGAGATTTAAAAAGAGCAGAAGATGAGAGTCAGGGCGGAAATTTATAACGAGCGGGATCTGAGAATCGGCACAGAGATTTAAAAAGAGCAGGAGCAGAGTGTCATGGCGGAGATTTAAAAAGAGCGGGAGCTGAGAGTCAGAGCAGAGATTTAAAAAGAGCGGGAGCTCAGAGCCAGAGCAGGGATGTAAAAAGGGCGGGAGCTGAGAATCAGAACGGAGATTTAAAATGAATGGGAGCGTAGGGTCATAGCAGAGATTTAAAAAGAGCCGAAGCTGAGAGTCAGAGGGGAGATTTAAAAAGAGCAGGAGCTGAGAGTCAGTGCTCAGATTTAAAAAAGAGAAGGAGATGAGAGTTACAATGAAGTTTCAAAAAGAGCGGGAGCTGAGGGAACGGATATTTGAAATGACTATGTGTTGAGAGTCAGAGCGAAGATTTAAAAACAGCGGGACCTGGGAGTCATAGGAGAGATTTGAACATAGCGGGAGCTGAGAGTCAGAGCGGAGATTGAAAAGGAGCGGGTGCTGAGTGTCAGAGTGAAGGTTTAAAAAGAGCGGGAGCTGAGACTCTGCGCAGATTTAAAAACAGCAGGAGCTGAGAGTCATAGCGGAGATGTGAAAAGAGCAGGAGCTGAGAGAGCGTTGATTTGAAAAGAGTGGGAGCTGAGTTTCAGAGCGAAGATTTAAAAACAGTGGGAGCTGAGAGTCAGAACAGAGATTTAAAAAGAGCTCGAGCTGAGAGTCAGAGCGGAGATTTAAAAAGGGTGGGAGCTGAGTGTTGGAACGGGAGCAGAGAGACAGAGCAGAGATGTAAAAAGACCGGGAGCTGAGAGACAGAGCGGAGATTGAAAAAGAGCAGGAGCTCAGAGTCAGTGCAGAAGTTTTAAAAAGAGCAAGAGCTGAGAGAGCTGAGTTTTAAAAGTCGCAAGCTGAGATTCAGAGTGGAGATTGAAAAAGGGCAGGAGCTGAGTGTCAATGCAGAGATTTATAAATAGCGGGAGCTGAGAGTCAGAGCGGAGATTTAAAAGGATCAGGAGATGAGAGTTACAGCAAAGTTTTAAAAAGAACAGTGCTGAAAGAGTGGAGATTGGCAAATAGAGGAGCTGAGAGTCAGTGCGAACATTTATAAACAGTGGAAGCTAAGAGTCAGAGCTGCGATTTAAAAAGGGCAGGAGCTGAGAGTCAGAGCTGAGATGTAAAAAGACCGGGAGGTGAGAGTCAGAGCGGAGATGTAAAAAGACCGGGAGCTGAGAGTCGGAAGGGAGATTTAAAAAGGATAAGAACTGAAAGTCAGATTGCACATTTAAAAAGAGCGGGAGATGAGAGTAACATCGAATTTTCAATAACAGCGGGAGCTGAGAGAGCAGAGATTTCAAAAGAGTGGGAGCTGAGATTCAGAGTGAAGATTTACAAACAGCGGGAGCTGGGAGTCATAGCGGAGATTTGAAAATAGTGTGAGATGAGAGTCAGAGCGGAGATTGAAAAAGAGTACGTGCTGAGTGTCATATTGAAGATCAAAATAGAGCGGGAGCTGAGTGAGCGGAGATTTGAAAAAAGCGTGAGATGAGAGTCAGAGTGAAGTTTTATAAAAGCGGGACATGACATTTACAGCGAAGCTTTAAAATGAGCGGTAGCTGAGAGAGCGGAGATTTGAAAAGAGCGAGAGCTGAGAGTCAGAGCAGAGATTTATAAAGAGCGGGATCTGAGAATCAGCACCAAGATTTAAAAAGAGTGGGAGCTCAGAGTCAGAGCAGGGATGTAAAAAGGGCGGGAGCAGAGAATCAGAAGGGAGATTTAAAATGAGCGGGTGCATAGGGTCATAGCAGAGATTTAAAAAAAGCCGAAGCTGAGAAGCAGAGGGGAGATTTAAAAACAGCGGGAGCTGAGAGTCAGAGCATAGATTTAAAAAGGGTGGGAGATGAGAGGCAGTGCAGAGATTTAAAAAGGGTGGGAGCTGAGAGAAAGAGCGGAGATTGAAAAAGAGCGGGAGCTCAGAGTCATTGTGTTAATTTTAAAAAGAGCAAGAGCTGAGAGAGCGGATATTTAAAAGTCGCGAGCTGAGATTCAGAGCAGAGATTTAAAAAGGGCAGGAGCTGAGTGTCAGTGCAGAGATTTATAAATAGCGGAAGCTGAGAGTCAGAGCGGAGATTTATAAGGATCAGGAGATCAGAGTTACAGCGAAGGTTTAAAAAGAACGGGGGCTGAGAGAGCGGAGATTGGCAAATAGAGGAGCTGAGTGTCAGTGCGAACATTTATAAACAGTGGGAGCAGAGAGTCAAAGCTGAGATTTAAAAAGAGCAGGAGATAAGAGTCAGAGCGGAGAGGTATAAAGACCGGGAGGTGAGAGTCAGAGCATAGATTTAAAAAGGGTGGGAGATGAGAGGCAGTGCAGAGATTTAAAAAGGGTGGGAGCTGAGAGTCAGAGCGGAGATTGAAAAAGAGCGGGAGCTCAGAGTCATTGCGTTAATTTTAAAAAGAGCAAGAGCTGAGAGAATGGATATTTAAAAGTCGTGAGCTGAGATTCAGAGCAGAGATTTAAAAAGGGCAGGAGCTGAGTGTCAGTGCAAAGATTTATAAATAGCGGGAGCTGAGAGTCAGAGCGGAGATTTATAAGGATCAGGAGATGAGAGTTACAGCGAAGGTTTAAAAAGAACCGGGGGCTGAGAGAGCGGAGATTGGCAAATAGAGGAGCTGAGAGTCAGTGCGAACATTTATAAACAGTGGGAGCAGAGAGTCAAAGCTGAGATTTAAAAAGAGCAGGAGATAAGAGTCAGAGCAGAGAGGTATAAAGACCGGGAGGTGAGAGTCAGAGCGGAGATTTAAAAAGAGCGGGACATGAGAGTCAGAGCTGAGATTTAAAAAGACCTGGAAATGAGAGTCAGAGCGGAGATGTAAAAAAACCAGGAGCTGAGAGTCATTCCGGAGATTTAAAGAGGGTGAGAACTGAAAGTCAGATTGCAGATTTAAAAAAAGCGGAAGATGAGAGTAACGTCGTATTTTTAATTACAGCGGGAGCCGAGAGAGCGGAGATTTGAAAAGAGCGGGAGCTGAGATTCAGAGTGAAGACTTACAAACAGTGGGAGCTGGGAGTCATAGCGAAGATTTGAAAATAGCGTAAGATGAGCGTCAGAGCGATGATTGTAAAAGAGTGGGTGCTGAGTGTCATATTGAAGATCAAAAAAGAGCGCGAGCTGAGTGAGCGGAGATTTGAAAAACGCGTGAGCTGAGAGTCAGAGTGGAGATTTATAAAGAGCAGGATCTGAGAATCGGCATTGTGATTTAAAAAGAGCGTGAGCAGAGTATCATGGCGGAGATTTGTAAAGAGCGGGAGCTGAGAGTCAGAGCGGAGATTTAAAAAGAGCAGGACCTCAGAGTCAGAGCAGGGATGTAAAAAGGGCGGGAGCTGAGAATCAGAACAGAGATTTAAAATGAGCGGGAGCATAGGGTCATAGGAGAGATTTAAAAAGAGCAGAAGCTGAGAGTCAGAGGGGAGATTTAAAAACAGCGGGAGCTGAGAGTCAGAGCATAGATTTAAAAAGGGCAGGAGATGAGAGTCAGTGCAGAGATTTATTAATAGCGGGAGCTGAGATTCAGAGCAGAGATTTAAAAAGAGTGGGAGCTCAGTCAGAGCGGAGATTTAAAACGTGCAGGAGCTGAGAGTCAGTGCGCAGATTTAAAAAGAGCAGGAGATGAGAGTAACAACGAGGTTTCAAAAAGAGTGGGAGCTAAGGGAGCGGATATTTGAAAAGACCATGTGTTGAGAGTCAGAGCGAAGATTTAAAAACAGTGGGACCTGGGAGTCATAGCAGAGATTTGAACATAGCGGGAGCTGAGAGTCAGAGCGGAGATTGAAAAGGAGCGGGTGCTGAGTGTCAGAGTCAAGGTTTAAAAAGAGCGGGAGCTGAGAGTGAGTGCGCAGATTTTAAAAAAGCGGGAGATTTGAGATACAATGAAGTTTTAAAAAGAGTGGGAGCTGAGAGAGCAGAGATTTGAAAAGAGCGGGATCTGAGAGTCAGAGTAAAGATTTAAAAACAGCGGGAGCTGAGAGTCATAGCAGAGTTGTGAAAAGAGCAGGAGCTGAGAGAGCGTAGATTTGAAAAGAGTGGGAGCTGAGATTCAGAGCGAAGATTTAAAAACAGTGGGAGCTGAGAGTCAGAGCAGAGATTTAAAAAGAGCTCGAGCTGAGAGTCAGAGCGGAGACTTAAAAAGGGTAGGAGCTGAGTGTTAGAGCGGGAGCACAGAGTCAGAGCGGAGATTGAAAAAGAGAGGGTGCCCAGAGTCAGTGCGGAAATTTTAAAAAGTGCAAGAGCTGAGACAGTGTAGATTTAAAAGTCGCGAGGTGAGATTCAGAGCCGAGATTTAAAAAGGGCAGGATCTGAGTGTCAGTGCAGAGATTTATAAATAGCGGGAGCAGAGAGTCAGAATGGAGATGTAAAAAGAATGGGAGCTGAGAGTCGGAGCGGAGATTGAAAAAGAGCTGGAGCTTAGAGTCATTGCGTAAATTTTAAAAAGAGCAAGAGCTGTGAGAGCGGAGATTTAAAAATCGCGAGCTGAGATTCAGAGCGGAGATTTAAAAAGGGCAGGAGCTGATTGTCATTGCAGAGAAGTATAAGTAGCGGGAGTTGAGAGTCAGAGCAGAGATTTAAAAGAATCAGGAGATGAGAGTTACAGCGAAGTTTTAAAAAGAACGGGGGCTGAGAGAGTGGAGATTGGCAAATAGAAGAGCTGAGAGTCAGTGCGAACATTTATAAACAGTGGGAGCTGAGAGTCAGAGCTGAGATTTAAAAAGAGCGGGAGAGGCGAGTCAGCGCGGAGATGTAAAAAGACCGGGAGGTGAGAGTCAGAGCAGAGATTTAAAAAAAGCGGGACATGAGAGTCAGAGCGGAGATGTAAAAAAACCAAGAGCTGAGAGTCAGACCGGAGATTTAAAAAGGGTGAGAGCTGAAAGTCAGATTGCTGATTTAAAAAGAGCGGGAGATGAGAGTAACGTCATATTTTTAATAACAGCGGGAGCTGAGAGAGCGGAGATTTGAAAAGAGCGAAAGCTGAGATTCAGAGCAAAGATTTAAAAACAGCGGGAGCTGGGAGTCATAGCGGAGATTTCAAAATAGCGTGAGATGAGAGTAGAGCGGAGATTGAAAAAGAGTGGGTGCTGAGTGTCATATTGAAGATCAAAAAAGAGCGGGAGCTGAATGAGCGGAGATTTGAAAAAAGGGTGAGCTGAAAGTCAGAGTGAAGATTTATAAACAGTGGGAGCTGGGAGTTAGAGCTGAGATTGACAAATAGCGGGAGCTGAGCGTCAGAGCGTTGATTTATGAAATCGGGACATGAGAGTTACAGCGAAGCTTTATAATGAGCGGTAGGTGAGAGAGCGGAGATTTGAAAAGAGCGAGAACTGAGAGTCAGAGCGAAGATTTAAAAATACCGTGAGCTGAGAGTCATAGCGGAGATGTGAAAAGAACGGGAGCTGAGAGAGCATAGATTTGAAAAGAGTGGGAGCTGAGATTCTGAGCAGAGATTTAAAAAGACCGCAAGCTGAGAGTCAGAGTGGAGATTTAAAAGGGCGGGAGCTGAGCGTTAGAGCAGAGATTTAGAAAGAGCGGGCGCTAAGAGTCAGTGCGGGGATGTAAAAAGACCTTGAGCTAAGAATCAGAGCGGAGATTGAAAAAGAGCGGGAGATGATAGTAACATCATAATTTTAAAAAGAGCGGGAGCTGAGAGATCAGAGTTTTGAAAAGAGTGGGAGCTGAAATTCAGAGCGAAGATTTAAAAACAGCGGGACCTGGGATTCATAGCAGAGATGTGAAAAGAGAGGGAGCTGAGAGAGCATAGATTTGAAAAGAGTGGGAGCTGAGAGTCAGAGCGAAATTTTAAAAACATAAGGAGCTGAGAGTCAGAGCAGAGATTAAAAAAGGGCGGGAGCTGAGTGTTAGAGCGGAGATTTAAAAAGAGCAGGAGCTGAGAGAGCAGAGATTTAAAAAGAGAGGGAGCTGAGAATCTGATGGAAGACTTAAAAACAGCGGGATCTGAGATCAGGAGCTGAGACTTAAAGAGCGGGAGCTGAAAGTCAGAGTTGAGATTTAAAAAGAGCGGGAGCATAGGCACATAGCTAAGATTTATAAAGAGCAGAAGCTGAGATTCAGAGCAGAGATTTATAAAAAGCGGAACTGAGATTCAGAGCAGAGAATTATAAAGAGGAGGAGTAGGGATTCTGTGTGGAGATTTAAAAAGAGCGGGAGATGAGAGTCAGAGTGAAGATTTGAAAAGAGCAGGAGCTGAGAAAGGGTAATTTTTAAAATTGTGAGATTGCAGAGTCAGAGCCAAGATTTAAAAAAAAGCGGGAGTTGCGAGTGAGAGCGGAGATTTTTAAGGAGCGGGCACTGAGATTCAGAGAGGAGATTTAGAAATAGCGGGAGCAGAAGGTCAGAGCGGAGATGTTAAAAGACTGGGTTCTGAGTGAGCGGAGACCTAAAAACAGCGGGAGCTGAGAGTCAGAGTGGAGATTTATAAAGAGCAGGAGCTGAGATTCAAAGCGGAGAATGGAAAAGAGTGGGAGCTGAGAGTGCGGAGACTTAAACAGAGTGGCAGCTGAGGGTCAGAGCGGAGATTTATACAGAGTAGGAGCTGAGTTTCAGAACGGAGATTTAAAAAGAGTGGGAGCTGACAGAGCAGAGATTTAACAAGAGTGGTAGCATAGTGTAAGAGCCGAAATTTAAAAATTGCAAGAGCTGAGAGTCAGGGCAGAGAATTAATAGAGCAGAAGATGATGGTCAGAGCAGAGATTTAAAAGGAGCAGGAGCTGAGAGTCAGGGGGGAGATTAAAAAAGAGTGGGAGCTGAGAGTCAGAGCGGAGATTTGTAAAGACTGGTAGCTCTGATAGTGGAGATTTAAAAAAGTGGGAGCTGAGAGTCAAAGCAGGGATTTAAAAAAGGCGGGAACTGATAATCAGCACGGAGATTTAAAGAGAGCAGGAGCAGAGGGTCATAGCTGAGATTAAAAAGAGCGGAAGCTGAGAGTCAGAGCTGGGATTTATAAACAGCAGAACTGAGAGTCAGAGCAGAAATTTATAAAGAGCATGAGCTGAGAGTCAGAGCGGAGATTTAAAAAGAGCGGGAGCTGAGAGTCAGAGCAGAGAGTAAAAAAGAGTGGGTTCAGAGTGTTAGAGTGGTTATTTAAAAAGAGCGGGAGCTGAGAGTTAGAGCCGAGCTTTTTAAAGAGCAGGATCTCGGAGAGTGGAGGTTTAAAATGAGCTTGAGTGGAGAATCAGAGCGGAGATTTAAAAGAAGCAGGAGCTAAGGTCAGAGGGGAGATTTAAAAATATCGGGAGCTGAGAGTTAGAGCGGGGATTTAAAAGGGGCGGGACCTGAGAGTCACTGCAGAGAATTATAATATGTGGGACCTGAAAGTCAGAGTGGAGAATTAACAAGAGCGCGAGCTCAGAGTCAGAGCGGAGATTTAAGAAGAGCAGGAGCTGAGGGACAGAGCGGAGATTTAAAAAGATCAGGAGATGGGAGTTACAGCGAAGTTTTAAAAAGAACAGGACCTGAGAGACCGGAGATTTGTAAAAAGTGGGAAATGAGATCCGAATGGAGATTTAAAAAGGGTGGGAGCCGAGCGTTAGAGCAGAGATTTAGAAAGAGCGGGAGCTGAGACTCAGAGCAGAGATCGAAAATGAGAGGGAGCTGAGAGAACGGTGTTTTGAATAGAGCGAGAGCTGAGATTCAGAGCGATGATTGAAAAAGAGCGGGAGCTGAGACTCACAGCAGAGTTTGAAAAAGAGCGGCAGATGATAGTAACATCATAATTTTAAAAAGTGCGGGAGCTTTGAGATCAGAGATGTGAAAATAGCGGGAGCTGAGAGTTAGAGCGGAGATTGAAAAAGAGCGGGTGCTGAGTGTCAGAGCGAAGATTTATAAAGAAAGGGAGCTGAGAGTCAAAGCGCAGATTTAAAAAGAGCGTTAGATGAGAGTTCATTCGAAGTTTTAAAAAGAGCAGTAGATAAGAGACCGTATACTAGTAAAGATTCGGAGCTGAGATTTAGAGCGAAGTTTTAAAAACAGCGGGAGCTGATAGTCAGAGCAGAGATTTAAAAAGAGTAGGAAATGAGAGTCAGAGCGGAGAATTAAAAAGGGCCGGAGCTGAGCGTTAGAGTAGAGATTTTGAAAGAGCAGGAGCTGAGAATTAGAGCTGAGATTTAAAAAGAACAGGAGCTGATAATCAGAGTGGAGATTTAAAAAGAGCGGGAGCTGAGTGTCGGAGCGGAGATTTTAAAAGTGCAGGAGATGAGAATCATATGGAAGATTTAAAAACAGCAGGAGCTGAGAGCCAGAGTAGTTATTTATAAAGGCGGGTCATGAGAGTTACAGCTAAGCTTTCAAATGAGTGGGAGCTGAGTGAGTGGAGATATAAAAAGGGCGGGAGATCAGTGTCAGAGCGGAGATTTAAAAAGAGCGAGAGCTGAGAGACAGAGTGGAGATTTAAAAAGGGTGGGAGATCAGTGTCAGAGCGGAGATTTAAAAAGAGCGAGAGCTGAGAGACAGAGCGGAGATTTAAAAAGGGTGGGAGATCAGTGTCAGAGCGGAGATTTAAAAAGAGCGAGAGCTGAGAGACAGAGCGGAGATTTAAAAAGGGTAGGAGATCAGTGTCAGAGCGGAGATTTAAAAAGAGCGAGAGCTGAGAGACAGAGCGGAGATTTAAAAAGATCAGGAGATGAGAGTTACAGTGACGTTTTAAAAAGAGCTGGACCTGAGACAGCGGAGTTTTGAAAAAAGTGGGAGCTGAGAGTCAGAGCGGTGATTTATAAAAGCGGGATATGAGAGTAACAGGGAAGCTTTCAAATGAGTGGGAGTTGAGAGAGCGGAGATTTGAAAAGAGCGGGAGCTGAGTGTCAGAGCTGAGACTTAAAACAAGCGGAACTGAAAGTCAGAAAGGAGATTTAAAAAGGGTGGGAGTCGAGTGTTAGAGCAGAGATTGAGAAAGAGCGGGAGCAGAGACTCAGAGCGGAGATCAAAAAAGAGCGGCAGTTGAGAGATCAGAGTTTTGAAAAGAGCAGGAGCTGTGATTCAGAGTGAAGATTTAAAAACAGTGGGACCTGGGAGTCATAGCGGAGATTTGAACATAGAGGGAGCTGAGAGTCAGAGCAGAGATTGAAAAGGAGTGGGTGCTGAGTGTCAGAGTGAAGGTTTAAAAAGAGTGGGAGCTGAGAGACAGATTGCAGATTTAAAAAGAGCGGGAGATGAGATATACAATGAAGTTTTAAAAAGAGTGGGATCTGTGATATCGGAGATTCGAAAAGATCGGGAGCTGAGATTCAGAGCGAAGATTTAAAAAGGGCGGGAGCTCAGAGTCAGAGCACTGGTTTAAAAAGAGCGGGAGCTGAGACAGCGTAGATTTGAAAAGAGTGGGAGGTGAGATTCAGAGCGAAGATTTAAAAACCGCTGGAGCTGAGTGTCAGAGAGGAGATTTAAAAAGGGCGGGAGCTGAGACAGCGTAGATTTGAAAAGAGTGGGAGGTGAGATTCAGAGCGAAGATTTAAAAACTGCTGGAGCTGAGAGTCAGAGAGGAGATTTAAAAAGGGCGGGAGCTGAGCATTAGAGCAGAGATTTAAAAAGAGTGGGAACTGAGAGTCAGATCGGAGATGTTAAAAAAACTGGGAGCTGAGAGACAGAGAGGAGATTTAAAAAGAGCGGAAGCTTAGAGTCAGAGTGGAGATTTAAAAACTGGGGGTGCTGAGAGTCAGTGTGGAGATTTAACAAGATTGGGAGCTGAGAGTCTTTGCAGAGATTTAATAAGAGAGGGAGCTGAGAGTCAGAGTCACGATTTAATAGGAGCGTGAGCGAGGGCGTAGATTTATAAAGAGTGGAAGCTGAGTGTCAGAGCGGAGATCGACAAAGAGTGGGAGATGATAGTTACAACATAGCCTTAAAAAAAGCAGGAGCTGAGAGTCAGAACAGAGATTTAAAATGGGTGGGAGTGAGCGTTATAGCAGAGATTTAGAAAGAGCAGGAGCTGAGAGTCAGAGCGGAGATTTTAAAACAGTGGGACCTTGGAGACATAGCGGAGATTTGAACATAGCAGGAGCTGAGAGTCAGAGCGAAGATTTAAAAAGGGCGGGAGCTCAGAGTCAGAGCACTGATTTAAAAAGAGCGGGAGCTGAGAGAGCGTAGATTTGAAAGGAGTGGGAGCAGAGATTCAGAGCAAAGATTTAAAAACAGCGGGAGCTAAGAGTCTGGGCGGAGATTTTAAAAGTGCAGGAGTCGTGCGTTAGAGCAGAGATTTAGAAAGAGCGGGAGCTGAGAGTCCGAGCGGAGACGTTAAAAAACCGGGTGTTGAGGGACAGAGCTGAGATTTAAAAAGAGTGGGACGTGGGAGTCATAGCGGAGATTTGAACATAGTGGGTGCTGAGAGTCAGAGTGGAGACTGAAAAAGAGTGGTTGCTGAGTGTCAGAGTGAAGGTTTAAAAAGAGTGGGAGATGAGAGTTACAATGAAGTTTTTAAAAGAGCAGGAGCTGAGAGAGCGGAAATTTGAAAGGATCAGGAGCTGAGAGTCAGAGCGGAGATTTAAAAAGAATGGGAGCTGAACATTAGTGTGGAGATTTAGAAAGACCGGGAGCTTAGAGTTAGGGTGGAGATTGAAAAAGAGGGGGAGATCAAATTAACATCATAGTTTTAAAAAGAGCAGGAGCTGAGATTCAGAGCGAATATTTAAAAACAGCGGGACCAGGGAGTCATAGCGGAGATGTGAAAATAGCGGGAGCTGAGAGTTAGAGCGGGGATTGAAAAATAGCGGGGGCTGAGAGTCAGAGCGGAGATTTAAAAACAACGGGAGCTGAGAGTCAGAGCAGAGATTTAAAAAGAATGGGAGCTGAGCGTTAGAGTGGAGATTTAGAAAGATCGGGAGCTGAGAGTCAGGGCGGAGATTGAAAAAGAGGGGGAGATCAAAGTAACATCATAGTTTTTAAAAGAGCGGGAGCTGAGATTCAGAGCGAAGATTTAAAAACAGCGGGACCAGGGAGTCATAGCAGAGATGTGAAAATAGCGGGAGCTGAGAGTCAGAGCGAGGATTTAATAAGGGCGGGAGCTCAGAGTCAGAGTACTGATTTAAAAAGAGCGGGAGCTGAGACAGCGTAGATTTGAAAAGAGTGGGAGGTGAGATTCAGAGCGAAGATTTAAAAACAGCGAGAGCTGAGAGTCAGAGCAGAGATTTAAAAAGGGCGGGAGCTAAGCATTAGAGCAGAGATTTAGAAAGAGCAGGAGCTGAGAGTCAGAGCGGAGATGTTAAAAAACAGGGAGCTGAGAGACATAGAGGAGATTTAAAAAGAGTGGGAGCTTAGAGTCAGAGTGGAGATTTAAAAATTGGGGCAGCTGAGAGTTAGTGTGGAGATTTAACAAGATTGGGAGCTGAGAGTCTTTGCGGAGATTTATTAAGAGAGGGAGTTGAGAGTCAGTGTAGAGATTTAAAAGGAGCGAGAGCGTTGATTCATAAAAGCGGGACATGAGAGTTACAGCGAAGCTTTAAAATGAGCGGTAGCTGAGAGAGCGGAGGTTTGAAAAGAGCGAGAGCTGAGAGTCAGAGCGAAAATTTCAAAAGTGCATAAGCTGAGAGTCATAGCGGAGATGTGAAAAGAACAGGAGCTGAGAGAGCGTAGATTTGAAAAGAGTGGGAGCTGAGATTCAGAGTGAAGATTTAAAAACAGTGGGAGTTGAGAGTCAGAGCAGAGATTTAAAAAGAGCGCGAGCTGAGAGTCAAAGCGGAGATTTAAAAAGAGCGCGAGCTGAAAGTCAGAGCAGAGATTTAAAAAGAGTGGGAGCTGAGCATTAGAGTGGAGATTTAGAAAGACCGGGAGCTGAGAGTCAGAGCGGAGATTGAAAAAGAGCAGGAGCTCAGAGTCAGTGCGGAGATTTTAACAAGTGCTGGAGCTGAGAGACTGGAGATTTAAAAGTCGCGAGCTGAGATTCAGAGCATAGACGTAAAAAGGGCGGGAGCTGAGAGTCAGAGCAGAGATTTAAAAATAGCAGGAGCTCAGAGTCAGTGCGGAGATTTAAGAAAGAGCGGGAGCTGAGAGGCAGAGGGGAGATTTAAAAGGTTCAGGATATGAGAGTTACAGGGAAGTTTTAAAATGAGCGGGGGCTGAGAGAGAGGAGATTGGCAAAGAGAGGAGCTGTGAGTCATTGCAAACATTTATGAACAGTGGGAGCTGAGAGTCAAAGCTGAGATTTAAAAAGAGTGGGAGATGAGAGTCAGAGCGGATATGTAAAAAGACCGGGAGGTGAGAGTCAGAGCGGAGATTTAAAAAGAGCGGGACATCAGAGTCAGAGCTGAGACTTAAAAAGAGCAGGAGATGAGAGTCAGAGCAGAGATGTAAAAAAGGTGAGAGCTGAAAGTCAGATTGCAGATTTAAATAGAGTGGGAGATGAGAGTAACATCGTATTTTTAAAAACAGCAGGAACTGAGAGAGCGGAGATTTGAAAAGTGGTGGAGCTGAGATTCAGAGCGAAGATTTAAAAACAGCGGGAGATGGGAGTCATAGCGGAGATTTCAAAATAGCGTGAGCTGAGAGTCAGAGCGGAGATTCAAAAAGAGTGGGTGCTGAGTGTCATATCGAAGATTTAAAAAGAGCGGGAGCTGAATGAGCGGAGATTTGAAAAAAGAGTGAGCTGAGAGTCAGAGTGAAAATATATAAACCGTGGGAGCTGGGAGTTAGAGCGGTGATTTAGAAATAGCGGGAGCTGAGATTCAGAGCGTTGATTTTTAAAAGCGGGACATGAGAGTTAGAAAAAAGCTTTAAAATGAGCGGTAGCTGAGACAGTGGAGATTTGAAAAGAGCGAGAGCTGAGAGTAAGAGCGAACATTTCAAAAGAGCGTGAGCTGAGTGTCATAGCGGAGATGTGAGAAGAACAGGAGCTGAGAGAGCATAGATTTGAAAAGAGTGGGAACTGAGATTCAAAGTGAAGATTTAAAAACAGTGGGAGCTGAGAGTCAGAGCAGAGATTTAAAAAGAGCGCGAGCTGAGAGTCAAAGCGGAGATTTAAAAAGAGCGCGAGCCTAAAGTCAGAGCAGAGATTTAAAAAGAGTGGGAGCCGAGCATTAGATCGGAGATTTAGAAAGACCGGGAGCTGAGAGTCAGAGCGGAAATTGAAAAAGAGCAGGAGCTCAGAGTCAGTGCGGAGATTTTAACAAGTGCTGAAGCTGAGAGACTGGAGATTTAAAAGTCGCGAGCTGAGATTCAGAGCATAGACGTAAAATGGGCGGGAGCTGAGAGTCAGAGCAGAGATTTAAAAAGAGCAGGAGCTCAGAGTCAGTGCGGAGATTTAAAAAAGAGCGCGAGCTGAAAGTCAGAGCAGAGATTTAAAAAGAGCGGGAGCTGAGCATTAGAGCGGAGATTTAGAAAGAACAGGAGCTAAGAGTCAGGGCGGAGATTCATAAAGAGCAGGATCTGAGAAGCAGCATGGAGATTTTAAAAGATGGGTGCTAAGAGTCAGAGGCGAGATTTATAAATAGTGGGACCTGAGAGTCAGAACGAAGATTTAAAAAGACCGGGAGCTGAGAGTCAGAGCGCAGGTTTATAAAGAGCGGGAGCTGAGATTCAGTGTGAAGATTTGAAAAGAGCGGGAGCTGAGAGAGGATAACTTTAAAATTGCGGGAGCGCAGATTCAGAGCCAAGATTTAAAAAGAGCGGGAGTTGACAGCGAGAGCGTAGATTATTAAAGAGCGGGAACTGAGAGTTAGAGAGATTTAAAAAGAGCGGGAGCAGAGGGTCCGAGCGGAGATTTGAAAAGACTGGGATCTTAGTGAGCGGACATCTAAAAACAGCGGGAGCTGCGAGTCAGAGAGATGTATGAAGATCACGAGCTGAATTTCAGAGCAGGGATTTAAAAAGAGTGTGAGCTGAGAGACAGGGCAGAGAATTAAAAGAGCAGGAGATGATGGTCAGGGCAGAGATTTAAGAAGAGCAGGAGATGAGAGTCAGGGCGGAGATTTATAAAGAGTAGGATCTGAGAATCGGCACGGAGATTTAAAAAGAGGGGGAGCTGAGTGTCATGGCGGAGATTTAAAAAGAGCGGGAGCTGAGAGTCAGAGCAGAGATTTAAAAAGAGTGGGAGCTGAGAGTCAGAGCAGGGATGTAAAAAAGGGCAGGAGCTGAGAATCAGAATGGAGATTTAAAATGAGCGGGAGCATAGGGTCATAGCAGAGATTTAAAAAGAGCAGAAGCTGAGAGTCAGAGGGGAGATTTAAAAACAGCGGGAGCTGAGAGTCAGATCGTAGATTTAAAAAGGGTGGGAGCTGAAAGTCAGTGCAGAGATTTATTAATAGCGGGACCTGAGATTCAGAGCGGAGATTTAAAAAGAGTGGGAGCTCAGAGTCAGAGCGGAGATTTAAAAAGAGCAGGAGCTGAGAGTCAGTGTGCAGATTTAAAAAGAGCAGGAGATGAGAGTTACAATGAAGTTTCAAAAAGAGCAGGAGCTGAGGGAGCGGATATTTGAAAAGACCAAGTGTTGAGAGTCAGAGTGAAGATTTAAAAACAGTGGGACCTGGGAGTCGAAGCAGAGATTTGAACATAGCGGGAGCTGAGAGGCAGAGCCGAGATTGAAAATGAGCGGGTGCTGAGTGTCAGAGTGAAGGTGTGAAAACAGCGGGAGTTGAGAGTCAGTGCGCAGATTTAAAAAGAGCGGGAGATGAGAGTTACAACGAAGTTTTAAAAACAGTGGGAGCTGAGAGTCATAGCGGAGATGTGAAAAGACCAGGAGTTTAGAGAGCGTAGATTTGAAAAGAGTGGGAGCTGAGTTTCAGAGCAAAGATTTAATAACAGTGGGAGCTGAGAGTCAGAGCAGAGATTTAAAAAGAGCGCGAGCTGAGAGTCAGAGCTGAGATTTAAAAAGGGTGAGAGCTGAGCATTAGATCGGGAGCAGAGAGTCAGAGCGGAGATGTAAAAAGACCGGGATATGAGAGTCAGAGCGGAGATTGAAAAAGAGCGGGTGCTCAGAGTCTGTGCGGAAAGTTTAAAAAGAACGAGACCTGAGAGAGCGGAGATTTTAAAGTCACGAGCTGAGATTTAGAAAGGGCGGGAGCTGAGTGTCAGGGTGGAGATTTATAAATAGCGGGAGATGAGAGTCAGAGCGGAGATTTAAAAGGATCAGGACATGAGAGTTACAGCGAAGTTTTAAAAAGAATGGGGGCTGAGAGAGCGGAGATTGGCAAATAGAGGAGCTGAGAGTCAGTGCGAACATTTATAAACAGTGGGAGCTGAGAGTCAGAGCTGCGATTTAAAAAGAGCGGGACATGAGAGTCAGAGCTGAGATGTAAAGAGACCGGGAGGTGAGAGTCAGAGCGGAGATTTAAAAAGAGCGGGACATGAGAGTCAGAGCTGAGAATTAAAAAGAGTGGGAGTTGAGAGTCAGAGCGGAGATGTAAAATAACCAGGAGCTGAAAGTCAGACCGGAGATTTAAAAAGGGTGAGAGCTGAAAGTCAGATTGCAGATTTAAAAAGAGCGGGAGATGAGAGTAACGTCGTATTTTTAATAACAGCGGGAGCTGAGAGTGCGGAGATTTGAAAAGAGCAGGAGCTGAGATTCAGAGTGAAGACTTAAAAACAGCGGGAGCTGGGCTGGGAGTCATAGCGGAGTTTTCAAAATAACTTGAGCTGAGAGTCAGAGCGGAGATTCAAAAAGAGTCGGTGCTGAGTGTCATATCGAAGATTTAAAAAGAGCAGGAGCTGAGTGAGCGGAGATTTGAAAAAAGAGTGAGCTGAGAGTCAGAGTGAAGATTTATAAACAGTGGGAGCTGGGAGTTAGAGCAGTGATTTACAAATAGCGGGAGCTGAGAGACAGCGTTGATTTATAAAAGCGGGACATGGGAGTTACAGCTAAGCTTTAAAATGAGCGGTAGCTGAGAGAGCGGAGATTTCAAAAGAGCGTGAGCTGAGAGTCATAGCGGAGATGTAAAAAGAACAGGAGCTGAGAGAGCGTAGATTTGAAAAGAGTGGGAGCTGAGATTCAGAGTGAAGATTTAAAAAGAACGCGAGCTGAGGGTCAGAGCGGAGATTTAAAAAGACCGCGAGCTGAATGTCAGAGCAGAGATTGAAAAAGAGCAGGAGTTGATTGTTAGATCGGAGATTTAGAAAGACCGGAAGCTGATAGTCAGAGCGAAGATTTAAAAACAGTGGGACCTGGGAGTCATAGCGGAGATTCATAAAGAGCAGGATCTGAGAAGCAGAATGGAGATTTAAAAAGACGGGAGCCAAGAGTCAGAGGGGAGATTTATAAACAGCGGGACCTGAGAGTCAGAACAAAGATTTAAAAAGAGCGGGAGATGAGAGTCAGAGCGCAGTTTTATAAAGAGCGGGAGCTGAGATTCAGAGTGAAGATTTGAAAAGAGCGGGAGCTGAGAGAGGGTGATTTTTAAAATTGTGGGAGCGCAGACTCAGAGCCATGATTTCAAAAGAGCCGGAGTAGACAGTGAGAGCATAGATTATTAAAGAGCGGGAACTGAGAGTTAGAGAGGAGATTTAAAAAGAGCGGCAGCAGAGGGTCAGAGCAGATAGTTTAAAAGACTGGGATCTTAGCGAGCGGAGATCTAAAAACAGCGGGAGCTGAGATTTAGAGTGGAGACCTATGAAGATCAGGAGATGGGTTTAAGAGCGGAGATCTAAAAAGAGTGTGAGCTGACAGACCAGAGATTTAACAAGAGTGGGAGCTTAGTGTCAGAGCGGAGATTTAAAAAGAGCAAGAGCTGAAAGTCAGGGCAGAGAATTAAAAGAGCAGGAGATGATGGTAAGGGCAGAGATTTAAAAAGAGCAGGAGATGAGAGTCAGGGCGGAGATTTAAACAGAGCGGGAGATGAGAGTCAGAGCGGAGATGTAAAAAGACTGGGAGGTGAGAGTCAGAGCGGAGATTTAAAAAGAGCGGGACATGAGAGTCAGAGCTGAGACTTAAAAAAAGTGGGAATTGAGAGTCAGAGCGGAGATGTAAAAAGGGTGAGAACTGAAAGTCAGATTGCAGATTTAAAAAGAGCGGGAGATGAGAGTAACGTGTATTTTTAATTACAGCGGGAGCTGAGAGAGTGGAGATTTGAAAAGAGCAGGAGCTGAGATTCAGAGTGAAGATTTACAAACAGTGGGAGCTGGGAGTCATAGCGGAGATTTGAAAATAGCATGAGATGACAGTCAGAGCGGAGATTGAAAAAGAGTGGGTGCTGAGTGTCATATTGAAGATCAAAAAAGAGCGGGAGCTGAGTGAGCGGAGATTTGAAAAAAACGTGAGCTGAGAGTCAGAGTGAAGGTTTATAAAAGCGGGACATGAGAGTTAAAGTGAAGCTTTAAAATGAGCGGTAGCTGAGAGAGCAGAGATTTGAAAAGAGCGAGAGCTGAGAGTCAGAGCGGAGATTTATAAAGAGCGGGATCTGAGAATCGGCATGGAGATTTAAAAAGAGGGTGAGCAGAGTGTCATGGTGCAGATTTAAAAAGAGCGGGAGTTGTGAGTCAGAGCAGAGATCTAAAAAGAGCGGGAGCTCCGAGTCAGAGCAGGGATGTAAAAAGGGCGGGAGCTGAGAATCAGAACGGAGATTAAAAATGAGCGGGAGCATAGGGTCATAGCAGAGATTTAAAAGAGCCGAAGTTGAGAAGCAGAGGGGAGATTTAAAAACAGTGGGACCTGGGAATCATAGCAGAGATTTGAACATAGCGGGAGCTGAGAGTCAGAGCGGAGATTGAAAATGAGCGGGTGCTGAGTGTCAGAGTGAAGGTTTAAAGAGAGCAGGAGCTGAGAGTCAGTGCACAGATTTAAAAAGAGCGGGAGATGAGAGTTACAACAAAGTTTTAAAAAGAGCGGGAGCTGAGAGAGCGGAGATTTGAAAAGAATGGGAGCTGAGAGTCATAGCGGAGATGTGAAAAGAGCAGGAGCTGAGAGAGCATAGATTTGAAGAGAGTGGGAGCTGAGATTCAGAGCGAAGATTTAAAAACAGTGGGAGCTGAGAGTCAGAGCAGAGATTTAAAAAGTGCACGAGCTGAGCGTCACAGCGGAGATTTAAAAAGGGTGGGAGCTGAGTTTTAGAGCGGGAGCAGAGTTTCAGAGCAGAGATGTAAAAAGACCAGGAGCTGAGAGTCAGAGCGGAGATTGAAAAAGAGCAGGAGCTCAGAGTCAGTGCGGAAATTTTAAAAAGAGCGATAGCTGAGAGAGCGGTATTTAAAAGTCGCGAGCTGAGATTCAGAGTGGAGATTTAAAAAGGGCAGGAGCTGAGTGTCAGTGCAGAGATTTATAAATAGCGGGAGCTGAGAGTAAAAGCGGAGATTTAAAAGGATCAAAGATGAGAGTTACAGCGAAGTTTTAAAAAGAACGGGGGCTGAGAAAGTGGAGATTGGCAAATAGAGGAGCTGAGAGTCAGTGCAAACATTTATAAACAGTGGGAGCTGAGAGTCAGAGCTGAGATTTAAAAAGAGCGGGAGATGAGAGTCAGAGCAGAGAAGTAAAAAGACCAGGAGGTGAGAGTCAGAGCAGAGAAGTAAAAAGACCGTGAGGTGAGAGTCAGAGCTGAGATTTAAAAAGAGCTGGAGATGAGAGTCAGAGCGGAGATGTAAAAAAAACCAGGAGCTGAGAGTCAGACCGGAGATTTAAAAATGGTGTGAGCTGAATGTCAGATTGCAGATCTAAAAAGAGCAGGAGATGAGAGTAACGTCGTATTTTTAATAACAGTGGGAGCTGAGAGAGCGAAGATTTAAAAACAGCGGGAGCTGGGAGTCATAGCGGAGATTTGAAAATAGCATGAGATGAGAGTCAGAGCAGAGATTGAAAAAGAGTGGGTGCTGAGTGTCATATTGAAGATCAAAAAAGAGCGCGATCTGAGTGAGCGGAGATTTGAAAAAAGCGTGAGCTGAGAGTCAGAGTGAAAATTTATAAATAGTTGGAGCTGGGAGTTAGAGTGGAGATTTACAAATAGCGGGAGCTGAGAGTCAGAGCGTTGATTTAAAAAAGCGGGACATGAGAGTTGCAGCGAAGCTTTAAAATGAGCGGTAGCTGAGAGAGCAGAGATTTGAAAAGAGCAAGAGCTGAGAGTCAGAGCGAAGATTTCAAAAGAGCGTGAGCTGAGATTCATAGCGGAGATGTGAAAAGAACGGGAGCTGAGAGAGCGTAGATTTGAAAAGAGTAGGAGCTGAGATTCAAAGCAGAGATTTAAAAAGACCGCGAGCTGAGAGTCAGAGCGGAGATTTAAAAGGGCAGGAGCTGAGCGTTAGAGCAGAGATTTAGAAAGAGCGGGTGCTGAGAGTCAGTGTGGAGATTGAAAAAGAACGGGAGATGACAGTAACATCATAATTTTAAAAAGAGCGGGAGCTGAGAGATCGGAGTTTTGAAAAGAGTGGGAGCTGAAATTCAGAGCAAAGATTTAAAAACAGCGGGACCTCGGATTCACAGCAGAGATGTGAAAAGAGAGGGAGCTGAGAGAGCATAGATTTTAAAAGAGTGGGAGCTGAGAGTCAGAGCAGAGATTTAAAAAGGGCAGGAGCTGAGTGTTAGAGCAGAGATTTAAAAAGAGCGGGAGCTGAGAATCTGATGGAAGACTTAAAAACAGCAGGATCTGAGATTCGGAGCTGAGATTTAAAGAGAGCGGGAGCTGATAGTCAGAGTTGAGATTTAAAAAGCGTGGGAGCATAGGGTCATATCTAAGATTTATAAAGAGCAGAAGCTGAGATTCAGAGCAGAGATTTATAAATAGCGGAACTGAGATTCAGAGCAGAGAATTATAAAGAGCAGGAGTAGGGAATCTGTGCGGAGATTTAAAAAGAGCTGGAGCTAAGAGTCGGAGGGGAGATTTAAAAACAGCGGGAGGTGGAAGTCAGAGCGGAGATTTAAAAAGGGCGGGAGCTGAGAGTCAGAGCAGAGATTTATGAATAGCGGGACCTGAGACTCAGAGCAGAGATTTAAAAGGAGTGGGAGCTCAGAGTCAGAGCGGAGATTTAAAAAGAGTGGGAGCTGAGAGACAGAGCGGAGATTTAGAAAGATCAGGACATGAGAGTTACAGAGAAGTTTTAAAAAGAGCGGGACCTGAGATTGCAGAGATTTGAAAAAAGTGGGAGCTGCAAAACAGAGTGAAGATTTAAAAACAGCAGGAGGTGGAAGTCAGAGCGGAGATAGAAAAATAGCAGGAGCTGTGAGTCAGAGGGGTGATTTATAAAAGCGGGACATGAGATTTACAGTGAAGCTTTCAAATGAGCGGGAGCTGAGCTAGCGGAGATTTACAAAGAGCGGGAGCTGAGAGTCAGAGCGAAGATTTAAAAATAGTGGGAGCTGAGAGTCAGAGCAGAGATGTAACAAAAGTGGGAGCTGAGTGTCAGAATGGAGGTTTAGAAAGGGCAGGAGCTGAGTGTTAGAGCAGAGATTTAGAAAGAGCGGGAGCTGAGAGATCGGATTTTTGTAAAGAGTGGGAGCTGAGATTCAGAGTGAAGATTTAAAAACAGTGGGACCTGGGAGTCATAGCGAAGATTTGAACATAGAGGGAGCTGAGAGTCAGAGCGGAGATTGAAAAAGAGCGCGTGCGGAGTGTCAGAGTGAAGGTGTAAAAAGAACGGGAGCTGAGACTCAGAGCGAAGATTTAAAAAGAGCGGGACCTGGGAGTCATAGCGGAGATGTGAAAATAGCGGGAGCAAGCGTTAGAGTGGAGATTGAAAAATAGCGGGTGCTGACTGTCAGAGTGAAGGTTTAAAAAGAGCGGGAGATGAGAGTTACAATGAAGTTTTGAAAAGAGCAGGAGCTGAGAGAGCTTAGATTAAAAAAGAGTGGGAGTTGTGATTCAGAGTGAAGCTGAAAAAATAGCAGGAGCTGAGAGTCAGAGCAGAGATTTAAAAAGAGCGGCAGCTGAGAGTCAGAGCGGAGATTTAAAAAGGGCGGGAGCTGAGCGTTACAGCGGAGATTTAGAAAGAGCGGGAGCTGAGAGTCAGAGCCGAGATTTAAAAAGAGCGGGACATGAGAGTTACAGCAATGAGTTAAAATGAGCGGGTGCTGAGAGGCACAGATTTGATAAGAGCGGGAGCTGAGAGTCAGAGCTGAGATTTAAAAAGAGCGGGAGCTCATAGTCAGAGCGGAGATTTAACAAGAGTGGGAGCTGAGAGTCAGAGTGGTGATTTAAAAGGAGTGAGAACTGAGAATCAGGGAATAGATTTAGAAAGAGTGGGAGCTAAGACTCAGAGCGGAGATCAAAAAAGAGCGGGAGCTGAGAGATCGCAGTTTTGAAAAAAGCAGGAGCTAGGAGTCAGAGCGAAGATTTAAAAACAGCGGGAGCTCAGAGTCAGAGCAGAGATTTAAAATGGGAGGGAGCTGAGCGTTAGAGCGGAGATTTAGGAAGAGCGGGAGCTGAGAGTCAGAGCTGAGATTTAAAAAGTGCAGGAGCTGAGAGGCAGAGTGCAAATTTAACAAGAATGGGAGCTGAGAGGCTTTGCGAAGATTTAACAAGAGAGGGAGCTGAGAATCAGTGTGGAGATTTAAAAGGAGCGAGAGCTGACAGTCTGGGCGTAGATTGATAAAGAGCGGGAGCTGAGACTCACAGCAGAGATTGAAAAAGAGTGGCAGATGCTAGTAACATCATAGTTTTAAAAAGTGGGGGAGCTTTGAGATCGGAGATGTGAAAATAGCGGGAGCTGAGAGTTAGAGCAGGGATTGAAAAAGAGCGGGTGCTGAGTGTCAGAGCGAAGATTTATAAAGAGCGGGAGCTGAGATTCAAAGCACAGATTTAAAAAGAATGTTAGATGAGAGTTCAATAGAAGTTTTAAAAAGAGCGGGAGCTAAGAGAGCATATATTAGAAAAGAGTGGGAGCTGAGATTTAGAGCGAAGTTTTAACAACAGCGGGAGCTGAGAGTCAGAGCAGAGATTTAAAAAGAGTGTGAAATGAGAGTCAGAGCCGAGATTTAAAAAGGGCAGGAGCTGAGCGTTAGAGTGGAGATTTAGAAAGAGAGGGAGCTGAGAGTCAGAGCGGAGATGTGAACATAGCGGGTGCTGAGAGTCAGAGCGGAGATTGAAAAACAGTGGGTGGTGAGTGTCAGAGTGAAGGTTTAAAAAGAGTGGGAGCTGAGAGTCAGTGCACAGATTTAAAAAGAGCGGGAGATGAGAGTTACAATGAAGTTTTAAAAAGAGCGGGAGCTGAGAGAGCAGAAATTTGAAAGGATCGGGAGCTGAGAGTCAGAGCAGAGATTTAAAAAGAGTGGGAGCTGAGTGTTAGAGTGGAGATTTAAAAAGACCGGGATCTTAGAGTCAGGGCGGAGATTGAAAAAGAGGGGGAGATGAAAGTAACATCATAGTTTTAAAAAGAGCGGGAGCTGAGAGATCGCAGTTTTGAAAAGAGCGGGAGCTGAGATTCAGAGCGAAGATTTAAAAACAGCAGGACCAGGGAGTCATAGCAGAGATGTGAAAATAGCGGGAGCTGAGAGTTAGAGCGGAGATTGAAAAATAGTGGGTGCTGAGAGTCAGAGCTAGGATTTAAAAAGGGCGGGAGCTCAGAGTCAGAGCAGTGACTTAAAAAGAGTGGGAGCTGAGACAGCGTAGATTTGAAAAGAGTGGGAGGTGAGATTCAAAGTGAAGATTTAAAAACAACGGGAGCTGAGAGTCAGAGCGGAGCTGTTAAAAAACAGGTAGCTGAGAGACAGAGAGGAGATTTAAAAAGAGTGGGAACAGAGAGTCAGAGTGGAGATTTAAAAAGTGGGGCTGCTAAGAGTCAGTGCGCTGATTTAACAAGATTGGGAGCTGAGTGTCTTTGCGGAGATTTAATAAGAGAGGGAGCTGAGAGTCAGAGTGGAGATTTAAAGGGAGCGAGTGCGAGAGCAAGGGCATAGATTTATAAAGAGCGGGAGCTGAGTCTCAGAGCGGAGATTGACAAAGAGTGGGGGATGATAGTTACAACATAGCTTTAAAAAGAGCGGGAGCTGAGAGTCAGAGCAGAGATTTTAAAAAAAGCGGGAGCTGACAGTCAGAACAGAGATTTAAAATGGGTAGGAGTGAGCGTTATAGCAGAGATTTAGAAAGAGCAGGAGCTGAGAGTCAGAGCGAACAATTAAAAAGGGTGGGAGCTCAGAGTCAGAGCACTCATTTAAAAAGAGCGGGAGCTGAGAGAGCGTAGATTTGAAAAGAGTGGGAGCAGAGATTCGTAGCGAAGATTTAGAAACAGCGGGAGCTGAGAGTCTGGGCGGAGATTTAAAAAGGGTGGGAGTCGAGCGTTAGAGCAGAGATTTAGAATGACAGAGAGCTGAGACTCAGAGCGGAGATGTTTAAAAACCGGTAGCTGAGAGACAGAGCCGAGATTTAAAAAGAGCGGGACGTGGGTGTCATAGCGGAGATTTGAACATAGCGGGTGCTGAGAATCAGCGGAGATTGAAAAACAGCGGGTGCTGAGCGTCAGAGCGAAGGTTTAAAAAGAGTGGGAGCTGAGAGTCAGTGCGCAGATTTAAAAAGAGCTGGAGATGAGAATTACAATGAAGTTTTAAAAAGAGCGGGAGCTGAGAGAACGGAAATTTGAAAAGATCGGGAGCTGAGAATCAGAGCGAAGATTTAAAAACAGCTGGAGCTGAGAGTCAGAGCAGAGATTTAAAAAGAGTGGGAGCTGAGCGTTAGAGTGGAGATTTAGAAAGACCGGGAGCTTAGAGTCAGGGCGGAGATTGACAAAGAGGGGGAGATGAAAGTAACATCATAGTTTTAAAAAGAGCGGGAGCTGCGAGATCGGAGTTTTCAAAAGAGCAGGAGCTGAGATGCTGAAAGAAGATTTCAAAACAGCAGGACCAGGGAGTCATAGCAGAGATGTGAAAATAGCGGGAGCTGAGAGTTAGAGCGGAGATTGAAAAATAGCGGGTGCTGAGAGTCAGAGCGAGGATTTAAAAAGGGCGGGAGCTCAGAGTCAGAGCAGTGACTTAAAAAGTGCGGGAGCTGAGACAGCGTAGATTTGAAAAGAGTGGAAGGTGAGATTCAGAGTGAAGATTCAAAAACAACGGGAGCTGAGAGTCAGAGCAGAGATGTTAAAAAACAGGTAGCTGCGAGACAGAGAGGAGATTTAAAAAGAGTGGGAACAGAGAGTCAGAGTGGAGATTTAAAAAGTGGGGCTGCTGAGAGTCAGTGCGCAGATTTAACAAGATTAGAAGCTGAGTGTCTTTGCGGAGATTTAATAAGAGAGGGAGTTGAGAGTCAGAGTGGAGATTTAAAAAGTGGGGGTGCTGAGGGTCAGTGCAGCGATTTAACAAGATTGGGAGCTGAGAGTCAGAGTGGAGATTTAAAAGGATCGAGAGCGAGAGCGAGGGCGTAGATTTATGAAGAGCGGGAGCTGAGAGTCAGAGCAGAGATGTAAAAAAACCGGGAGCTGAGAGTCAGAGCAGAGATTTAAATAGAGCTTGACATGAGAGTTACAGAGAAGCTTTAAAAAGAGTGGGAGCTGAGAGAGCGGAGATTTGAAAAGAACGGGAGCTGAAAATCAGATTGAAGATTCAAAAGCAGTGGGAGCGGAGAGTCAGAGCTGAGATTTAAAAAGAGTACGAAATGATAGTCAGAGTGGAGATTTAAAAAGATCAGGCGATGAGAGTTACAGCAAAGTTGTAAAAAGAGCGGGACCTGAGAGAGCCGAGTTTTGAAAAAAGTGGGAGCTGAGATTCAGAGCGGTGATTTATAAAAGCGGGACATGAGAGTTATAGCGAAGCTTTCAGATGAGTGGGAGATGAGAGAGTGGCGATTTGAAAAGAGTGGGAGCTGAGAGTCAGAGCGAAGATTTAAAAACAGCGGGAGCTGAGAGTCAGAGCAGAGACATAAAACAAGCGGAAGCTGAGAGTCAGAACGGAGATTTAAAAAGGTCGGGTGATGAGCGTTAGAGCAGAGATTTAGAAAGAGCAGGAGCTGAGACTCAGAGCGGAGATTAAAAAAGAGAGGGAGCTGAGAGATCGCAGTTTTGAAAAGAGCGGGAGCTGAGATTCAGAGCGAAGGTTTAAAAACTGCGGGACAAGGGAGTCATAGCAGAGATGTGAAAATAGCGGGAGCTGAGAGTTAGAGCGGAGATTGAAAAATAGCGGGTGCTGAGAGCCAGAGCGAAGATTTAAAAATGGCGGGAGCTCAGAGTCAGAGCAGTGACTTAAAAAGAGCGGGAGCTGAGAGAGCGTAGATTTGAAAAGAGTGGTAGGTGAGATTCAGTGCAAAGATTTAAAAACAGCAGGAGCTGAGAGTCTGAGCGGATATGTTAAAAAACTGGAAGCTCAGACACAGAGTGGAGATTTAAAAAGATCGGGAGCTGACAGTCAGAGCGGAGATTTGAAAAGAAAGGGAGCTCAGTGTCAGAGCAGAGATTTAAAAAGAGTCGGAGGTGATAGCAAAATCATAGTTTTAATAAGAGCGGGAGCTGAGATACAGAGTGAAGATTTAAAAACAGTGGGACCTGGGAGTCATAGTGGAGATTTGAACATAGCGGGAGCTGAGAGTCAGAGTGGAGATTGAAAAACAGCGGGTGCTGAGTGTCAGAGTGAAGGTTTAAAAAGAGTGGGAGCTGAGAATCAGAGTGCAGATTACAAAAGAGCGGGACATGAGAGTTGCAATGAAGTTTTAAAAAGAGCGGGAGCTGAGAGAGCGGAGATTTGAAAAGATCGGGAGCTGTGAGTCAGAGCGAAGATTTAAAAACAGCGGGAGCTGAGAGTCAGAGCGGAGATTGAAAAAGAGGGGGAGATGATAGTAACATCATAGTTTTAAAAAGAGCGGGAGCTGAGATTCAGAGCGAAGATTTAAAAACAGCGGGACCACAGAGTCATAGCAGAGATGTGACAATAGCGGGAGCTGAGAGTTAGAGCGAAGATTTAAAAAGGGTGGGAGCTCAGAATCAGAGCACTGATTTAAAAAGAGCGGGAGCTGAGACAGTGTAGATTTGAAAAGAGTGGGAGGTGAGATTCAGAGCGAAGATTTAAAAACAGAGGGAGCTGAGAGTCAGTGCGGAGATTTAAAAATGGCAAGAGCTGAGCATTAGAGCAGACGTTTAAAAAAGCGGGACATGGGAGTAACAGCGAAGCATTAAAATGTGGGGGAGGTGAGAGAGCCGAGATTTGAAAAGAGCGGGAGGTGAGAGTCAGAGCAAGACTTAAAAAGAGCAGTAGCTGAGAGTTACATCGAAGTTTTAAAAAGAGCGGGAGCTGAGAGAGCGTAGATTTGAAAAGAGTGGTGTTGAGATTTAGAGCGAAGATTTAAAAACAGCGGGAGCTGGGAGTCAGAGCCGAGATTCAAAAAGAGCGGGAACTGAGAGTCAGAGCACAGATTTAAAAAGAGCGGGAGATGAGAGTTACAACGAAGTTTATAAAGAGCTGAAGCTGAGAGTCAGAGCGAAGATTTAAAGACAGCGGGCACTGAGAGTCAGAGCAAAGATTTAAAAAGAGCGGGAGATGAGCATTAGAGCGGAGATTTAGAAAGAGCGGGAGCTGAGAGTCAAAGTGAAGAATTAAAAAAAGCGGGACATGGGCTTCATAGCGGAGATGTGATAATAGCGGGAGCTGAGAGTTAGAGCGGAGATTGAAAAATAGCATGTGCTGATTGTCAGAGCATAGATTTGAAAAGAGAGGGAGCTGTGAGATTCAGAGTGAAAATTTAAAAAGAGCGGGAGATGAGAGTCAGAGCGGAGATCTAAAAAGGGCGGGAGCTGATCATTAGAGCAGACACTTAGAATGAGCGGGAGCTGAGAGGCAGAGCTGAGATGTTATAAGACTGGGAGCTCTCTGTCAGAGCAGAGATTTAAAAAAGTGAGACATGAGAGTTACAGCGAAGCTTTAAAAAGAGCGGGAGCTGGGAGATCGCAATTTTGAAAAGAGCGGAAGCTGAGATTCAGAGCGAAGATTTTAAAACAGCGGGACCTGGGAGTCATAGCGGAGATGTGAAAATAGCAGGAGCTGAGAGTTAGAGTGGATATTGAAAAACAGCGAGAGCTGAGAGTCAGAGCTGAGATTTAAAAAGAGCGTGAGCTGAGAGTCAGAGCGTTGATTTAAAAACAGTTGGACATGACAGTTACAGCGAAGTTTTAAAAAGAGTGGGAGCTGAGAGAGTGTAGATTTGAAACGAGTGGGAGCTGAGATTTAGAGTGATGATTTAAAAAACGCGGGAGCTGAGAGTCAGAGCCGAGATTCAAAAAGAGCGGCAGCTGAGAGTCAGAGCGGAGATTTAGAAAGGGCGGGAGCTGATCATTAGAGCAGACATTTAGAAAGAGTGGGAGCTGAGAGGCAGAGCGGAGATGTTATAAGACCCGGAGCTGAGAGTCAGAGCGGAGGTTTAAAAAAGTGGGACATGAGAGTTACAGCAAAGCATTAAAAAGCGCGGGAGCTGAGAGGTCGCAGTTTTGAAAAGAGCAGGAGCTGAGATTCAGAGCGAAGATTTTTAAACAGCGGGACCTGGGAGTCATAGCGGAGATGTGAAAATAGCAGGAGCTGAGAGTTAGAGCGGAGATTAAAAAACAGCGGGAGCTGAGAGTCAGATCAGAGATTTAAAAAGAGCGGGAGCTGAGAGTCAGAGTGGAGATTTAAAAAGAGCATGACCTGAGAGTTACAGCGAAGTTTTAAAAAGAACGGGAGCTGAGAGAGCGTAGATTTGAAAAGAGTGGTGTTGAGATTTAGAGCGAAGATTTAAAAACAGCGCGAGCTGGGAGGCAGGAGCCGAGATTCAAAAAGAGCGGTAGCTGAAAGTCAGAGCGGAGATTTAAAAAGAGCGGGACTGGAGAGTTACAGCGAACTTTTAAAAAGAGGGTGAGCTGAGAGAGCATAGATTTGAAAAGAGTGGGAGCTGAGATTTAGAGTGAAGATTTAAAAACAGCGGGAGCTGAGAGTGAGAGCTGAGATTCAAAAAGAGCGAGAGCTGAGAGTCAGAGCGGGGATATAAAAAGACCGGGAGCTGAGAGTCAGAGCGGAGATTTAAAAAGATTGGGACATGAGCATTAAAGCAAAGCTTTAAAAGGAGCAGGAGCTGAGAGAACGGTGATTTGAAAAGAGCGGGATCTGAGAATCAGATAGAAGATTTAAAAACAGCATGAGCTGAGAGTCAGAGCGGTGATTTAAAAAGTGCGGGAGCAGAGAGTCAGTGCGGAGATTTAACAAGAGAGGGAGCTGCGAGTCAGAGTGGAAATTTAAAAGGAGCGAGAACTGAGAGTCAGGGCATAGATTTACAAAGAGTGGGTGATGAAACTCAGAGCGGAGATTGAAAAAGATCGGGAGATGATAGTAACATCATAGTTTTAAGAAGAGAGGGAGCTGAGAGAGCGGAGATCTAAAAAGAGCGTGAGCTGAGATTCAGAGCAGAGATTTAAAAAGTGCCGGAGCTGAGATTCAGTGCGGAGATTTAACAAGAGTGGGAGCTAAGAGTCTTTGCGGAGAATTAAAAAGAGAGGAAGCTGCGAGTCAGAGTGGAGATTTAAAAGGAGCGAGAACTGAGATACAGGGCGTAGATTTACAAAAAGCTGGAGCTGAGACTCAGAACGGAAATTGAAAAAGAACAGATGAAAGTAACATTAAAGTTTTAATAAGAGCAGGAGCTGAGATTCAGAGTGAAGATTCAAAAACAGCGGGACCTGGGAGTCATAGCGGAGATGTGAAAATAGTGGGAGCTGAGAGTTAGAGCGGAGATTGAAAAAGAGCGGGTGCTGAGTGTCAGAGTGAAGATTTAAAAAGATAATGAGCAGAGATTTAGAGCGAAGATTTAAAAAACAGTGGGAGCTGAGAGCCAGAGCCGAGATTCAAAAAGAGCGGGAGCTGAGAGTCAGAGTAGGGATGTAAAAAGACTGGGAGCTGAGAGTCAGAGCGTAGATTTAAAAGGAGCGGGACATGAGAGTTACAGCAAAGCTTTAAAAAGAGCGCGAGCTGAGATAACGGAGATTTGAAAAGAGTGGGAGCTGAGAATCCGATTGAAGATTTAAAAACAGCGGGAGCTGAGAGTCAGAGCCGAGATTGAAAAAGAAAGGGATGTGAGTCAGAGTGGAGATTTAAAAAGACTGGGAGCTGAAAGTCAGAGCGGAGATTTAAAAAGAGAGGGCCATGAGACTTAGAGCGAAGCTTTAAAAAGAGTGTGAGCTGAGAGAACGGAGATTTGAAAAAAGCCGAAGCTGAGAATCCGATAAAAGATTTAAAAACAGTGGGAGCCGAGAGTGAAAGCTGAGATTTAAAAAGAGCGGGACCTTGGAGTCATAGCGGAGATGTGAAAATAGCGGATGCTGTGTGCGCGGAGATTGAAAAAAAGCGGGTGCTGAATGTCAGAGTGAAGGTTTAAAAAGAACGGGAGCTAGAGTCAGAGCGAAGTTTTAAAAAGAGCGGGAGCTGAGAGAGCGTAGATTTGAAAAGAGATTTGAAAAGAGCGGGAGCTGAGATTTAGAGTGAAGATTTAAAAACAGCGGGAGCTGAGAGGCAGAGCCGAGCTTCAAAAAGAGTGGGAGCTGAGAATCAGAGCGGAGATGTAAAAAGAACGGGGGATGATGGTAACATCATAGTTTTAAAAAGAGTGGGAGCTGAGAGATCGGAGTTTTGAAAAGAGAGGGAGCTGAGATTCAGAGCGAAGATTTAAAAACAGCGGGACCTGGGAGTCATAGCGGAGATGTGAAAATAGCGGAAGCTGAGAGTTAGTGTGGAGATTGAAAAATAGTGGGTGCTGAGAGTCAGAGCATAGATTTGAAAAGAGTGGGAACTGAGAGATTCAGAGCGAAAATTTAAATCAGTGGAAGCTGAGAGTCAGAGTGGAGATTTAAAAAGGGTGGGAGCTGAGAGTCAGAGCCGAGATTTAAAAAGGGCGGGAGCTGAGTGTTAGAGCGGAGATATAAAACGACTGGGAGCTGAGAGTCAGAGCGGAGATTTTAAAAGAGCGGGACATGAGAGTTACAGCGAAGCTTTAAACAGAGTAGGAGCTGAGAGAACGTAGATTTGAAAAGAGCAGGAGCTGAGAATCAGGTAGAAGTTTTAAAAACGTCGTGAGCTGAGAGTCAGAGCAGAGATTTAAAAAGGGCGGGAGCAGAGAGTCAGTACGGAGATTTAACAAAATTGGGAGCTGAGAGTCTTTGCGGAGATTTAAGAAGAGAGGGAGCTGCATGTCAGAGTGGAGATTTAAAAGGAGCAAGAACTGAGAGTCAGGGCCTAGATGTGTAAAGAGTGGGAGATGAGACTCAGAGCGGAGATTGAAAAGGAGTGGGAGATGATAGTAACATCATAGTTTTAAGAAGAGCGGGAGCTGAGAGAGCGGTGATCTAAAAAGAGCGTGAGCTGAGAGTCAGAGCGGAGAGTTAAAAAGACTGGGAGCTGAGAGTCAGAGCGGAGATTTTAAAAAGTGGGACATGAGAGTTACAGCGAAGCTTTAAAAAGAGCGGGAGCTGAGAGATCGCAGTTTTGAAAAGAGCGGGAGCTGAGATTCAGAGCGGAGATTTTAAAACAGCGGGACCTGGGAGTCATAGTGGAGAAGTGAAAAAAGCGGGAGCTGAGAGTTAGGGCGGAGACTGAAAAACAGCATGTGCTGAGTGTCAGAGTGAAGGTTTAAAAAGAACGGAAGCTGAGAGTCAGAGCATAGATTTAAAAAGAGCGGGAGATGAGAGTTACAACAACGTTTTATAAAGAGCGGGAGCTGAGAGAGCGGAGTTTAGAAAAGATTGGGAGCTGAGAGTCAGAGCGAAGATTTAAAGACATCAGGAGCTGAGAGTCAGAGCGACGATTTAAAGACAACGGAAGCTGAGAGTTAGGGCGGAGATTGAAAAACAGCGTGTGCTGAGTGTCAGAGTGAAGGTTTAAAAAGAACAGGAGCTGAGAGTCAGATCATAGATTTAAAAAGAGCGGGAGATGAGAGTTACAACAACGTTTTATAAAGAGCGCGAGCTGAGAGAGCGGAGTTGAGAAAAGATCGGGAGTTGAGAGTCAGATCGAAGATTTAAAGACAGCGGGAGCTGAGAGTAGGAGTGAAGATTTAAAGACAGCAGGAGCTGAGAGTAGCAGCAGAGATGTAAAAAGAGCGTGAGATGAGCATTAGAGAGGAGATTTAGGAAGAGCGGGAGCTGAGAGTCAGAGCGGAGATTTAAAAAGTTTGGGAGCTGAGAGTCGGAGCGGAGATTTAAAAAGAGCGGGCCATGATAGTTACAGTGAAGCTTTAAAAAGAGCGCGAGCTGAGAGAACGGAGAATTGAAAAGAGCGGGAGATGAGAATCCGATAGAAGATTTAATAACAGCGGTAGCTGAGAGTGAGAGCTGAGATTTAAAAAGAGCGGGACCTGGGAGTCATAGTGGAGATGTGAAAATAGCGGATGCTGAGAGCACGGAGATTGATAAACAGCGGGTGCTGAGTGTCAGAGTGAAGGTTCAAAAAGAACGGGAGCTGGATGAGCGTAGATTTGAAAAGAGAGGGAGCTGAGATTTAGAGCGAAGAATTAAAAACAGCGGGAGCTGAGAGTCAGAGCCGAGATTAAAAAAGAGCGCGAGCTGAGAGTCAGAGCCGAGTTTTAAAAAGAGTGGGAGATGATAGTAACATCATAGTTTTAAAAAGAGTGGGAGCTGAGAGATCGGAGTTTTGAAAAGAGTGGGAGCTGAGATTCAGAGCGAAGATTTAAAAACAGCGGGACCTGGGAGTCATAGCGGAGATGTGAAAATAGCGGGAGCTGACAGTTAGAGTTGAGATTGAAAAATAGCGGGTGCTGAGAGTCAGAGCGAAGATTTAAAATGAGCGTTAGCTGAGAGTCAGAGCAGAGATTTAAAAAGAGCGGGAAATGAGAGTTACAGCGAAGTTTTAAAAAGAAAGTGAGCTGAGATAGCATAGATTTGAAAAGAGTGGGAGCTGAGATTTAGAGCGAAGATTTAAAAACAGCGGGAGCTGACAGTCAGAGCCGATAATCAAAAAGAGCGGGAGCTGAGAGTCAGAGCGGAGATTTAAAAAGGGCGGGAGCTGAGTGTTAGAGCGGAGATATAAAACGACTGGGAGCTGAGAGTCAGAGCGGAGATTTTAAAAGAGCAGGACATGAGAGTTACAGCAAAGCTTTAAAAGGAGTAGGAGCTGAGAGAACGGAGATTTGAAAAGAGCGGGAGCTGAGAATCAGATAGAAGATTTAAAAACATCGTGAGCTGAGAGTCAGAGCGGTGATTTAACAAGAGTGTGGGGTTTTGAGTCTTTGTTGAGATTTAACAAGAGAGGGAGCTGCATGTCCGAGTGGAGATTTAAAAGGAGCAAGAACTGAGAGTCAGGGCATAGATTTGTAAAGAGTGGGAGATGAGACTCAGAGCGGAGATTGAAAAAGAGCGGGAGATGATAGTAACATCATAGTTTTAAGAAATGCGGGAGCTGAGAGTCAGTGCGGAGATTTAAAAAGTGCGGTAGCTGAGAGTCAGTGCAGAGATTTAATAAGAGTGGTAGCTGCGAGTCAGAGTGGAGATTTAAAAGGAGCGAGAACTGAGCGCCAGGGCGTAGATTTAAAAAAGTGGCAGCTGAGACTCAGAGCGGAGATTGAAAAAGAACAGGAGATGATAGTAACATCATAGTGTAAATAAGAGCGGGAGCTGTGATTCAGAGTGAAGATTTAAAAACAGCAGGACCTGGGAGTCATAGCAGAGATGTGAAAATAGCGGGAGCTGAGAGTTAGAGCGGAGATTGAAAAAGAGCGGGTGCTGAGAGTCAGAGCGAAGATTTAAAAAGAGCGCGAAATGTGAGTCAGAGCGCAGTTTTAAAAACAGTGCAAGGTGAGAGAAGGGAGATTTGAAAAAAGTGGGAGCTGAGAATCCAATAGAAGATTTAAAAACAGCGGGAGCTGAGAGTGAGAGCTGAGATATAAAAAGAGCAAGACATGAGAGTTACAGCCAAGTTTTAAAAAGAGAATGAGCTGAGAGAGCGTAGATTTGAAAAGAGCGTGAGCTGAGATTTAGGGCGAAGATTTAAAAAGAGCGGGAGCTGAGAGTTAGAGCGGAGATTTAAAAAAAGCGGGAGCTGAGAGTCAGAGCAGAGATTTAAAAAGATCAGGACCTGTGAGTTACAGTGAGGTTTTAAAAAGAGAGTGAGCTGAGAGAGCGTAGATTTGAAAAGAGCGGGAGCTGAGATTTAGAGCGAAGAATTAAAAACAGCATGAGCTGAGAGTCAGAGCGGAGATTTAAAAAGTGCAGGAAAAGAGAGTCAGTGCAGAGATTTAACAAGAGTGGGAGCTGAGAGTCTTTCCGGAGAAATAACAAGAGAGGGAGTTGCGAGTCAGAGTGGAGATTTAAAGGAGCAAGAACTGAGAGTCAGGGCGTAGATTTATAAAGAGTGCATGATGAGACTCAGAGCGGAGATTGTAAAAGAGCAGGAGATGATAGTAACGTCATAGTTTAAAGAAGAGAGGGAGCTGAGAGATCGGAGATCTAAAAAGAGCGTGAGTTGAGAGTCAGAGCGCAGATTTAAAAAGTGCGGGACTGGGATTCAGTGCAGAGATTTAACAAGAAATGGAGCTAAGAGTCTTAGCAGAGATTTAAAAAGAGAGGGAGCTGCGAGTCAGAGTGAAGATTCAAAAGGGGCGAGATCTAAGATACAGGGCGTAGATTTACAAAAAGCGTGAGCTGAGAGTCAGCGCAGAGATTGAAAAAGAACAGGAGATGATAGTAAAATCATAGTTTTAATAAGAGCCGGAGCTGAGATTCAGAGTGAAGATTTAAAAACAGCGGGAGCTGGGAGTCATAGCGGAGATGTGAAAATAGCGGGAGCTGAGAGTTAGAGCGGTGATTGAAAAAGAGTGGGTGCTGAGTATCAGAGCGAAGATTTAAAAAGAGCAGTAGCTGAGAATTACATCGAAGTTTTAAAAAGAGCGGGAGCTGAGAGAGCTTAGATTTGAAAAGAGTGGGAACTGAGATTGAGAGCGAAGATTTAAAAACAGCGGGAGCTGAGAGTCAGAGCCGAGATTGAAAAAGAGTGGGAGCAAGAGTTAGAGCGGAGAGTGAAAAAGAGCGGGAGCTGAGAGTCAGAGCAGAGATTTAAAAAGAGCGTGAGCTGAGAGTCAGAGCGGAGATTTAAAAAGAGCGGGAGCTGAGATTCAGAGCGGAGATTTAAAAAGAGCGGGAGCTGAGAGTTACAGCGAAGTTATAAGAAGAGAGTGAGCTGAGAGAGCATAGATTTGAAAAGAGTGGGAGCTGAGATTCAGAGCGAAGATTATAAAACAGCGGGAGCTGAGAGTCAGAGCCGAGATTCAAAAAGAGCGAGAGCTGAGAGTAAGAGCAGAGATTTATAAAGTGCGGGAGCTGAGTGTTAGAGAGGAGATATAAAATGACCGGGAGCTGAGAGTCAGAGCGGGGATTTAAAAAGAGCGGTACATGTGAGTTACAGCGAAGCTTTTAAAGGAGTAGGAGCTGTGAGAATGGAGTTTTTAAAAGAGTGGGAGCTGAGAATCAGATAGAAGATTTAAAAACATCGTGAGCTGAGAGTCAGAGCGGAGATTTAAAAAGTGTGGGAGCAGAGAGTCAGTTTGGAGTTTTAACAAGAGTGGGAGCTGAGAGTCTTTGCGGTTATTTAACAAGAGAGGGAGCTGCATGTCAGAGTGAAGATTTAAACGGAGCGACAACTGAGAGTCAGAGTGTAGATTAATAAAGAGTGGGACATGAGACTCAGAGCGGAGATTGAAAAAGAGCGGGAGATGATAGTAACATCATAGTTTTAAGAAGAGTGGGAGCTGAGAGAGCAGTGATCTAAAAAGAGCGTGAGCTGAGAGTCAGAGCAGAGATTTATAAAGTGCGGGAGCTGAGAGTCAGTGCAGAGATTTCAAAAGTGGGAGCTGAGATTTAGAGCGAAGATTTAAAAAAAAATGGTAGCTGAGAGTCAGAGCCGAGATACAAAAAGAGCGGGAGCTGAGAGTCAGAGCAGAGATTTAAAAAGATCAGGACCTGTGAGTTACAGTGAGGTTTTAAAAAGAGAGTGAGCTGAGAGAGCGTAGATTTGAAAAGAGCGGGAGCTGAGATTTAGAGCGAAGAATTAAAAACAGCATGAGCTGAGAGTCAGAGCGGAGATTTAAAAAGTGCAGGAAAAGAGAGTCAGTGCAGAGATTTAACAAGAGTGGGAGCTGAGAGTCTTTCCGGAGAAATAACAAGAGAGGGAGTTGCGAGTCAGAGTGGAGATTTAAAGGAGCAAGAACTGAGAGTCAGGGCGTAGATTTATAAAGAGTGCATGATGAGACTCAGAGCGGAGATTGTAAAAGAGCAGGAGATGATAGTAACGTCATAGTTTAAAGAAGAGAGGGAGCTGAGAGATCGGAGATCTAAAAAGAGCGTGAGTTGAGAGTCAGAGCGCAGATTTAAAAAGTGCGGGACTGAGATTCAGTGCAGAGATTTAACAAGAAATGGAGCTAAGAGTCTTAGCAGAGATTTAAAAAGAGAGGGAGCTGCGAGTCAGAGTGAAGATTCAAAAGGGGCGAGATCTAAGATACAGGGCGTAGATTTACAAAAAGCGTGAGCTGAGAGTCAGCGCAGAGATTGAAAAAGAACAGGAGATGATAGTAAAATCATAGTTTTAATAAGAGCCGGAGCTGAGATTCAGAGTGAAGATTTAAAAACAGCGGGAGCTGGGAGTCATAGCGGAGATGTGAAAATAGCGGGAGCTGAGAGTTAGAGCGGTGATTGAAAAAGAGTGGGTGCTGAGTATCAGAGCGAAGATTTAAAAAGAGCAGTAGCTGAGAATTACATCGAAGTTTTAAAAAGAGCGGGAGCTGAGAGAGCGTAGATTTGAAAAGAGTGGGAACTGAGATTGAGAGCGAAGATTTAAAAACAGCGGGAGCTGAGAGTCAGAGCCGAGATTGAAAAAGAGTGGGAGCAAGAGTTAGAGCGGAGAGTGAAAAAGAGCGGGAGCTGAGAGTCAGAGCAGAGATTTAAAAAGAGCGTGAGCTGAGAGTCAGAGCGGAGATTTAAAAAGAGCGGGAGCTGAGATTCAGAGCGGAGATTTAAAAAGAGCGGGAGCTGAGAGTTACAGCGAAGTTATAAGAAGAGAGTGAGCTGAGAGAGCATAGATTTGAAAAGAGTGGGAGCTGAGATTCAGAGCGAAGATTATAAAACAGCGGGAGCTGAGAGTCAGAGCCGAGATTCAAAAAGAGCGAGAGCTGAGAGTAAGAGCAGAGATTTATAAAGTGCGGGAGCTGAGTGTTAGAGCGGAGATATAAAATGACCGGGAGCTGAGAGTCAGAGCGGGGATTTAAAAAGAGCGGTACATGTGAGTTACAGCGAAGCTTTTAAAGGAGTAGGAGCTGTGAGAATGGAGTTTTTAAAAGAGCGGGAGCTGAGAATCAGATAGAAGATTTAAAAACATCGTGAGCTGAGAGTCAGAGCGGAGATTTAAAAAGTGTGGGAGCAGAGAGTCAGTTTGGAGTTTTAACAAGAGTGGGAGCTGAGAGTCTTTGCGGTTATTTAACAAGAGAGGGAGCTGCATGTCAGAGTGAAGATTTAAACGGAGCGACAACTGAGAGTCAGAGTGTAGATTAATAAAGAGTGGGACATGAGACTCAGAGCGGAGATTGAAAAAGAGCGGGAGATGATAGTAACATCATAGTTTTAAGAAGAGTGGGAGCTGAGAGAGCAGTGATCTAAAAAGAGCGTGAGCTGAGAGTCAGAGCAGAGATTTATAAAGTGCGGGAGCTGAGAGTCAGTGCAGAGATTTGAAAAGTGGGAGCTGAGATTTAGAGCGAAGATTTAAAAAAAAATGGTAGCTGAGAGTCAGAGCCGAGATACAAAAAGAGTGGGAGCTGAGAGTCAGAGCCGAGATTCAAAAAGTGCGGGAGCTGAGAGTCAGAGTGGAGATTTAAAAAGACAGAGTGGAGAGTAAAAAGAGCGGGACATGAGAGTTACATCGAAGCTTTAAAAAGAGCGCGAACTGAGAGAATGTAGATTTGAAAAGAGCGGGAGCTGAGAATCCGATAGAAGATTTAAAAACAGCGGGAGCTGAGAGTGCGAGCTGAGATTTAAAAAGAGCGGGACCTGGGAGTCATAGCGGAGATGTGAAAATAGCGGATGCTGAGAGCGCGGAGATTGAAAAACAGCGGGTGCTGAGTGTCAGAGTGAAGGTTTATAAAGAACGGGAGCTGAGAGTCAGAGAAGAGATTTAAAAAGAGTGGGAGATGAGCATTAGAGTGGAGATTTAGAAATAGCGGGAGCTGAGAGTCAGAGCGGAGATGTAAAAAGAGCAGGGGATGCTAGTAACATCATAGATTTAAAAAGAGCAGGAGCTGAGAGATCGGAGTTTTGAAAAGAGCGGGAGCTGAGATTCGGAGCGAAGATTTAAAAACAGCGGGAACTGGGCTTCATAGCGGAGATGTGAAAATAGCGGGAGCTGAGAGTTAGCGCGGTGATTGAAAAACAGCGGGTGCTGAGTGTCAGAGTGAAGGTTTAAAAAGAACGGGAGCTGAGAGTCAGAGCAAAGATTTAAAGACAGCGGGAGCTGAGAGTCAAAGCGGAGATGTAAAAAGAGTGGGAGATGATAGTAACATCATAGTTTTCAAAAGAGTGGGAGCTGAGAGATCGCAGTTTGGTAAAGAGCGAGAGCTGAGATTCAGAGCGAAGATTTAAAAAGACTGGGAGCTGAGAGTCAGAGCGGAGATTTAAAATGAACAGGCCATGAGAGTAACAGCGAAGCTTTAAAAAGAGCTCGAGTTGAGAGAATGGAGATTTGAAAAGAGCAGGAGCTGAGAATCCGATAGAAGATTTAAAAACAGCGGGAGCTGAGAGTGAGAGCTGAGATTTAAAAAGAGCGGGACCTGGGAGTCATAGCAGAGATGTGAAATAGCGGATGCTGAGAGCATGGAGATTGAAAAACAGTGGGTGCTGATTGTCAGAGTGAAGGTTTAAAAAGAATGGGAGCTGAGAGTCAGAGCACAGATTTGAAAAGAGCAGGAGATGAGATTTCCAACGAAACTTTATAAAGAGCAGGAGCTGAGAGAGCGGAGATTTGAAAACAGTGGGAGCTGAGAGTCAGAGTGAAGATTTAAAGACAGCGGGAGCTGAGAGTCAGAGCAGAGATTTAAAAAGAGCGGGAGATGAGCATTAGAGCGGAGATTTAGAAAGTGTGGGAGCGAGAGTCAGACCGGAGATGTAAAAAGAACGGGAGATGATAGTAACATCATGGTTTCAAAAAGAGTGGGAGCTGAGAGATCAGAGTTTTGAAAAGAGCGGGAGCTGAGATTCAGAGTGAAGATTTAAAAACAGCGGGACCTGGGCTTCATAGCAGAGATGTGAAAATAGCGGGAGCTGAGTTAGAGTGGAGATTGAAAAATAGCGGGTGAAGAGAGTCAGAGCATAGATTTGAAAAGAGTGGGAGCTGAGAGTCAGAGCGGAGATTTAAAAAGGGCGGGAGCTGATCATTAGAGCAGACATTACAAAGAGTGGGAGCTGAGAGGCAGAGCAGAGATGTTATAAGACCGGGAGCTGAGAGTCAGACCGGAGATTTAAAAAAGTGGGACATGAGAGTTACAGCGAAGCTTTAAAAGGAGTGGGAGCTGAGAGATCAGAGTTTTGAAAAGAGCGGGAGCTGAGATTCAGAGCGAAGATTTAAAAATAGCTGGACCTGGGCTTCATAGCGGAGATGTGATAATATCAGTAGCTGAGAGTTTCAGCGGAGATTTAAAAAGAGCGGAAGCTGAGTGACAGAGCGGAGATTTAAAAAAAGCTGGACATGAGAGTTACAGCAAAGTTTTAAAAAGAGAGTGAGCTGAGAAAGCTTAGATTTGAAAAGAGCGGGAGCTGAGATTGATAGCAAAGATTTAAAAAGAGCGGGAGCTGAGAGTCAGAGCGGAGATTTAAAAAGAGCGGGACATGAGAATTAAAGCGATGCTTTAAAAGGAGCAGGAGCTGAGAGAATGGAGATTTGAAAAGAGCGGGAGCTGTGAATCAGATAGAAGATTTAAAAACAGCAGGAGCTGAGAGTCAGAGCGGAGATTTAAAAAGTGCAGGAGCGGAGAGTCAGTGCAGAGATTTAACAAGAGTGGGAGCTGAGAGTCTTTGCGGAGAATTAACAAGAGAGGGAGCTGCGAGTCAGGGTGCACATTTTAAAGGAGCAAGAACTGAGAGTCAGGGCATAGATTTATAAAGAGTGGGTGATGAGACTCAGAGCGGAGATTGAAAAAGAGCGGGAGATGAGAGTCAGAGCGGAGATGTAAAAAGAGCGGGAGATGATAGTAACATCGTAGTATTAAAAAGAGTGGGAGCTGAGAGATCGGAGTTTTGAAAAGAGCAGGAGCTGAGATTCAGAGCGAAGATTTAAAAACAGCGGGACCTGGGAATCATAGCGTAGATGTGAAAATAGCGGGAGCAGAGAGTTAGCGTGGAGATTGATAAACAGCGGTTGCTGAGTGTCAGAGTGAAGGTTTAAAAAGAACGGGAGCTGAGAGTCAAAGCACAGATTTAAAAAGAGCGGGAGATGAGAGTTACAACGAAGTTTTATAAAGAGCGGGAGCTGAGAGAGCGGAGATTTAAAAAGAGCGGGAGATGAGCATTAGAGCGGAGATTTAGAAAGAGCGGGAGCTGAGAGTCAGAGCAGAGATGTAAAAAGAGCGGGAGATGATAGTAACATCATAGTTTTAAAATGAGTGTGAGCTGAGAGTCAGAGCGGAGATTTAAAAAGAGCGGGAGCTGAGAGTTACAGCCAAGTTTTAATAAGAGAGTGAGCTGAGAGAGCGTAGATTTGAAAAGAGTCGGAGCTGAGATTTAGAGCGAAGATTTAAAAACAGCGCGAGCTGAGAGTCAGAGGCGAGATTCAAAAAGAGCGAGAGCTGAGAGTCAGAGCGGAGACTTAAAAATTGCAGGAGCTGAGTGTTAGAGTGGAGATATAAAATGACCTGGAGCTGAGAGTCAGAGCGGAGATTTAAAAGGAGTGGGACATGAGAGTTACAGCGAAGCTTTTAAAAGATTAGGAGCTGAGAGAATGGAGATTTGAAAAGAGCGGGAGCTGAGAATCAGATAGAAGATTTAAAAACATCGTGAGCTGTGAGTCATAGCGGAGATATAAAAAGTGCGTGAGCAGAGAGTCAGTACGGAGATTTAACAAGAGTTGGAGCTGAGAGTATTTGAAGAGTTTTAACAAGAGAGGGAGCTGCGTGTCAGAGTGAAGATTTAAAAGGAGCGAGAACTGAGAGTCAGGGCGTAGACTTATAAAGAGTGGGAGATGAGACTCAGAGTGGAGATTGAAAATGAGCTGGAGTTGATAGTAACATCATAGTTTTAAGAAGAGCGGGAGCTGAGAGAGCGGTGATCCAAAAAAGAGCGTGAGCTGAGAGTCAGAGCGCAGATTTATAAAGTGCAGGAGCTGAGAGTCAGTGCAGAGTTTTGAAAAAGTGGAAGCTGAGATTTAGAGCGAAGATTTAAAAACAGCGGGAGCTGAGAGTCAGAGCCGAGATTCAAAAAGAGCGGGAGCTGAGAGTCAGAGTGGAGATTTAAAAAGAGCGGGACATGAGAGTTACAGCGAAGCTATAAAAAGAGCGTGAGCTGAGAGAACGGAGATTTGAAAAGAGCGGGAGCTGAGAATCCGATTGAAGATTTAAAAACAGCGGGAGCTGAGAGTGAGAGCTGAGATTTAAAAAGAGCGGGACCTGGGAGTCATAGCAGAGATGTGAAAATAGCGGGAGCTGAGAGTTAGAGCGGAGATTGAAAAATAGTGTGTGCTGAGAGTCAGAGCATAGATTTGAAAAGAGTGTGAGCTGAGAGTTAAAAAGAGTGGGACCTGCGTGTCTTAGCAGAGATGTGAAAATAGCGGATGCTGAGAGCGCGGAGATTGAAAAACAGCGGGTGCTGAGTGCCAGAGCAGAGATTTAAAAAGAACGGGAGATGAGCATTAGAGCGGAGACTTAGAAAGAGCGGTAGCTGAGATTCAGAGCGAAGATTTAAAAACAGCGGGACCTGGGCTTCATAGCCGAGATGTGAAAATAGTGGGAGCTGAGAGCAGAGATTGAAAAAAGGGTGGTGCTGAGAGTCAGAGCATAGATTTGAAAAGAGTGGGAGCTGAGAGATTCTGAGGGAAAATTTAAAAACTGCAGGAGCTGACAGTCAGAGCGGAGATTTAAAAAGGGCTGGAGATGATCACTAGAGCACACATTTAGAAAGAGCGGGAGCTGAGAGGCAGAGCGGAGATGTTATAAGACCGGGAGCAGAGAGTCAGAGCGGAGATTTTAAAAAGTGGGACATGAGAGTTACAGCGAAGCTTTAAAAAGAGCGGGAGCTGAGAGATCGCAGTTTTGAAAAGAGCAGGAGCTGAGATTCAGAGCGAAGATTTTAAAACAGCGGGACCTGGGAGTCATAGTGGAGATGTGAAAATAGCAGGAGCTGAGAGTGAGAGTGGAGATTTAAAAAGAGAGGGAGCTGAGAGTCAGAGCAGAGATTTAAAAAGAGCGGCACATGAGAGTTAAGCGAAGTTTTAAAAAGAATGAGCTGAGAGTAAGTAGATTTGAAAAGAGCTGGAGCTGAGATTTAGAGTGAAGAATTAAAAACAGCATGAGCTGAGAGTAAGTGCGGAGATTTTAAAAGTGCAGGAGCAGAGAGTCAGTGCAATGATTTAACAAGAGCGGGAGCTGAGAGTCTTTCCGGATTATTAACAAGCGAGGGAGCTGCGAGTCAGAGTGGACATTTAAAACGAGCAAGAACTGAGAGTCAGGGCGTAGATTTATAAATAATGCTTGATGAGACTCAGAGCGGAGATTAAAAAAGAGCGGGAGATGATAGTAACATCATAGTTTAAAGAAGAGAGGGAGCTGAGAGAGCGGAGATCTAAAAAGAGCGTGAGCTGAGAGTCAGAGCGGAGATTTAAAAATTCCGGGAGCTGAGATTCAGTGCAGACATTTAACAAGAGTGGGAGCTAAGAGTCTTTGTGGAGATTTAAAAAGAGAGGGAGCTGCGAGTCAGAGTGGAGATTTAAAAGGAACGAGAACTGAGAGTCGGCGCGTAGACTTACAAAGAGTGGGAGATGAGACTCAGAGTGGAGATTGAAAATGAGCTGGAGTTGATAGTAACATCATAGTTTTAAGAAGAGCGGGAGCTGAGAGAGCGGTGATCCAAAAAAGAGCGTGAGCTGAGAGTCAGAGCGCAGATTTATAAAGTGCAGGAGCTGAGAGTCAGTGCAGAGTTTTGAAAAAGTGGAAGCTGAGATTTAGAGCGAAGATTTAAAAACAGCGGGAGCTGAGAGTCAGAGCCGAGATTCAAAAAGAGCGGGAGCTGAGAGTCAGAGTGGAGATTTAAAAAGAGCGGGACATGAGAGTTACAGCGAAGCTATAAAAAGAGCGTGAGCTGAGAGAATGGAGATTTGAAAAGAGCGGGAGCTGAGAATCCGATTGAAGATATAAAAACAGCGGGAGCTGAGAGTGAGAGCTGAGATTTAAAAAGAGCAGGACCTGGGAGTCATAGCAGAGATGTGAAAATAGCGGGAGCTGAGAGTTAGAGCGGAGATTGAAAAATAGCGTGTGCTGAGAGTCAGAGCATAGATTTGAAAAGAGTGTGAGCTGAGAGTTAAAAAGAGTGGGACCTGCGTGTCTTAGCAGAGATGTGAAAATAGCGGATGCTGAGAGCGCGGAGATTGAAAAACAGCGGGTGCTGAGTGCCAGAGCAGAGATTTAAAAAGAACGGGAGATGAGCATTAGAGCGGAGACTTAGAAAGAGCGGTAGCTGAGATTCAGAGCGAAGATTTAAAAACAGCGGGACCTGGGCTTCATAGCCGAGATGTGAAAATAGTGGGAGCTGAGAGCAGAGATTGAAAAAAGGGTGGTGCTGAGAGTCAGAGCATAGATTTGAAAAGAGTGGGAGCTGAGAGATTCTGAGCGAAAATTTAAAAACTGCAGGAGCTGAGAGTCAGAGCGGAGATTTAAAAAGGGCTGGAGATGATCACTAGAGCACACATTTAGAAAGAGCGGGAGCTGAGAGGCAGAGCGGAGATGTTATAAGACCGGGAGCAGAGAGTCAGAGCGGAGATTTTAAAAAGTGGGACATGAGAGTTACAGCGAAGCTTTAAAAAGAGCGGGAGCTGAGAGATCGCAGTTTTGAAAAGAGCAGAAGCTGAGATTCAGAGCGAAGATTTTAAAACAGCGGGACCTGGGAGTCATAGTGGAGATGTGAAAATAGCAGGAGCTGAGAGTGAGAGTGGAGATTTAAAAAGAGAGGGAGCTGAGAGTCAGAGCAGAGATTTAAAAAGAGCGGGACATGAGAGTTAAGCGAAGTTTTAAAAAGAATGAGCTGAGAGTAAGTAGATTTGAAAAGAGCTGGAGCTGAGATTTAGAGTGAAGAATTAAAAACAGCATGAGCTGAGAGTAAGTGCGGAGATTTTAAAAGTGCAGGAGCAGAGAGTCAGTGCAATGATTTAACAAGAGCAGGAGCTGAGAGTCTTTCCGGATTATTAACAAGCGAGGGAGCTGCGAGTCAGAGTGGACATTTAAAACGAGCAAGAACTGAGAGTCAGGGCGTAGATTTATAAATAATGCTTGATGAGACTCAGAGCGGAGATTAAAAAAGAGCAGGAGATGATAGTAACATCATAGTTTAAAGAAGAGAGGGAGCTGAGAGAGCGGAGATCTAAAAAGAGCATGAGCTGAGAGTCAGAGCGGAGATTTAAAAATTGCGGGAGCTGAGATTCAGTGCAGACATTTAACAAGAGTGGGAGCTAAAAGTCTTTGCGGAGATTTAAAAAGAGAGGGAGCTGCGAGTCAGAGTGGAGATTTGAAAGGAGCGAGAACTAAGAGTCAGGGCGTAGATTTACAAAAAGCGAGAGCTGAGACTCAGAGCAGAGATTGAAAAAGAACAGGAGATGATAGTAAAATCATAGTTTTAATAAGAGCGGGAGCTGAGATTCAGAGTGAAGATTTAAGAACAGCGGGAGCTGGGAATCATAGCGGAGATGTGAAAATAGCGGGAGCTGAGAGTTAGAGCGGAGATTGTAAAAGAGCGGGTGCTGAGTGTCAGAGCGAAGTTTTAAAAAGAGCGGGAGCTGAGAGAGCGTAGATTTTAAAAGAGTGGTGGCTGAGATTTAGAGCGAAGATTTAAAAACAGCGGGAGATGAGAGTCAGAGCCGAGATTCAAAAAGAGCGGGAGCTGAAGATCGGAGATGTAAGAAGTGTGGGAGATGATAGTAACATCATAGTTTTAAAATGAGTGGGAGCTGAGATTCAGAGTGAAGATTTTAAAACAGCGGGACCTGGGAGTCATAGCGGAGATGTGAAAATAGCGGGAGCTGAGAGTTAGAGCGGAGACTGAAATAGAGCGAGTGCTGAGTGTCAGCGCGAAAATGTAAAAAGAGCGCGAGCTGAGAGTCATAGCGCAGATTTAAAAAGAGCAGTAGCTGAGAGTTACATCGAAGTTTTAAAAAGAGCAGGAACTGAGAGAGCGTAGATTTGAAAAGAGTGGGAGCTTAGATTTAGAGCGAAGATATAAAAACAGTGGGAGCTGAGAGTCAGAGTGGAGATTTACAAATCCTGGGAGCTGAGAGTCAGAGCGGAGATTTAAAAAGAGCGGGACATGAGAGTTACAGCGAAGCTTTAAAAAGAGCGGGAGCAGAGAGAACGGAGATTTGAAAAGAGCGGGAGCTGAGAATCCGATAGAAGATTTAAAAACAGCAGGAGCTGAGAGTGAGAGCTGAGATTTGAAAAGAGCGGGACCTGGGAGTCATAGCGGAGATGTGAAAATTGCGGATGCTGAGAGCACGGAGATTGAAAAACAGCGGGTGCTGAGTGTCAGAGTGAAGATTTGAAAAGAACAGGAGCTGAGTGTCAGAGCAGAGATTTAAAAAGAGCGGGAGATGAGCATTAGAGCGGCAATTTAGAAATAGCGGGAGCTGAGAGTCAGAGCGGAGATGTAAAAAGAGCGGGGGATGATAGTAACATCATAGTTTTAAAAAGAGTGGGAGCTGAGATTCAGAGTGAAGATTTAAAAACAGTGGACCTGGACTTCATAGCGGAGATGTAAAAATACTGGGAGCTGAGAGTTAGATTGGAGATTGAAGAATAGCGTGTGCTGAGAGTCAGAGCATAGATTTGAAAAGAGTGGGAGCTGAGAGATTCAGAGTGCAAATTTAAAAACAGCGGGCGCTGAAAGTCAGAGCGGAGATTTAAAAAGGTCAGGAGCTGATCATTAGAGCAGACATTTTGAAAGAGCGGGAGCTGAGAGGCAGAGCAGAGATTTTATAAGACCGGGAGCTGAGAGTCAGAGCGAAGATTTTAAAACAGCGGGACCTGGGAGTCATAGCGGAGATGTGAAAATAGCAGGAGCTGAGAGTCAGAGCAGAGATTTAAAAAGAGCGGGTGCTGAGTGTCAGAGCAAAGTTGTAAACAGAGCGGGAGCTGAGAGAGCGTAGATTTGAAAAGAATGGGAGCTGAGATTTAGAGCGAAGATTTAAAAAGAGCGGGAGCTGAGAGTCAGAGCCGAGATTCAAAAAGAGCGGGAGCTGAGAGAGCAGAGATGTAAAAAGAGCAGGAGATGATAGTAACATCATAGTTTTCAAAAGAGTGGGTGCTGAGAGATCGGAGTTTTGAAAAGAGCGGGAGCTGAGATTCAGAGCGAAGATACAAAAGCAGCGTGACCTGGGCTTCATAGCGGAGATGTGAAAATAGCGGGAGCTGAGAGTCAGAGCGGAGATTGAAAAATAGCATGTGCTGAGAGTCAGAGCATAGATTTGAAAAGAGTGGGAGCTGAGAGATTCAGAGCGCAAATTTAAAAACAGCGGGAGCTGTGAGTCTGAGCAGAGATTTGAAAAGGGCAGGAGCTGATCATTAGAGCCGGAGCTGAGAGGCAGAGCGGAGATGTTATAAGACAGCGAGCTGAGAGTCAGAGCGGAGATTTTAAAAACTGGGGCATGAGAGTTACAGTGAAGCTTTCAAAGGGGTAGGAGCTGAGAAAACAGAGACTTGAAAAGATCGCGAGCTGAGAATCAGATAGAAGATTTAAAAACATTGTGAGCTGAGAGTCAGAGCAGAGATTTAAAAAGTGCGGTAGCAGAGAGTCAGTACGGATATTTAACAAGTGTGTGAGATGAGAGTCTTTGCGGAGATTTAACAAGAGATGTAGCTGCATGTCAGAGTGGAGATTTAAAAGGAGCGAGAACTGAGAGTCAGGGCATAGATTTATAAAGAGTGGGAGATGACACTCAGAGCGGAGATTGTAAAAGAGCCGGAGATGATAGTAACATCATTGTTTTAAGAAGAGCGGGAGCTGAGAGAGTGGTGATCTAAAAAGACCGTGAGCTGCGAGTCAGAGCGGCGATTTAAAAAATGCGGGAGCTGAGAGTCAGTGCAGTGATTTAACAAGAGTGGGAGCTGAGAGTCTTTGCGGAGTTTTAACAAGAGAGGGAGCTGCGAGTCAGAGTGGAGATTTAAAAGGAGCGAGAACTGAGCGTCAGGGCATAGATTTACAAAAAGCGGGGAGCTGAGACTCAGAGCGGAGATTGAAAAAGAATAGGAGATAATAGTAACACCATAGCTGAAATAAGAGCGGGAGCTGAGATTCAGAGTGAAGATTTAAAAACTGCGGGACCTGGGAGTCATGGCGGAGATGTGATAGTAGCGGGAGCTGAGAGTTAGAGTGGAGATTGAAAAAGAGCAGGTGCCGAGTGTCAGAGCGAAGATTTAAAAAGAGTGCGAGCTGAGAGTCGGAGCGCAGATTTATAAAGAGCTGTAGCTGAGAGTTACATCGAAGTTTTAAAAAGAGCGGGAGCTGAGAGAGCGTAGATTTGAATAGAGTGGGATTTGAGATTCAGAGCGAAGATTTAGAAACACCGGGAGCTGAGAGTCAGAGCCGAAATTCAAAAAGAGCGGGAGCTGAGAGTCAGAGTGGAGATTTAAAAAGACTGGGAGCAGAGAGTCAGAGCGGAGAATTAAAAAGAGCGGGACATGAGAGTTACAGCGAAGCTTTAAAAAGTGCAGGAGCTGAGAGAACAGAGATTTGAAAAGAGCGGGAGCTGAGAATCCGATAGAAGATTTAAAAACAGCGGGACCTGAGAGTGAGAGCTGAGATTTAAAAAGAGCGGGACCTGGGAGTCATAGCGGAGATGTGAAAATATCGAATGCTGAGAGCGCGGAGATCGAAAAACAGCGGGTGCTGAGTGTCAGAGTGAAGATTTAAAAAGAACGGGAGCTGAGAGTCAGAGCAGAGATTTAAAAAGAGTGGGAGATGAGCATTAAAGCGGAGATTTAGAAATAGCAGGAGCTGAGATTCAGAGCGGAGATGTAAAAAGAGCGGTGGTTGATAGTAACATCATAGTTTTAAAAAGAGTGGGAGCTGACAGATCCGAGTTTTAAAAAGAGCGGGACATGAGAGTTACAGCGAAGTTTTAAGAAAAGAGTGAGCTGAGAGAACGTAGTTTTGAAAAGAGCAGGAGATGAGATTTAGAATGAAGATTTAAAAACAGCGAAGATTTAACAAGAGTGGGAGCTAAGAGTCTTTGCGGAGATTTAAAAAGAGAGGGAGCTGCGATTCAGATTGGAGATTTAAAAGCATGGAGAACTGAGAGTCAGGGCATACATTTACAAAAATCGGGAGCTGAGACTCAGAGCAGAAATTGAAAAAGAACAGGAGATGATAGTAACATCATATTTTTAATAAGAGCAGGAGCTGAGATTCAGAGTGAAGATTTAAAAACAGCGGGATCTGGGAGTCATAGCAGAGATGTGAAAATAGCAGGAGCTGAGAGTTAGAGCGGAGATTGAAAAAGAGCGTGTGCTGATTGTCAAAGCAAAGATTTAAAAAGAGCAGTAGCTGAGAGTTACATCGAAGTTTTAAAAAGAGCGGGAGCTGAGAGAGCGTAGATTTGAAAAGATTGGGAGCTGAGATTTAGAGCGAAGAATTAAAAACAGCGGCAGCTGAGAGTCATAGCCAAAATTCAAAAAGACCGGGAGCTGAGAGTCAGAGCGGAGATGTAAAAATAGTGGGAGATGATAGTAACATCATAGTTTTGAAAAGAGTGGGAGCTGAGAAATCGGAGTTTTGAAAAGAGTGGGAGCTGAGATTCAGAGCGAAGATTTAAAAACTGGCGGGGCCTGGGCTTCATAGCGGAGTTGTGAAAATAGCAGGAGCTGAGAGTTAGCGTGGAGATTGAAAAACAGTGGGTGCTGATTGTCAGTGTGAAGGAATAAAAAGAACGGAAGCTGAGAGTTAGAGCACAGATTTAAAAAGAGCGGGAGATGAGAGATACAATGAAGTTTTACAAAGAGCGGGAGCTGAGAGTCAGAGCGGAGATGGAAAAAGAGCTGGAGATGATAGTAACATCATAGTTTTAAAAAGAGTGGGAGCTGAGAGATCGGAGTTTTGTAAAGAGCGGGAGCTGAGATTCAGAGCGAAGATTTAAAAACAGCGGGACATGGGCTTCATAGCGGAGATGTGAAAATAGCGGAAGCTGAGAGTTAGAGCGGAGATTGAAAAATAGCGGGTGCTGAGAGTCAGAGCACAGATTTGAAAAGAGTGGGAGCTGAGAGATTCTGAGCGAAAATTAAAAAACGGCGGGAGCTGAGAGTCAGAGCGGAGATTTAAAAAGGGCAGGAGCTGATCATTAGAGCAGACATTTAGAAAGAGTGGGAGCTGAGAGGCAGAGCAGACATGTTATAAGACCAGGAGCTGAGAGTCAGAGCGGAAATTTTAAAAAGTGGGACATGAGAGTTACAGCGAAGCTTTAAAAAGAGCGGGAACTGAGAGATCGCAGTTTTGAAAAGAGCCGGAGCTGAGATTCAGAGTGAAGATTTTAAAACAACGGGACCTGGGAGTCATAGCGGAGATGTGAAAATAGCAGGAGCTGAGAGTTAGAGTGGATATTGAAAAACAGCGAGAGCTGAGAGTCAGAGCTGAGATTTAAAAAGAGCATGAGCTGAGAGTCAAAGCAGAGAATTAAAAAGAGCGGAAGCTGAGAGTCAGAGCGTTGATTTAAAAAGAGTGGCACATGAGAGTTACAGCAAAGTTTTAATAAGAGAGTGAGCTGAGAAAGCCTAGAATTGAAAAGAGTGGGAGCTGAGATTTAGAGCGAAGATTTGAAAATACCGGGACCTGAGCGTCAGAGCCGAGATTCAAAAAGAGCGGGAGCTGAGAGTCAGAGCAGAGATTTAAAAAGGGTGGGATCTGAGTGTTAGAGTGGAGATATAAAATGACCGGGAACTGAGAGTCAGAGCAGAGATTTAAAACGAGCGGGACATGAGAGTTACAGCGAAACTTTAAAAGGAGCAGGAACTGAGAGAACGGAGATTTGAAAAGAGCGGGAGCTGAGTTTCAGATAGAAGTCTTAAAAACATCGTGAGCTGAGAGTCAGAGCGGAGATTTAAAAAGTGTAGGAGCAGTGAGTCAGTACGGAGATTTAACAGGAGTGGGAGCTGAGAGTCTTTGCGGAGATTTAACAAGAGAGGGAGCTGCATGTCAGAGTGGAGATTTAAAAGGAGCATGAACTGAGAGTCAGGGCATAGATTTATAAAGATTGGGAGATGAGACTCAGAGTGGAGATTGAAAAAGAGCGGGAGATGATAGTAACATCATAGTTTTAAGAAGAGCGGGATCTGAGAGAGCGGTGATCTAAAAAGAGCGTGAGCTGAGAGTCAGAGCGGAGTTTAAAAAGTGCGGGAGCTGAGAGTCAGTGCAGAGATTTAACAAGAGTGGGAGCTGAGAGTCTCTGCGGAGATTTAACATGAGACGGAGCTGCGAGTCAGAGTGGAGATTTAAAAGGAGCGAGAACTGAGCATCAGGGCATAGATTTACAAAAAACAGGAGCTGAGACTCAGAGCGGAGATTGAAAAAGAACAGGAGATGATAATAACATCATAGTTGAAATAAAAGCGGGAGCTGAGATTCAGAGTGAAGATTTAGAAACAGCGGGACCTGGGAGTCATAGCGGAGATGTGGAAATAGCGGGAGCTGAGAGTTAGAGCGGAGATTGAAAAAGAGCAGGTGCTGACTGTCAGATCGAAGATTTAAAACGAGGCGAGCTGAGTGTCAGAGCGCAGATTTAAAAAGAGCAGTAGCTGAGAGTTTTATTGAAGTTTTAAAAAGAGCTGGAGCTGAGAAAGCGTAGATTTGAAAAGAGTGGGACCTGAGATTTAGAGCGAAGATATAAAAACAGCGGGAGCTGAGAGTCAGAGCCGAGATTCAAAAATAGCGGGAGCTGAGAGTCAGAGTGGAGATTTAAAAAGACTGGGAGCTGAGAGTCAGAGCGGAGATGTAAAATGAGCGGGAGATGAGAGTAACATCATAGTTTTAAAAAGAGTGGGAGCTGAGAGATCGGGGTTTTGAAAAGAGTGGGAGCTGAGATTCAGAGCAAAGATTTAAAAACAGCGGGACTTGGGCTTCATAGCGAAGACGTAAAAATAGCGGGAGCTGAGAGTTAGAGCGGAGATTGAAAAATAGCGATTGCTGAGAGTCAGAGCATAGATTTGAAAAGAGTGGGAGCTGAGAGATTCAGAGCTCAAATTTAAAAACAGCGGGAGCTGAGAGTCAGAGCGGAGATTTAAAATGAACAGGCCATGAGAGTTACAGCGAAGCTTTAAAAAGAGCGTGAGCTGAGAGAACGGAGATTTGAAAAGAGCGGGAGCTGAGAATCTGATAGAAGATATAAAAGCAGTGGGAGCTGAGAGTGCGTGCTGGGATTTAAAAAGAGCGGGACCTGAGAGTCATAGCGGAGATGTGAAAGTAGCGGATGCTGAGAGTTAGCGCAGAGATTGAAAAACAGCGGGTGCTGAGTGACAGAGTAAAGGTTTAAAAAGAATGGGAGCTGAGAGTCAGAGCACAGATTTAAAAAGAGCGGGAGATGAGAGTTACAATGAAGTTTTATGAAAAGCCGGAGCTGAGAGTGCGGATATTTGAAAAGAGCGGGAGCTGGGAGGCAGAGCGAAGATTTAAAGACAGCGGGAGCTGAGAGTCAGAGCAGAGATTTTAAAAGAGCGGGAGATTAGCATTAGAGCAGAGATTTAGAAAGAGCGGGAGCTGAGAGTCAGAGCGGAGATGTAAAAAGAGAGGGAGATGATAGTAACATCATAGTTTTAAAAAGAGTGGGAGCTGAGAGATTAGAGTTTTGAAAAGAGCGGGAGCTGAGATTCAGAGTGAAGATTTAAAAACAGCGGGACCTGGGAGTCATAGCGGAGATGTGAAAATAGCGGGAGCTGAGAGTTAGAGCGGAGATTGAAAATTAGCCGGTACTGAGAGTCAGAGCATAGATTTGAAAAGAGTGGGAGCTGAGAGATTCTGAGCGAAAATTTAAAAACAGTGGGAGCTGAGATTCAGAGTGGAGATTTAAAATGGGCGGGAGCTGATCATTAGAGCAGACAGTTAGAAAGAGCAGGAGCTGAGAGTCAGAGCGGAGATTTAAAAAAGTGGGACATGAGAGTTACAGCGAAGCTTTAAAAAGAGCGGGAGCTGAGAGATCGCAGTTTTGAAAAGAGCGGGAGCTGTGATTCAGAGCAAAGATTTTAAATCAGCGGGACCTGGGAGTCATAGCGGAGATGTGAAAAAAGCAGGAGCTGAGAGTTAGGGCGGAGATTTAAAAAGAGCGGGAACTGAGAGTCATAGCAGAGATGTGAAAATAGCAGGTGCTGAGAGTTAGAGCGGAGATTAAAAAAGAGCAGGAGCTGAGAGTCAGAGCAGAGATTTAAAAAGAGCGGGAACTGAGAGTCATAGCAGAGATTTAAAAAGAGCGTGACATGATAGTTACAGCCAAGTTTTAAAAAGAGAGTGAGCTGAGAGAGCGTAGATTTGAAAAGAGTGGGAGCTGAGAATCGGAGCGAAGATTTAAAAACAGCGGGAGCTGAGAGTCAGAGCCGAGATTCAAAAAGAGTGGGAGCTGAGAGTCAGAGCGGAGATTTAAAATGGGTGGGAGCTGAGTGTCAGTGCGGAGATTTTACAAGAGTGGGAGCTGAGAGTCTTTGTGGAGATTTAACAAGAGAGAGATCTGTGAGTCAGAGTGGAGATTTAAAAGGGGCCAGAACTGAGAGTCAGGACGTAGATTTACAAAAAGCAGGACCTGAGAATCAGAGCGGAGATTGAAAAAGAAAAGGAGATGATAGTAATATCATAGTTTTAATAAGAGCGGGAGCTGAGAGAGCGGTGATCTGAAAAGAGCGTCAGCTGAGAGTCAGAGCGGAGATTTAAAAAGTGCAGCAGATGAGAGACAGTGCGGAGATTTAACAAGAGTGGGAGCTAAGAGTCTTTGCGGAGATTTAAAAAGAGAGAGAGCTGCGAGTCAGAGTGCAGATTTAAAAGGATAGAGAACTGAGAGTCAGGGCATAGATTTATAAAGAGTGGGAGATGAGACTCAGAGCAGAGATTGAAAAAGAGCGAGAGATGTTAGTAACATCATAGTTTTAATAAGAGTGGGAGCTGAAATTAAAAGTGAAGATTTAAAAACAGCGGGACCTGGGAGTCATAGCAGAGATGTGAAAATAGAGGGAGATGAGAGTTAGAGCAGAGACTGAAAAAGAGCGTGTGCTGAGTGTCAGAGCGAAGTTTTAAAAAGAGCGGGAGCTGAGAGAGCGTAGATTTGAAAAGAGTGGGAGCTGAGATTTAGAGCGAAGATTTAAAAACAACGGGAGCTGAGAGTCAGAGCTGAGATTCAAAAAGAGCTGGAGCTAAGAGTCAGAGTGGAGATGGAAAAAGAGCGGGAGATGATAGTAACATCATAGTTTTAAAAAGAGTGGGAGCTGAGAGATCGGAGTTTTGAAAAGAGCGGGAGCTGAGATTCAGAGCGATGATTTAAACGGAGTGGGAACTGGGCTTCATAGCGCAGATGTGAAAATAGTGGGAGCTGAGAGTTAGAGCGGAGGTTGAAAAATAACGGGTGCTGAGAGTCAGAGCATAGATTTGAAAAGAGTGGGAGCTGAGAGATTCAGAGTGCAAATTTAAAAACAGCGGGAGCTGAGAGTCAGAGTGAAGATTTAAAAACTTCGGGACCTGGGCTTCATAGTGCAGATATGAAAATAGTGGGAGCTGAGAGTTACAGCGGAGGTTGAAAAATAACGGGTGCTGAGAGTCAGAGCATAGATTTGAAAAGAGTGGGAGCTGAGAGAGTCAGAGCGCAAATTTAAAAACAGCTGGAGCTGAGATTCAGAGCGGAGATTTAAAAAGGGCGGGAGCTGATCATTAGAGCAGACATGTAGAAAGAGTGGGAGCTGAGAGGCAGAGCGGAGATGTTATAAGACCGTGAGCTGAGAGTCAGAGCGGAGATTTTAAAAAGTGGGACATGAGAGATACAGCGAAGCTTTAACAAGAGCGGGAGCTGGGAGATCGCAGTTTTGAAAAGAGCAGGAGCTGAGATTCAGAGTGAAGATTTTAAAACAGCGGGACCTGGGAGTCATAGCGGAGATGTGAAAATAGCAGGAGCTGAGAGTTAGAGCGGAGATTGAAAAAGAGCGGGAGCTGAGAGTGATAGCAGAGATTTAAAAAGAGCAGGAGCTGAGAGTCAGAGCGGAGATTTAAAAAGAGCTGGACATGAGAGTTACAGTGAAGTTTTAAAAAGAGAGTGAGCTGAGAGAGCGTAGATTTGAAAAGAGTGGGAGCTGAGAGTGAGGGCGGAGATTTAAAAAGGGTGGGAGCTGATCATTAGAGCAGACATTTAGAAAGAGCGGGAGCTGAGAGGCAGAGCGGAGATGTTATAAGACTGGGAGCTGAGAGTCAGAGCAGAGATTTTAAAAAGTGGGACAAGAGAGATACAACGAAGCTTTAAAAGGAGCAGGAGCTGAGAGAACGGAGATTTGAAAAGGAGAGGGAGCTGAGAATCAGATAGAAGATTTAAAAACATCGTGAGCTGAGAGTCAGAGCAGAGATTTAAAAAGTGCGGGAGCAGAGAGTCAGTTTGGAGATTTAACAAGAGTGGGAGCTGAGAGTCTTTGCAGAGATTTAACAAGAGAGGGAGCTGCATGTCAGAGTGGAGATTTAAAAGGAGCGAGAACTGAGAGTCAGGGTGTAGATTTATAAAGAGTGGGAGATGAGACTCAGAGCAGAGATTGAAAAAGAGTGGGAGATGATAGTAACATCATAGTTTTAAGAAGAGCGGGAGCTGAGAGAACGGAGATCTAAAAAGTGCGTGAGCTGAGAGTCAGAGCGGAGATTTAAAAAGTGCGGGAGCTGACATTCAGTGCGGATATTTAACAAGAGTGGGAGCTAAGAGTCTTTGCGGAGATTGAAAAAGAGAGGGAGCTGTGAGTCAGAATGGAGATTTAAAAGGATAGAGAACTGAGAGTCATGGCGTAGATGTACAAAAAGCGGGAGCTGAGACTCAGAGCAGAGATTGAAAAAGAACGGGAGATGAGAGTAACATCATAGATTTAATAAGAGCGGGAGCTGAGATTCAGAGTGAAGATTTAAAAACAGCGGGACCTGGGAGTCATAGCGGAGATGTGAAAATAGCGGGAGCTGAGAGTTAGAGCGGAGATTGAAAAGGAGCGTGTGCTGAGTGTCAGAACGAAGTTTTAAAAAGACCGGGAGTTGAGAGAGCATAGATTTGAAAAGAGTGGGAGCTGAGCTTTAGAGTGAAGATTTAAAAACAGCGGGAGCTGAGAGTCAGAGCCGAGAATCAAAAAGAGCGGGAGCTGATATTAACATCATAGTTTTAAAAAGACTGGGATCTGAGAGATCGGAGTTTTGAAAAGAGCGGGAGCTGAGATTCAGAGCGGAGGTGTAAAAAGAGCGGGAGATGATAGTAACATCATAGTTTTCAAAAGTGTGGGAGCTGGGAGATCGGAGTTTTGAAAAGAACGGGAGCTAAGAGTCAGAGACGAGAATCTAAAAGAGCGGGAGCTGATATTAACATCATAGTTTTAAAAAGAGTGGGATCTGAGAGATCAGAGTTTTGAAAAGAGCGGGAGCTGAAATTCAGAGCAAAGATTTAAAAACAGCGGGACCTGGGCTTCATAGCGGAGATGTGATAATTGCGGGATCTGAGAGTTAGAGCGGAGATTGAAAAATAGCAGGTGTTGAGAGTCAGAGCATAGATTTGAAAAGAGTGGGAGCTGAGAGATTCAGAGCGAAAATTTAAAAACAGCAGGAGCTGAGAGTCAGAGCAGAGATTTAAAAAGAGAGGGACATGAGAGTTACAGCGAAGTTTTAAAAAGAGAGTGAACTGAGAGAGCATAGATTTGAAAAGAGTGGGAGCTGAGATTTAGAGTGAAGATTTAAAAACAGCGAGAGCTGAGATGCAAAAAGAGCGGGAGCTGAGAGTCAGAGCGGAGACATAAAAAGATCGGGAGCTGAGAGTCGGAGCGGAGATTTAAAAATTGCAGGGCATGAGAGTTAAAGCGAGCATAAAAGGAGTAGGAGCTGAGAGAATGGAGATTTGAAAAGAGCGGGAGCTGAGAATCAGATAGAAGATTTAAAAACAGTATGAGCTGAGAGTCAGAGCAGAGATTTAAAAAGAACGGGAGCAGAGAGTCAGTGCGGAGATTTAACAAGAGTGGGAGCTGAGATTCTTTGCGGAGAATTAACAAGAGAGGGAGTTGTGAGTCAGAGTGGAGATTTAAAAGGAGCGAGACCTGAGAGTCAGGGCGTAGATTTATAAAGAGTGGGTGATGAGACTCAGAGCGGAGATTGAAAAAGAGCGGGAGATGATAGTAACATCTTTGTTTTAAGAAGAGCGGGAGCTGAGAGAGTGGAGATCTAAAAAGAGCTTGAGCTGAGAGTCAGAGCGGAGATTTAAAAAGTGCAGGAGCTGAGATTCAGTGCAGAGATTTAACAAGAGTGGGAGCTAAGGGTTTTTGCAGAGATTTGAAAAGAGCGGGAGCAGAGAGTCAGAGCTGAGAAGTAAAAAGACCGGGAGCGGAGATTCGGAGCGGAGATTTAATAAGAGCAGGACATGAGAGTTACAGCGAAGCTTTAAAAAGAGCAGGAGCTGAGAGAGCGGAGATTTACAAACAGTGGGAGCTGAGCGATACATTGGTGATTTAGAAAGAGCGGGAGCGGAGAGTCAAAGCAGTAACTTACAGAGAGCGGGAGCTGAGAGTCAGTGTGGAGATTTAACAAGAGTGTGAGCTGAGAGTCTTTGCGGAGAGTAAACAAGAGTGGGAGCTGAGAGTCAGTACAAAGATTTAAAAACAGCAGGAGCTGAGTGTCAGAACAGAGATTTAAAAAGGGCGGGACCTGAGAGTCAGAGCTGAGATTTATATAGGGCGGGAGATGAGAGGTACATCGAAGTTTTAAAATGAGCAGGAGCTGAGAAAGCTGAGATTTGAAAAGAGCGGGAGCTGAGAGTCAGAGCAAAGATTTAAAAACAGCGGGAGCTGGGAGTCAGAGCGGAGAAAAAAAAAAGAGCGTGTGCTGAGTGTCAGAGCGCAGATTTATAAAGAGTGGCTGCTGAGAGTCAGAGCGAAGATTTAAACTCAGCGGGAGCTGAGAGTCAGACCTGAAATTTATAAAGATCGGGACATGAGAGTTACAACAAAGCTTTTAAAAAGAGCGGGGGCTGAGAGAGCGGAGATTTGAAAAGAGCGGAGCTGAGAGTCAGTGCAAAGATTTAAAAACAGCAGGAGCAATAAATAGCGGGACATGAGAGTTACAGCGAAGCTTTGAAAAAGTGCTGGAGCTGAGAGAGCGGAGATTTGAAAAGTCTGGAGCTGAGAGTCAGTATAAAGTTTTAAAAACAGCGGGAGATGAGAGTCAGAGCTGAGATTCAAAAAGAGCGGGAGATGAGAGGTACTTCGAAGTTTTAAAATGAGCAGGAGCTGAGAGATCGGAGATTTGAAAAGAGCGAGAGCTGACATTCAGAGCAAAGGTTTAAAAACAGTGGGACCTGGGAGTCATAGCTGAGATTTGAAACTAGCGTGAGCTGAGATTCAGAGCGGAGATTGAAAAAGAGCGGATGCTGAGTGTAAGAGCAAACATTTAAAAGGAGCGGGAGCTGAAGGTCTGAGCGTAGATTTATAAAGAGTGGCTGCTGAGAGTCAGAGCGAAGATTTAAAAACAGCAGGAGCTAAGAGTCAGAGATGAAATTTATAAAGAGCGGGACATGAGAGTTACAGCGAAGCATTTAAAAAGATCGGGGGCTGAGAGAGCTGAGATTTGAAAAGAGCGGAGCTGAGAGTCAGTGCGAAGATTTAAAAACAGCAGGAGCTGAGAGTCAGACTGGAGATTTAAAAACGGCGAGACCTGAGTGTCAGAGCTGAGATTTATAAAGGGTGGGAGCTGAGTGTTACAGTGGAGATTTAGAAAGAGCCAGAGTGGAGAGTCAGAGCGGAAACCTACAGAGAGCAGGAGCTGAGAGTCTGTGTGGAGATTTAACAAGAGTGGGAGCTGAGAGTCAGAGTGGAGATTTAAAAGGAAAGCGAGCTGAGAGTCAGGGCATAGATTTATAAAGAGCGGGAGTTGAGAGTCATAGCGGAGATTGAAAATTAGAGGGTATGAGAATTACATCGAAGTTTTAAAATGAGCTTTAGATGAGAGATCGGAGTTTTGAAAAAAGCGGGAGCTAAAATTCAGAGCGAAGATTTAAATACTGCGGGAGCTGAGAGTCATAGCGGAGATTTCAAAATAGCGGGTCTGAGAGTTAATGCGGAGATGTAAAAAGAGTGAGTGCTGATTGTCAGATTTAAAAAGAGCAGGAACTGAGAGTCAGACGGGAGATTTAAAAAGAGCCGGAGATGAGAGTTACATCGAAGCTTTAAAAAGAGCAGGAGCTGAGAGAGCTGAGATGTGAAAAGAGCGGGAGCTGAGATTCAGATCGAAGATTTACAAACAGCGTGAGCTGAGAGTCAGATCGGAGATTGAAAAAGAGCGGGTGCTGAGTGTCAGAGCAGACATTTAAAAGGAGCGGTACCTGAGCGTTCGAGCGGAGATTTAGAAAGAGCAGAAGCAGAGAGTCAGAGCGGAAATTTAAAAAGAGCGGGAACTGAGAATCAGACCGAGATTCAAAAAGGGCGGGAGCTGAGAATCAGAGCGCAGATTTCAAAAGAGCGGGAGCTGAGAGAGCGGAGATTTGAAAAGAGCGTGAGCTGAGATTCGGAACAAGATTTAAAAACAGCAGGAGCTGGGAGTCATTGCGGAGACTTCAAAACAGCCGGAGCTGAGATTCAGAGCTGAGATTTATAAATAGCGGGACATGAGAGTTACAGCGAAGCTTTAAAAAAGTTCTGGAGCTGAGAGAGCTGAGATTTGAAAAGTCTGGAGCTGAGAGTCAGTGCGAAGTTTTAAGAACAGTGGGAGATGAGAGTCAGAGATAAGATTCAAAAAGAGCAGGAGCTGAGAGGTACTTTGAAGTTTTAAAATGAGCGGGAGCTGAGAGAGCGGTGATTTGAAAAGAGCGAGAGCTGACATTCAGAGCGAAGATTTAAAAACAGTGGGACCTGGGAGTCATAGCTGAGATTTGAAAATAGCGTGAGCTGAGAATCAGAGCGGAGATTGAAAAAGAGCGGATGCTGAGTGTCAGAGCAAACATTTAAAAAGAGCGGGAGCTGAAGGTCAGAGCGCAGATTTATAAGGAGTGGCTGCTGAGAGTCAGAGCGAAGATTTAAAAACAGCGGGAGCTGAGAGTCAGAGATGAAATTTGTAAAGAGCGGGACATGAGAGTTACAGTGAAGCTTTTAAAAAGAGTGGGGGCTGAGAGAGCGGAGATTTGAAAAGAGCGGAGCTGAGAGTCAGTGCGAAGATTTAAAAACAGCAGGAGCTGAGTGTCAGACCGGAGATTTAAAAAGGCCAGGACCTGAGAGTCAGAGCTGAGATTTATAAAGGGTGGGAGCTGAGCGTTACAGTGGAGATTTAGAAAGAGCCAGAGTGGAGAGTCAGAGCGGAAACTTACAGAGACCGGGAGCTGAGAGTCTGTGTGGAGATTTAACAAGAGTGGGAGCTGAGAGTCAGAGTGGAGATTTAAAAGGTACGAGAGCTTAGAGTCAGTGCATAGATTTATAAAGAGCGGGAGTTGAGACTCATAGCGGAAATTGAAAAATAGAGGTTATGAGAATTACATCGAAGTTTTAAAAAAAGCTTGAGCTGAGAGATCAGATTTTTGTAAAAAGCGGGAGCTAAAATTCAGAGCGAAGATTTAAATACAGCGGGAGCTGAGAGTCATAGCGGAGATTTCAAAATAGCGGGTCTGAGAGTTAGTGCGGACATGTAAAAAGAGTGAGTGCTGATTGTTAGAGCGAAGATTTAAAAAGAGCAGGAACTGAGAGTCAGACCAGAGATTTAAAAAGAGCCGGATTTGAGAGTAACATCGAAGTTTTAAAAAGAGCGGGAGCTGAGAGAGCTGAGATTTGAAAAGAGCGTGAGCTGAGATTCGGAACAAAGATTTAAAAACAGCGGGAGCTGGGAGTCATTGCGGAGACTTCAAAACAGCGGGAGCTGAGAGTCAGACCGGAGATTGAAAAAGACCGGGTGCTGAGTGTCAGAGCGGACATATAAAAGGAGCGGTACCTGCACGTTCGAGCAGACATTTAGATAGAGCAGCAGCGGAGAGTCAGAGCGGAAATTTTAAAAGATCGGGAACTGAGAATCAGACCGGAGATTCAAAAAGGGCGGGAGCTGAGAATCAGAGCGCAGATTTCAAAAGAGCGGGAGCTGAGAGACCGTAGATTTGAAAAGAGCGTGAGCTGAGATTCAGAACAATGATTTAAAAACAGCGGGAGCTGGGAGTCATTGTGGAGACTTCAAAACAGCGGGAGCTGAGAGTCAGAGCTGAGATTTATAAATAGCGGGACATGAGAGTTGCAGGGAAGCTTTAAAAAAGAGCGGAAACTGAGAGAGCAGAGATGTGAAAAGAGCGGACCTGAGAGTCAGTGCAAAGTTTTAAAAACAGTGGGAGCTGGGAGACAGAGCTGAGATTTAAAAAGAGCTGGAGATGAGAGGTAGCTCGAGGTTTCACAAAGAGCGGGAGCTAAGAGAGCGGAGATTTGAAAAGAGCGAGAGCTGAGATTCAGCGCAAAGATTTAAAAACAGCGGGAGCTGGGAGTCAGAGCGGAGAAAGAAAAAGAGCGGGTGCTGAGTGTCAGAGCGAAGATTTAAAAAGAGCGGCAGATGAAAGTCCGAGCGCAGATTTATAAAGAGCGGGAGCTGAGAGTCAGAGCGAAGATTTGAAAAGAGCGGGAGCTGAGAGAGCGCAGTTTTTGAAGTGTTGGAGTGCAGAGTCAAAGCCAAGATTTAAAAGAGCGGGAGTTGAGAGTGTGAGAGGAGATTTATAAAGAGCGAGCACTGAGAGACAGAGCGGAGATTTAAAAAGAGCGGGAGCCGAGGGTCAGAGCGGAGATTTATAAAGCGCAGGAGGTGAGATTCAGAGTGGAGATCCAAAAAGATTTGTAGTTGAGAGAGCGGTGATTTAAAAAGAGTGGGAGCTGAGAGTCAGAGTGGAGATTTATAAAGAGCAGGAGCTGAGATTCAGTGCGTAGATCTAAAAAGAGCGGGACATGAGAGTTACAGCGAAGCTTTTAAAAAGAGCGGGAACTGAGAGTCAGACCAGAGATTTAAAAAGGGCGGGAGCTGAGAGACAGAGCACAGATTTAAAAAGAGCGGGAGATGAGAGTAACATCGAAGTTTTAATAACAGCGGGAGCTGAGAGAGCGGAGATTTGAAAAGAGCGGGATCTGAGAATCAGAGCGAAGATTTAAATACAGCGGGAGCTGGGAATCAAAGGGGAGACTTGAAAATAGTGTGAGCTGAGAGTCAGAGCGGAGATTGAAAAAGATCGGGTGCTGAGTGTCAGAGTGAAGATTTATAAAGAGCAGGAGCTCAGAGACCGGAAACTTGAAAGAAGCACAAGCTTAGAGTCAGAGTGAAGATTTATAAACAGCGGGAGCTGTAAGTCAGAGCCGAGATTTAAAAATAGCTGGAGCTGAGAGTCAGAGCGTTGATTTATAAAAGCGGGACATGAGAGTTACAGCGAAGCTTTAAAATGAGCGGGAAATGAGAGAGCGGAGATTTGAAAAGAGCAAGAGCTGAGAGAGCGAAAATTAAAAAAGAGCGTGAGCTGAGAATCAGAGCGGAGATGTAAAAAGACCGAGAGCTGAGAGTCAGAGCGGAGATTTAAAAAGGATGGGACATGAGAATTACAGCAAAGCTTTAAAAAAGAGCGGGAGCTGAGAGAGCAGAGATTTGAAAAGAGCGGGAGCTGAGAGTCAGTGCAAAGATTTAAAAACAGCGGGAGCTGAGAGTCAGAGCTGAGATTTATAAAGAGCGGGACATGAGAGTTATAGCGAAGCTTTTAAAAAGAGCGGGGGCTGGGAGAGCGGATATTTAAAAAGATCAGAGCTGAGAGTCAGTGCTGCGATTTAAAAAGAGCGGGACATGAGAGTCAGAGCTGAGATTTAAAAATAGCGGGAGATGAGAGTCAGAGCAGAGATGTAAATGAACCGTGAGCTGAGAGTCAGACCAGAGATTTAAAAAGAGCGGGAGCTGAAAGTCAGAGCACAGATTGAAAAAAGAGCGGAAGATGAGAGTAACATCGAAGTTTTAAAAAGAACGGGGGGCTGAGAGAGAGGAGATTTGAAAAGAGCGGGGGCTGAGATTCAGAGCGAGGATTAAAAAATAGTGGGAGCTGGGATTCGTAGTGGAGATTTGAAAATACCGGTAGCTGAGAGTCAGAGCGGACCTTGAAAAAGAGCTGCTGCTGAGAGTCAGAGCGAAGATTTGGAAAGAGCGGTAGCTGAGAGAGCATAGTTCTTAAAAGTGTGGGAGCGCAGAGTCAGAGTCAAGATTTAATAAGTGCGGGAGTTGAGAGTGAGAGCGGAGATTTTTAAAGAGCGGGCACTGCAAGTAAAAGTGGAGATTTAAATTGAGTGGGGGCGGAGTGTCAGAGTGCAGATTTTAAAAGACCAGAATCTGAGCGAGTGTAGATCCAAAATCAGCGGGAGCTGAGAGTCAGAGCGGAGATTTATAAAGAGAAGGAGCTAAGATTCAGAGTGGAGATTTAAAAAGGGTGGAAGCTGAGAGAGCGGAGGGTTAAAAAGAATGGAAGCTGAGTTTCAGAGCGGAGCTTTATAAAGAGCAGGAGTGAAGATCCAAAATCAGCGGGAGCTGAGAGTCAGAGCGGAGATTTATAAAGAGCAGGAGCTAAGATTCATACCGGAGATTTAAAAAGAGTGGGAGCTGACAGAGCGGATATTTGAAAAGAATGGGAGCCGAGAGAGCGGAGATTTAAAAAGTGTGGGAGCCTAGAGGCAGAGCAGAGATTTAACAAGAGCGGGAGCTGAGGGTCAGAGCAGAGATTTAAAAAGAGCAGGAGCGGAGATTCAGTGTGGAGATTTAACAAGAGTGGAAGCTGACAGTCAGAGTGGAGATTTAAATGCAACGCGAGCTGAGATTGAGGGCATACATTTATAAAGAGTGGGAGCTGAGACTCAGAGCAGTGATTGAAAAAGAGCGGGTATGAGAGTTACATCGAAGTTTTAAAAAGAGCGGGAGATGAGACATCGGAGTTTTGAAAAATGCGGGAGCTGAGAATCAGAGTGAACATTTAAATACAGCGGGAGCTAAGAGTCATAGCAGAGATTTGAAAATAGCGGGTCTGAGAGTTAGTGCGGAGATTGAAAAAGAGTAAGTGTTGATTGTCAGAGCGAAGATTTAAAAAGAGCAGGAGCTGAGAGTCAGAGCACAGATTTAAAAAGAGCGGGAGATGAGACTAACATTGAAGTTTTAAAACGAATGGGAGCTGAGAGAGAGGAGATTTGAAAAGAGAATGAGCTGAGAATCAGAGCAGAGATTTATAAAGAGCAGGAGCTGAGATTCAGAGCGGAGATTTAAAAAGAGTGGGAGCTGACAGAGCGGAGATTTAAAAAGAGTGGGAGCTGACAGAGCGGAGATTTAAAAAGAGTGGGAGCTGCGAGGCAGAGCAGAGATTTAACAAGTGCGGGAGCTTAGTGTCAGAACAGAGATTTAAAAAGAGTGAGAACTGAGAGTCAGGGTGGAGATTTAAAATGAGCAGGAGCTGAGGGTTAGAGCAGAGATTTAAAAAGAGTGGGAGATGAGAGTAACATCGAAGTATTAAAAAGAGCGGGAGCTGAGAGAGCGTAGATTTGAAAAGAACGGGAGCTGAGTTTCAGAGCGAAGATTTAAAAACAGTGGGATCTGGGAGTCATAGCGGAAGACTTGAAAATAGCGTGAGATGAGAGTCCGAGCGGAGATTGAATAATAGCGGGTGCTGAGTGTCAGAGCAGAGATTTAAAATGAGCGGGGGCAGTGGGTCAGAGCAGAGATTTTAAAAGACCAGAATCTGAGCATGTGGAGATCTAAAATCAGCAGTAGCTGAGAGACAGAGTGGAGATTTATAAAGAGCAGTAGCTGAGATTCAGAGTGGAGATTTAAAAAGGGTGGGAGCTGAGAGAGTGGAGGTTTAAAAAATAGTGGGAGCTGAGAGTCAGACGGAGATTTATAAAGAGCAGGAGCTGAGTTTCAGAACGGAGATTTAAGAAGAGTGGGAGCTGGCAGAGCGGATATTTGAAAAGAATGGGAGCTGAGAGAGCGGAGATTTAAAAAGTTTTGGAACTGAGAGGCAGAGCAGAGATTTAACCAGTGTGGGAGCTTAGTGCCAGAAGGGAGATTTAAAAAGAGCGAGAGCTGAGAGTCAGGGCAGAGATTTAAAAAGAGTGGGAGCTGAGGGTCAGAGCAGAGATTTAAAAAGAGCGGGAGCTGAGAGTCAGGGCGGAGATTTAACAAGAGAGGGAGCTGAGATTCAGGGCGTAGATATATAAAGATCGGGAGCTGAGACTCAGGGCGGGGATTGAAAAAGAGCGAGTATGAGAGTTACATCGAAATTTTACAAAGAGCGGGAGCTGAGAGATCGGAGTTTTGAAAAAAGTGAGAGCTGAGATTCAGAGCGAAGATTTAAATACGGCGGGAGCTGAGAGTCATAGAGGAGATTTGAAAATAGCGGGTCTGAGAGTTAGTGCGGGGATTGAAAAAGAGTGAGTGTTGATTGTCAGAGCGAAGATTTAAAAAGAGCGGGAGCTGAGAGTCAGAGCACAGATTTAAAAAGAGCTGGAGATGAGAGTAATATTGAAGTTTTAAAAAGAGCGGGAGCTTAGAGAGCAGAGATTTGAAAAGAGTTGGACCTGAGATTCTGAGCGAAGATTTAAAAACAGCGGGAGCTGGGAGTCATAGCGGAGACTTGAAAATAGAGTGAGCTGAAAGTCAGAGCGGTGATTTAAAAAGTGCAGGAGCTGAGAGTCAGAGTGGAGATTTAAAGAGACCGGGAGTTGTGAGTTCGAGCGGAAATTTAGAAAGAGTGGGAGTGGAGAGTCAGAGCGCGAAGTTAAAAATTTCAGGAGCTGACAGTCAGAGCGAAGATTTGAAAAGAGCGGGACCTGAGAGACTGTAGTTTTTATAAGAGTGGGAGCGCAGAGTCAGAGCCAAGATTTAAAAAGAGCGGGAGTTCAGAGTGTGAGCAGAGATTTATAAAGAGCGCGCACTGAGAGTCAGAGCAGAGCTTTGAAAAGAGCTGAATCAGAGAGTGGAGATTTTAAAAGACTGGGATCTGGGCGAGCAGAGATCAAAAAACAATGGGAGCTGATAGTCAGAGTGGAGATTTAAGAAGAGTAGGAGCTGAATTTCAGAGCAGAGATTTAAAAAGATTTGGAGCTGAGAGAGCGGAGATTTAAAAAGAGTGGCAGCTGAGAGAGCGGGGATTTAAAAAGAGTGGGAGTTGACAGGCAGAGCAGAGATTTAACAAAATGGGAGCTTAGTGTCAGACCAGAGATTCAAAAAGAGCGAGAACTGAGAGTCAGGGCGGATACTTATAAAGAGCAGGAGCTGAGGGTCAGAGCAGAGATTTAAAAAGAGCAGGAGCTGACAGTCAAGGCGCAGATTAATAAAGAGCGGGATCTGAGAGAGTGGAGATTTAAAGAGACTCTGAGCAGAGAGTCAGAGCGGAGATTAAAAAAGAATGGGAGCTAAGAGTCAGAGGTGAGATATTTAAAAGTGGGAGCTGAGAATCAGCACAGAGATTTATTAGGAGTTGGAGCTGAGAGAGAGGAGATTCAAAAAGCGCGAGCTGAGAGTCAGAGCGGAGATTTAAATAGAGAGGGAGATCAGAGTCAGTGCGGAGATTTAAAAAGAGCAGGAGCTCAGAGTCAGAGCAGAGATTTAAAAATATCAGTAGATGAGACTTAGAGCGAATTTTTAAAAAGAGCTGGAAGTGAGAGAGCGGAGATTTGAAAAGAGCTTGAGCTGAGAGTCAGAGTGAAGATTTATAAGCAGCGTTAGCTGGGAGTCAGAGAGGAGATTTAAAAAAAGCGGGAGCTGAGAGTCAGAGCGAAGATTTAAAAAGAGCGTGAGCTGAGAGTCAGAGCGGAGATTTAAAAAGAGCGTGAGCTGAGAGTCAGAGCGGAGGTGTAAAAAGACCGGGAGCTAAGAGTCAGAGTGGAGATTTAAAAAGAGCGGGACATGAGAGTTACAGCGAAGCTTTAAAAAAGAGCGGGGGCTGAGAGAGCGGAGATTTGAAAAGAGCGAGAGCTGAGTCTCAGAGTGAAGATTTAAAAACAGTGGGAGCTGGGAGTCATAGCGGAGATTTGATGATAGCAGGAGCTGAGAGTCAGAGCGGAGATTTATAAAGAGCTGGACATGAGAGTTACAGCGAAGCATTTAAAAAGAGCGGGGGCTGAGAGAGTGGAGATTTAAAAGGAGCAGAGCTGAGAGTCAGTGCGAAGATTTAAAAACAGCGGGAGCTTAGAGTTAGAGCTAAGATTTAAAAACAGCTGGAGATGAGAGTCAGAGACGTGATTTAAAAAGAGCGGGACATGAGAGTCAGAGGTGAGATTTAAAAAGAAAGGGAGATGAGAGTCAGAGCGGATATGTAAAAAGACCGCGAGTTGAGAGTCAGACCAGAGATTTAAAAAGAGTGGGAGCTGAGAGTCAGAGTGCAGATTTGAAAAGAGCGGGAGATGAAAGTAAAAATCGAAGTTTTAAAAAGAGCGGGAGGTGAGAGAGCGTAGATTTAAAAAGAGCAGGGTCTGAGGGTCAGAGTGGAGATTTAAAAAGATCACGAGCTGAGAGACAGAGAGGAGATTTAAAAAGAGCGGGAGCTGAGAGTCAGAGCGGAGATTTAAAAAGAAAGGGAGAAGAGTGTCAGAGCGGAGATTAAAAAAGAGCCAGACGTGTGAGTCAGAGCGGAGATTTTAAAGGAGTGGGAGCTGTGAGTTAGAGCGGAAAATTAAAAAGAGCGCGAGCTGAGAGTTAGAGCGGAGATTAAAAAAGAGCGGGAGCTGAGGGTCAGAGCTGAGATTTAAAAAGATCACGAGCTGAGAGTCAGAGTGGAGATTTAAAAATATCCAGGAGCTGAGAGTCAGAGCAGAAAATTATAAATAGCGGGAGCTGAGTTTCAGAGAGGAGATTTAAAAAGAGTGGGAGCTGAAATTCAGAGTGATGATTTAAAAAGAGCAGGAGCTGAGAGTCAGGGCATTGATTTATAAAGAGCCGGATCTGACACTCAGAGCGGAGAGTTAAAAACAATGGGAGCTGAGAGCTAGAGTGGAGAGTTAAAAAGTGCCGGAGCTGAGAGTCAGAGCTGTGATTTAAAAACAGCGGGAGCTGAGAGTCAGAGCGGAGATTTAAAAAGAGTTGGACTTGAGAATCAGAGCGGAGAATTAAAAAGAGTGGGAGTTGAGAGATTTATAAAGTGTGGGGTCTGACAGTCAGCACATCGACTTAAAAAGATTGGGAACTGAGGGACTGGAGCTGTAAAAACAGTGGGAGCTGAGAGTCAGAGGGAAATTTAAAAAGATCGTGAGCTGAGGGCTGGAGCGGAGATTTAAAAAGAGCGGGAGCTGAGAGTTAGAGCGGTAAATTAAAAAGGGTGGGAGCTGAGAGTTAGAACGGAGATTAAAAAAGAGCGGGAGATGAGGGTCATAGAGGAGATTTAAAAATAGCGGGGGCTGAGTGTCAGAGTGGAGATTTAAAAAGAGCGGGATCTGAGATTCAGAGTGGAGATGTATAAAGAGCAGGAGCTGAGAGAACAGAGATTTATAAAGAGTCGGAGCTGAGAATCAGAGTAGATATTTAAAAGTAGCGGGAGCTGAGTGAGAAGAGATTTAAAAAGAGCGGGGTCTGAGGGTCAGAGCTGAGATTTAAAAAGATCACGAGCTGAGAGTCAGAGAGGAGATTTTAAAACAGCCAGGAGCTGAGAGTCAGAGCGGAGATTTAAAAATATCCAGGAGTTGAGAGTCAGAGCAGAGAATTATAAATAGCAGGAACTGAGAGTCAGAGCGGAGATTTAAAAAGATCGGGAGCTGAGACTCAGAGAAGAGATTTAAAAAGAGCGGGAGCTGGGAGAGCGGAGATTTAAAAAGTGCAGGGACTGAGAATCAGAGTGTAGATTTAAAAAGAGCGGGAGCTGAGAGTCAGAGCGGAGATGTATAAATAGCAGGAACTGCGAGAGCAGAGATTATAAATAGTGGGAGCTGAGAATCAGAGTGGAAATTTATGAAGAGCAGGAGCTGAGATTCAGAGTGGAGATTTAAAAAGAGCAGGAGCTGAGAGAGTGGAGATTTAAAAAGAGCGGGAGCTGAGAGTCAGAGTGGAGATTTAAAATATGCGGGAGCTGAAATTCAGAGTGGTGACTTAAAAAGAGCAGGAGCTGAGAGTCAGGGCGGTGATTTGTAAAGAGCCGGATCCGACACTCAGAGCATAGAGTTAACAAGAATGGGAGCAGAGAGCCAGAGCGGAGAGTTAAAAAGAGTGGGATCTGAGATTCAGAGCGGAGATTCAGAAAGTGCGGGAGCTGAGAGACAGAGCCGTGATTTAAAATCAGCAGGAGCTGAGAGTCAGAGTGGAGATTTAAAAAGAGTGGGAGTTGAGAGTCAGAGCGGAGATTTAAAAAGAGTGGGAGCTGAGGGCCAGAGCAGAGATTTAAAAAGAGCAGGAGCTGAAAATCAGAATGATGATTTAAAAGTAGTGGGACCCGAGAATCAGAGCGGAGATTTAAAAAGTGCTGGGTCTCAGAATCAGTGTGAAGATTTAAAAAGAGCAGGAGCTGAGAGTCAGAGTAGAATATAAAAATATCGGGAAATGAGGGTCAGAGCAGAGATTTAAAAAGAGCGGGAGCTGGGAGAGCGGAGATTTAAAAAGTGAAGGGTCTGAGAATCAGAGTGTAGATTTAAAAAGAGTGGGAATCTGAGAGTCAGAGTGGAGATTTAAAAAGATCTGGAAATGAGAGTCAGAGCAGATTTTTAAAAACATCAGCAGCTGAGACTCAGAGCAGAGATTTAAAAACAGCGGGAGCTGGGAGATCGGAGATTTAAAAAGTGCGGGGTCTGAGAATAAGAGTGTAGATTTAAAAAGAGCTGGAGCTGAGAGTCAGAGTTGAGTTTTAAACAGAACGGGAAATGTGAGTCAGAGCAGATTTTTAAATACATCAGCAGCCAAGACTCAGAGCAGAGATTTAAAAAGAGCGGGAGCTGGGAGAGTGGAGATTTAAAAAGTGCACGGTCTAAGAATCAGATTGGAACAGCGGTAGCTGAGAGTCAGAGCGGAGATTTAAAAAGAGTTGGAGCTGTGAGTCAGAGCGGAGATTTAAAAAAAGCGGGAGCTGAGGGTCAGAGCAGACATTTAAAAAGAGCGGGAGAAGAAACTCAGAATGATGATTTAAAAGTACGAGGACCCAAGAGTCTGAGCGGAGATTTAAAAAGTGCAGGGTCTGAGAATCAGTGTGTAGATTTAAACAAAGCTGGAGTTGAGAGTCAGAGTGGGGACTTAAAAAGATCGGGAAATGAGAGTCAGAGCAGAGATTTAAAGACATCAGCAGATAAGACTCAAAGCAGAGATTTAAAAAGAGCGGGAGCTGGGAGAGCAGAGATTTAAAAACTGCAGGTTCTGAGAAACAGAGTGTAGATTTAAAAAGAGTGGGAGCTGAGTGTCATAGCAGAGATTTAAAAAGTGCAGGAGCTGAGTGTCAGAGCCGTGATTTAAAAAGAGCGGGAGCTGAGAGTTGAAGCGGAGATGTATAAAGAGCAGGAACTGTGAGAGCGGAGATTAAAACTAGTGGGAGTTGAGGATCAGAGTGCAGATTTAAAAAGAGCGGGAGCTGTGAGTTAGAGCGGAAAATTAAAAGGAGCAGCAGCTGAGAGTTAGAGCGGAGATTTAAAAAGAAAGGGAGATGAGTGTCAGAGAGGAGATTAAAAAAGTACCAGAGGTGAGAGTTAGAGCGGAGATTTAAAAAGAGCCAGAGCTGTGAGTTAGAGCAGAGATTAAAAAGGAGTGGGAGCTGAGTGTCAGAGAGGAGAGTTAAAAATAGTGGTGATGAGAGTCAGTACAGAGATTTAAAAAGAGCGGCAGCTGAGAGTGAGAGCGGAGATGTATAAAGAGCAGGAACTGAGAGAGCGGAGATTACAACTAGTGGGAGTTGATAATGAGAGTGGAGATTTATAAAGAGCAGGAGCTGAGTTTCAAAGTGGAGATTTTAAAAGAGCAGAAGCGGAGAGAGTGGAGATTTAAAAAGAGCAGGAGCTGAGAGTCAGAGTGGAGATTTAAAAACAGCTGGAGCTGAAAGTCAGAGCAGAGACTTAAAAAGAGCAGGGGCTGAAACTCAGAGTGGTGATTTAAAAGTAGCGGGACCCGAGAGTCAGAGCGGTGATTTAAAAGCATCGGGTGCTGAGACTCAGAGCAGAGATTTAAAAAGAGCGGGAGCTGAATGAGCAGAGATTTAAAATAGCAGGGTCTGAGGGTCAGAGCGGACATTTAAAAAGATCACGAGCTGAGAGTCAGAGAGGAGATTTAAAAAGAGCGGGAGCTGAGAGTCAGAGCGGAGATTCAAAAAGATCGGTAGCTGACAGTCAGAGCAGAGATTTAAAAAGAAAGAGAAATGAGTGTCAGAGCGGAGATTTAAAAAGAGCCAGAGGTGTGAGTCAGATAGGAGATTTAAAAAGAGTGGGAGCTGTGAGTTAGAGCGGAAAATTAAAAAGAGCGCGAGCTGAGAGTTAGAGCTGAGATTAAAAAAGAGCGAGAGCTGAGGGTCAGAGAGGAGATTTAGAAATAGCGGGAGCTGAGAGTGAGTGCAGAGATTTAAAAAGAGCGGGAGCAGAGACTCAGAGGGAGATGTATGAAGAGCAGGAACTCAGAGCGCAGATTATAAATAGTGGGAGCTGAGAATCAGAGTGGAAATTTATGAAGAGCAGGAGCTGAGATTCAGAGTGGAGATTTAAAAAGAGCAGGAGCTGAAAGAGTGGAGATTTAAAAAAGAGGGGTAGCTGAGAGTCAGAGTGGAGATTTAAAAAGAGCAGGAGCTGAGAGTCATGGCGGAGATTTATAAAGAGCCGGATCTGACACTCAGAGCAGAGAGTTAAAAAGAACGGGAGCTGAGAGCCAGAGCGGAGAGTTAAAAAGAGTGGGATCTGAGATTCAGAGTGGCGATTTAACAAGAGCAGGAGCTGAGAGTCATGGCGGAGATTTATAAAGAGCCGGATCTGACACTCAGAGCGGAGAGTTAAAAAGAATGGGAGCAGAAAGCCAGAGTGGAGAGTTAAAAAGAGCGGGATCTGAGATTCAGAGCGGATACTTAAGAAGATCTGGAAATGAGAGTCAAGGCAGATTTTTAAAAACATCAGCAGCTAAGACTCAGAGCAGAGATTAAAAAAGAGCGGGAGCTGGGAGAGCGGAGATTTAAAAAGTGGGCGGTCTGAGAATCAGAGTGTAGATTTAAAAAGAGCGGGAGCTGAGAGTCATAGCAGATATTTAGAAAGTGCGGGAGCTGAGAGTCAGAGCGGTGATTTAATTACAGCGGTAGCTGAGAGTCAGAGCGGAGATTTAAAAAGAGTTAGAGCTGTGAGTCAGAGCTGAGATTTAAAAAGAGCGGGAGCTGAGGTTCAGAGCAGAGATTTAAAAAGAGTGGGAGCTGAAACTCAGAACGATGATTTAAAAGTAGCGGGACCCGAGAGTCAGAGCGGAGATTTAATATTTGCGGGGTCTGAGATTCAGTGTGTAGATTTAAAAAGAGCGGGAGCTGAGAGTCAGAGTAGAATTTAAAAATATCGGAAAATGAGAGTCAGAGCAGAGATTTAAGAACTTCAGGAGCTGAGACTCAGAGCAGAGATTTAAAAAGAGCGGGAGTTGCCAGAGCGGAGAATTAAAAAGTGCGGGAGCTGAGAATCAGAGTGTAGATTTACAAAAATCGGGAAATGAGAGTCAGAGCAGAGATTTAAAAAGAGCGGGAGCGGAGTGTCAGAGCAGAGATTTAAAAAGAGCGTGAGCTGAAACTCACAGAGCTGATTTAAAAGTAGAGGGACCCAAGAGTCAGAGCGGAGATTTAAAAATATCGGGAAGTGAGAGTGAGAGCAGAGATTTAAAAACATCGCGAGCTGAGACTCAGAGCAGAGATTTAAAAAGAGCGGGAGTTGGTAGAGCAGAGATTTAAAAAGAGCGGGAGCTGAGAGTCAGTGTGGAGATTTAAAAAGCTCTGGAAATGAGAGTCAGCGCAGAGATTTAAAAACATCAGCAGCTGAGACTCAGAGCAAAGATCTAAAAATAGCGGGAGCTGAGAGAACGGAGATTTAAAAAGTGCGGGGTCTGACTGTCAGCACGAAGAGCTAGAAAGAAAGGGAACTGAGGGAGGGAGATGTAAAAACAGTGCGAGCTGTGAATCAGAGCGGAGGTTTATAAAGGGTGGGAGATGAGAGTCAGAACAGAGATTTATAAATAGCAGGACCTGAGAGTCAGAGTGGAGATTTAACAAGAACTGGAAATGAGAGTCAGCACAGAGATTTAAAAACATCAGCAGCTGAGACTCAGAGCAAAGATTTAAGAAGTGCGGGAGCTGGGAGAGCGGAGATTTAATAAGTGCGGGTTCTGAGAAACAGATTGCAGATTTAAAAAGAGCGGGAACTGAGAGTCAGAGCGGAGATTTAAAAAGTGCGTGAGCTGAGAGTCAGAGCCGTGATTTAAAAACAGCCGTAGCTAAGAGTCAGAGCTGAGATTTAAAAAGAGTGTGAGTTGAGAATCACAGAGGAGATTTTAAAAGAGCGGGAGCTGAGACTCAGAGCAGAGATTTAAAAAGAGCGGGAGCTGGGAGAGCGGAGATTTAAAAAGTGCGGGTTCTGAGAATCAGAGTTTAGATTAAAAAAGATCGGGAGCTGACTGTCAGAGCGGAGATTTAAAAACAGCGGAAGCTGAGAGTCAGAGCAGAGATTTAAAAAGAGTGGGAGCTGAGAATCAGAGCAGAGATTTAAAAAGAGCAGGAGCTGAGGGTCAGAGCAGAGATTTAAAAAGAGCGGGAGCTGAAATTCAGAGCGGTGATTTAAAAGTAGCGGGAGCCGAGAGTCAGAATGGAGATTTAAATAGTGTGGTGTGTTTGAATGTGTAGGTTTAAAAAAAAAAGAGCGGGAGCTGAGAGTCAGAGTGGAGATTTAAAAATATAGGGAAATGAGAGCAAGAGCAGAGATTTAAAAACATCAGCAGCTAAGACTCAGAGCAGAGATTTAAAAAGAATGGGAGCTGAGAGTCAGAGCGTAGATAAATAAAGAGCAGGAACTGAGAGAGCGGAGAATATAAATGGTGGGAGCTGAGAATCAGAGTGGAAATTTATAAAGAGCAGGAGCTGAGATTCAGAGCAGAGATTTAAAAAGTTCGGGAGCTGGGAGACAAAGCCCTGATATAAAAACAGCTGTAGCTGAGAGTCAGAGCGGAGATTTAAAAAGAGTGGGAGCTGAGATTCAGAGCGGAGATTTAAAAAGAGTGGGAGCTGAGAGTCAGAGTGGAGATTTAAAAAGTGCGGGGTCTCAGAATCAGTGTGTAAATTAAAAAAAGCAGGAGCTGAGAGTCAGAGTAGAAAATAAAAATATCAGGAAATGAGGGTCAGAGCAGAGATTTAAAAACATCAGGACCTGGTCTCAGAGCAGAGATTTAAAAAGAGCGGGAGCTGGGAAAGCAGTGATTTAAAAAGTGCGGGGTCTGAGAATCAGATTGTAGATTTCAAAAGAGCGGGAGCTGACAGTCAGAGTGGAGATTTAAAAAGATCTTGAAATGAGAGTCAGAGCAGATTTTTAAAAACATCAGCAGCCAAGACTGAGAGCAGAGATTTAAAAAGAGCGGGAGCTGGGAGAGCAGAGATTTAAATAGTGCGGGGTCTGAGAATCAGAGTGTAGATTTAAAAAGAGCAGGAGCTGAGAGTCAGAGTGGAGATGTATAAACAGCAGGAACTGAGAGAGCGGAGATTATAAATAGTGCGAGCTCAGAATCAGACTGGATATTTAAAAAGAGCAGGAGCTGAGAGTCATGACGGAGATTTATAAACAGCCGGGTCTGACCCTCAGAGCAGAGAGTTAAATAGAACGGGAGCTGAGAGCCAGAGCGGAGAGTGAAAAAGAATGGGAGCTGAGATTCAGAGCAGAGATTTAAAAAGAGTGGGAGCTGTGAGTCAGAACGGAAATTTAAAAAGAGCAGGAGCTGAGGTTCAGAGCAGAGATTTAAAAAGAGCGGGAGCAGAAAATCAGAATGATGATTTAAAAGTAGTGGGAACCGAGAGTCAGAGCGGAGAATTAAAAAGTGCGGGGTCTGAGAATCAGTGAGTAGATTTAAAAAGAGCGGGAACTGAGAGTGAGAACGAAGATTCAAAAATATTGGGAGCTGAGAGACAGAGCGGAGATTTAAAAAGAGCAGGAGCTGAGAGTCAGAGTGGAGGTATAAAAACAGCTGGAGCTGAGAGTCAGAAGAGATTTAAAAAGAGTGGGAGCTGAGAGTCAGAGCGGAGACTTAAAAAGAGCGGGAGCTGAGGGTCAGAGCGGAGATTTAAAAAGAGCAGGGGCTGAAATTCAGAGCGGTGATTTAAAAGTAGCAGGACCCAAGAGTCAGAGCGGAGACTTAAAAAGAGCGGGAGCTGATGGTTAGAGCAGAGATTTAAAAAGAGCGGGGGCAGAAACTCAGAAGGATTATTTAAAAGTAGCGTGACCCGAGAGTCAGAGCGGAGATTTAAAAAGTGTGGGGTCTGAGAATCAGTGTGTAGATTTAAAAAGACCGGCAGCAGAGAGTCAGAATGGAGATTTAAAAAGATCGGGAAATGAGAGTCAGAGCAGAGATTTAAAAACATCAGCAGCTAAGACTGAGAGCAGAGAAATAAAAAGAGCGGGAGCTGGGAGAGCAGAGATTTAAAAGTGCCGGGTCTGAGAATCAGAGTGTAGATTTAAAAAGAGCGGGAGCTGAGATTCAGAGTGGAGATTTAAAAGGAGCGGGAGCTGAGAGTGAGAGCGGAGATTCAAAAATATCGGGAGCTGAGAGTCAGAGCGGAGATTTAAAAAGAAAGGGGGCTGAGTGTCAGAGCGGCGATTTAAATAGAGCCGGAGGTGATAGTCAGAGCGGGGATATAAAAGGAGCAGAAGCTATGAGATATAGCGGAAAATTGAAAAGAGCGGGAGCTGAGAGTTAGAGCGGAGATTAGAAAAGAGAGGGAGCTGAGGGTCAGAGAGGAGAATTAAAAATAGCGGTGCTGGGAGTCAGTGCAGTGATTAGGAAATAGAGGGAGCTGAGAGTCAGAGTGGAGATGTAGAAACAGCAGGAACTGAGAGAGTGGAGATTATAAATAGTGCGAGCTCAGAATCAGACTGGAGTTTTAAAAAGAGCAGGAGCTGAGAGTCATGGCGGAGATTTAAAAAGAGTGGGAGCTGAGATTCAGAGCAGAGATTTAAAAAGAGCAGGAGCTGAAATTCAGAATGATGATTTAAAAGTAGTGGGACACGAGTGTCAGAGCGGAGATTTAAAAAGTGCGGGGAATAAGAATCTGTGTGTAGATTTAAAAAGAGCAGGAGCTGAGAGTCAGAGTAGAATATAAAAATATCAGGAAATGAGGGTCAGAGCAGAGATTTAAAAACATCAGGAGCTGAGACTCAGAGCAGAGTTTTAAAAAGAGCGGGAGCTGGGAGAGCGGAGATTTAAACAGTGCAGAGTCTGAGCATCAGAGTGTAGATTTAAAAAGAGCGGGAGCAGGGAGTCAGAGTGGAGCATTAAAAAGATCATGAAATGAGAGTCAGAGCAGATTTTTTAAAACTTCAGCAGCTAAGACTCAGAGCAGTGATTTAAAAAGAGTGTGAGCTGGGAGAGCAGAGATTGAAAAAGTGCGCGGTCTGAGAATCAGAGTTTAGATTTAAAAAGAACGGAAGCTGAGAGACATAGCGGAGATTTAGAAATTGCGTGAGCTGAGAGTCAGAGCGGTGATTTAAAAACAGCGGTAGCTGAGAGTCAGAGTGGAGATTTAAAACGAGTGGGAGCTGTGAGTCAGAGCAGAGATTTAAAAAGAGCAGGAGCAAAAACTCAGAAAGATGATTTAAAAGTAGTGGGAACCGAGAGTCAGAGCGGAGAATTAAAAAGTGCGGAATCTGAGAATCAGTGTGTAGATTTAAACAGAGCGGGAGCTGAGAGTCAGAGTTTAGGTATAAAAACAGCTGGAGCTGAGAGACAGAGCGGAGACTTAAAAAGAGTGGGAGCTGAGGGTCAGAGCAGAGATTTAAAAAGAGCAGGGGCTGAGGGTCAGAGCAGAGATTTAAAAAGAGCAGGGGCTGAAATTCAGAGCGGTGATTTAAAAGTAGCAGGACCCAAGAGTTAGAGCGGAGATTTAAAAAGTGCATGGTCTGAGAATCAGCGTGTAGATTTAAAAAGAAAGGGACCTGAGAGTCATAGCAGAGATTTAGAAATTGCATGAGCTGAGAGTCAGAGCGTTGATTTAAATACAGTGGTAGCTGAGAGTCAAGCGGAGATTTAAAAAGAGTGGGAGCTGTGAGTCAGAACGGAAATTTAAAAAGAGCAGGAGCTGAGGGTCAGAGCAGAGATTTAAAAAGAGTGGGAGCAGAAACTCAGAACGATGATTTAAAAGTAGTGGGAACCGAGAGTCAGAGCGGAGAATTAAAAAGTGCGGGGTCTGAGAATCAGTGTGTAGATTTAAAAAGACCGGGAGCAGAGAGTCAGAATGGAGATTTAAAAAGATCGGGAATTGAGAGTCAGAGCAGAGATTTAAAAACTTCAGCAGCTAAGACTGAGAGCAGAGATTTAAAAAGAGCGGGAGCTGGGAGAGCAGAGATTTAAATAGTGCGGGGTCTGAGAATCAGAGTGTAGATTTAAAAAGTTTGGGAGCTGAGAGTCATAGCAGAGATTTAAGAAGTGCAGGAGCTGAGAGTCAGAGTGGTGATTTAAAAACAGCGGTAGCTGACAGTCAGAGCGCAGATTTAAAAAGAGTGAGAGCTTTAAGTTTGAGCGGAGATTTAAAAAGAGCGGGAGCTGAGGGACAGAGCAGAGATTTAAAAAGAGCGGGAGCTGAAACTCAGAATGATGATTTAAAAGTAGCGGGACCCGAGAGTCAGAGCCGTGATTTAATAAGTGTGGGGTCTGAGATTCAGTGAGCAGATTTAAAAAGAGCGGGAGCTGAGAGTGAGAGTAGAATTTAAAAATATCAGGAAATGAGAGTCAGAGCAGAGATTTAAAAACATCAGGAGCTGAGACTCAGAGGAGAGATTTAAAAAGTGCGGGTTCTGAGATTCATAGTGTAGATTTAAAAAGATCGGGAGCTGAGATTCAGAGTGGAGATTTAAAAATATCGGGAAGTGAGAGTGAGAGCAGAGATTTAAAAAAATCGGGAGCTGAGACTCAGAGCAGAGATTTAAAAAGAGCGGGAGCTGGGAAAGCAGAGATTTAAAAAGAGCGGGGTCTGAGAATCAGAGTGTAGATTTAAAAAGAACGGGAGAAGAGAGTCAGCGTGGAGATTTAAAAAGATCTGGAAATGAGAGTCAGCGCAGATATTTAAAAACATCAGCAGCTGAGACTCAGAGCAAAGATCTAAAAAGAGCGGGAGCGGGGATAGCAGAGATTTAAAAAGTGCGGGTTCTGAGAATCAGAGTGTAGATTTAAAAAGAGCGGGAGCTGAGAGTCAGAGCGGAGATTTAAAAAGAGTGGGAGCTGTGAGTCAGAACGGAAATTTAAAAAGAGCAGGAGCTGAGGTTCAGAGCAGAGATTTAAAAAGAGCGGGAGCAGAAACTCAGAACGATGATTTAAAAGTAGTGGGAACCGAGAGTCAGAGCGGAGAATTAAAAAGTGCGGGGTCTGAGAATCAGTGAGTAGATTTAAAAAGAGCGGAAACTGAGAGTGAGAACGAAGATTCAAAAATATTGGGAGCTGAGAAACAGAGCGGAGATTTAAAAAGAGCAGGAGCTGAGAGTCAGAGTGGAGGTATAAAAACAGCTGGAGCTGAGAGTCAGAAGAGATTTAAAAAGAGTGGGAGCTGAGAGTCAGAGCGGAGACTTAAAAAGAGCGGGAGCTGAGGGTCAGAGCGGAGATTTAAAAAGAGCAGGGGCTGAAATTCAGAGCGGTGATTTAAAAGTAGCAGGACCCAAGAGTCAGAGCGGAGACTTAAAAAGAGCGGGAGCTGATGGTTAGAGCAGAGATTTAAAAAGAGCGGGTGCAGAAACTCAGAAGGATTATTTAAAAGTAGCGTGACCCGAGAGTCAGAGCGGAGATTTAAAAAGTGTGGGGTCTGAGAATCAGTGTGTAGATTTAAAAAGACCGGGAGCAGAGAGTCAGAATGGAGATTTAAAAAGATCGGGAAATGAGAGTCAGAGCAGAGATTTAAAAACATCAGCAGCTAAGACTGAGAGCAGAGATTTAAAAAGAGCGGGAGCTGGGAGAGCAGAGATTTAAAAAGTGCGGGGTCTGAGAATCAGAGTGTAGATTTAAAAAGAGCGGGAGCTGAGATTCAGAGTGGAGATTTAAAAGGAGCGGGAGCTGAGAGTGAGAGCGGAGATTCAAAAATATCGGGAGCTGAGAGTCAGAGCGGAGATTTAAAAAGAAAGGGGGCTGAGTGTCAGAGCGGCGATTTAAATAGAGCCGGAGGTGATAGTCAGAGCAGGGATATAAAAAGAGCAGAAGCTATGAGATATAGCGGAAAATTGAAAAGAGCGGGAGCTGAGAGTTAGAGCGGAGATTAGAAAAGAGAGGGAGCTGAGGGTCAGAGAGGAGAATTAAAAATAGCGGTGCTGGGAGTCAGTGCAGTGATTAGGAAATAGAGGGAGCTGAGAGTCAGAGTGGAGATGTAGAAACAGCAGGAACTGAGAGAGTGGAGATTATAAATAGTGCGAGCTCAGAATCAGACTGGAGTTTTAAAAAGAGCAGGAGCTGAGAGTCATGGCGGAGATTTATAAAGAGTCGGATCTGACACTCAGAGCAGAGAGTGAAATAGAACGGGAGCTGAGAGCAAGAGCGGAGAGTGAAAAAGAGTGGGAGCTGAGATTCAGAGCAGAGATTTAAAAAGAGCAGGAGCTGAAAATCAGAATGATGATTTAAAAGTAGTGGGACCCGAGTGTCAGAGCGGAGATTTAAAAGGTGCGGGGTCTAAGAATCTGTGTGTAGATTTAGAAAGAGCAGGAGCTGAGAGTCAGAGTAGAATATAAAAATATCAGGAAATGAGGGTCAGAGCAGAGATTTAAAAACATCAGGAGCTGAGACTCAGAGCAGAGTTTTAAAAAGAGCGGGAGCTGGGAGAGCGGAGATTTAAACAGTGCGGAGTCTGAGCATCAGAGTGTAGATTTAAAAAGAGCGGGAGCAGGGAGTCAGAGTGGAGCATTAAAAAGATCTTGAAATGAGAGTCAGAGCAGATTTTTTAAAACTGCAGCAGCTAAGACTCAGAGCAGTGATTTAAAAAGAGTGTGAGCTGGGAGAGCAGAGATTGAAAAAGTGCGCGGGCTGAGAATCAGAGTTTAGATTTAAAAAGAACGGAAGCTGAGAGACATAGCAGAGATTTAGAAATTGCGTGAGCTGAGAGTCAGAGCGGTGATTTAAAAACAGCGGTAGCTGAGAGTCAGAGCGGAGATTTAAAACGAGTGGGAGCTGTGAGTCAGAGCAGAGATTTAAAAAGAGCAGGAGCAAGAACTCAGAAAGATGATTTAAAAGTAGTGGGAACCGAGAGTCAGAGCGGAGAATTAAAAAGTGCGGAATCTGAGAATCAGTGTGTAGATTTAAACAGAGCGGGAGCTGAGAGTCAGAGTTTAGGTATAAAAACAGCTGGAGCTGAGAGTCAGAGCAGAGATTTAAAAAGAGTGGGAGATGAGAGTCAGAGCGGAGACTTAAAAAGAGCGGGAGCTGAGGGTCAGAGCAGAGATTCAAAAAGAGCAGGGGCTGAAATTCAGAGTGGTGATTTAAAAGTAGCAGGACCCAAGAGTTAGAGCGGAGATTTAAAAAGTGCGTGGTCTGAGAATCAGCGTGTAGATTTAAAAAGAAAGGGACCTGAGAGTCATAGCAGAGATTTAGATATTGCATGAGCTGAGAGTCAGAGCGTTGATTTAAATACATCGGTAGCTGAGAGTCAATCGGAGATTTAAAAAGAGTGGGAGCTGTGAGTCAGAGCGGAGATTTAAAAAGAGTGGGAGCTGTGAGTCAGAACGGAAATTTTAAAAGAGCAGAGGTGAGGGTCAGAGCAGAGATTTAAAAAGAGTGGGAGCAGAAACTCAGAACAATGATTTAAAAGTAGTGGGAACCGAGAGTCAGAGCGGAGAATTAAAAAGTGCGGGGTCTGAGAATCAGTGTGTAGATTTGAAAAGAGCGGGAGCTGAGAGTGACAACGACGATTCAAAAATATTGGGAGCTGAGAGAAAGAGCGGAGATTTAAAAAGAGCGCGAGCTGAGAGTCAGAGTTTAGGTATAAAAACAGCTGGAGCTGAGAGTCAGAGCGGAGATTTAAAAAGAGTGGGAGCTGAGAGTCAGAGCGGAGACTTAAAAAGAGCGGGAGCTGAGGGTCAGAGCAGAGATTTAAAAAGAGCAGGGGCTGAAATTCAGAGGGGTGATTTAAAAGTAGCAGGACCCAAGAGTCAGAGCGGAGATTTAAAAAGAGCAGGAGCTGAGGGTTAGAGCAGAGATTTTAAAAGAGCGGGGGCAGAAACTCAGAACGATGATTTAAAAGTAGCGTGACCCGAGAGTCAGAGCGGAGATTTAAAAAGTGCGGGGTCTGAGAATCAGTGTTTAGATTTAAAAAGACCGGGAGCAGAGATTCAGAATGGAGATTTAAAAAGATCGGGAATTAAGAGTCAGAGCAGAGATTTAAAAACATCAGCACTAAGACTGTGAGCAGAGATTTAAAAAGAGCGGGAGCTGGGAGAGCAGAGATTTAAATAGTGCGGGGTCTGAGAATCAGAGTGTAGATTGAAAAATTTTGGGAGCTGAGAGTCATAGCAGAGATTTAAGAAGTGCAGGAGCTGAGAGTCAGAGCGGTGATTTAAAAACAGCGGTAGCTGACAGTCAGAGCGCAGATTTAAAAAGAGTGAGAGCTTAGGGACAGAGCAGAGATTTAAAAAGAGCGGGAGCTGAAACTCAGAATGATGATTTAAAAGTAGCGGGACCCGAGAGTCAGAGCGGTGATTTAATAAGTGTGGGGTCTGAGATTCAGTGAGCAGATTTAAAAAGAGCGGGAGCTGAGAGTGAGATTAGAATTTAAAAATATCAGGAAATGAGAGTCAGAGCAGAGATTTAAAAACATCAGGAGCTGAGACTCAGAGGAGAGATTTAAAAAGAGCGGGATCGGAGGGTCAGAACAGAGATTTAAAAAGAGCGGGAGCTGAAACTCAGAGCGGTGTTTTAAAAGTAGCGGGACCCGAGAGTCAGAGCACAGATTTAAAAACATCAGCAGCTGAGACTCAGAGCAGAGAGTTAAAAAGAGCTGGAGCTGGGAAAGCAGAGATTTAAAAAGAGCGGGGTCTGAGAATCAGAGTGTAGATTTAAAAAGAACGGGAGAAGAGAGTCAGCGTGGAGATTTAAAAAGATCTGGAAATGAGAGTCAGCGCAGAGATTTAAAAACATCAGCAGCTGAGACTCAGAGCAAAGATCTAAAAAGAGCGGGAGCCGGGATAGCGGAGATTTAAAAAGTGCGGGTTCTGAGAATCAGAATGTAGATTCATAAAGAGCGGGAGCTGAGATTCAGAGCAGAGATTTAAAAAGAGCGGGAGCAGAAACTCAGAACGATGATTTAAAAGTAGTGGGAACCGAGAGTCAGAGCGGAGAATTAAAAAGTGCGGGATCTAAGAATCAGTGAGTAGATTTAAAAAGATCGGGAGCTGAGAGTGAGAACGAAGATTCAAAAATATTGGGAGCTGAGAGACAGAGCGGAGATTTAAGAAGAGCAGGAGCTGAGAGTCAGAGTGGAGGTATAAAAACAGCTGGAGCTGAGAGTCAGAAGAGATTTAAAAAGAGTGGGAGCTGAGAGTCAGAGCGGAGACTTAAAAACAGCGGGAGCTGAGGGTCAGAGCAGAGAGTTAAAAAGAGCGGGGGCTGAAACTCAGAAGGATTATTTAAAAGTAGCAGGACCCAAGAGTCAGAGCGGTGATTTAAGAAGAGCAGGAGCTGAGGGTTAGAGCAGAGATTTAAAAAGAGCGGGAGCTGAGGGTTAGAGCAGAGATTTAAAAAGAGCGGGGGCAGAAACTCAGAAGGATTATTTAAAAGCAGCGTGACCCGAGAGTCAGAGCGGAGATTTAAAAAGTGCGGGGTCTGAGAATCAGTGTGTAGATTTAAAAAGACCGGGAGCAGAGAGTCAGAATGGAGATTTAAAAAGATCGGGAAATGAGAGTTAGAGCAGAGATTTAAAAACATCAGCAGCGAAGACTGAGAGCAGAGATTTAAAAAGAGCGGGAGCAGGGAGGGCAGAGATTTAAATAGTGCGGGGTCTGAGAATCAGAGTGTAGATTGAAAAATTTTGGGAGCTGAGAGTCATAGCAGAGATTTAATAAGTGCAGGAGCTGAGAGTCAGAGCGGTGATTTAAAAACAGCGGTAGCTGACAGTCAGAGCGCAGATTTGAAAAGAGTGAGAGCTTTTAGTCTGAGCGGAGATTTAAAAAGAGCGGGAGCTGAGGGACAGAGCAGAGATTTAAAAAGAGCGGGAGCTGAAACTCAGAATGATGATTTAAAAGTAGCGGGACCCGAGAGTCAGAGCGGAGATTTGATAAGTGTGGGGTCTGAGATTCAGTGTGTAGATTTAAAAAGAGCGGGAGCTGAGAGTGAGAGTAGAATTTAAAAATATCGGGAAATGAGAGTCAGAGCGGAGATTTAAAAACATCAGGAGCTGAGACTCAGAGGAGAGATTTAAAAAGAGCGGGATCGGAGGGTCAGAACAGAGATTTAAAAAGAGCGGAGGCTGAAACTCAGAGCGGTGTTTTAAAAGTAGCGGGACCCGAGAGTCAGAGCAGAGATTTAAAAAGTGCGGGGTCTGAGAATCAGAGTGTAGATTTAAAAAGAGCGGGAGCTGAGAGTCAGAGTGGAGATTTAAAAAGATCTGGAAATGAGAGTCAGCGCAGAGATTTAAAAACATGAGCAGCTGAGACTCACAGCAAAGATCTAAGAAGAGCGGGAGCTGGGAGAGCCGAGATTTAAAAAGTGCGGGTTCTGAGAATCAGAGTGTAGTTTTAAAAAGAGCGGGAGCTGAGAGTCAGAGCGGAGATTTAAAAACTGTGGGAGCTGAGAGTCAGAGCCGTGATTTAAAAGTAGCGGAACCCGAGAGTCAGACCGGAGTTTTAAAATGTGCGGTGTCTTTGAATCAGAGTGTAGATTTAAAAAGAGCGGGAGCTGAGAGTCAGAGTTGATTTTTAAAAATATCGGGAAATGCGAGTAAGAGCAGAGATTTAAAAAGAGCAGGAGCTGAGAGTCAGAGTGGAGATTTAAAAACATCAGCAGCTGAGACTCAGAGCGGAGATTTAAAAAGAGCGGGAGCTGGGAGAGCGGAGATTTAAAAACATCAGCAGCTGAGAGTCAGAGCGGAGATTTAAAAAGAAAGGGAGCTGTGTGTCAGAGTGGAGATTTAAATAGAGCCGGAGGTGATAGTCAGAGCGGTGATATAAGAAGAGTGGGAGCTGTGAGATAGAGCGGAATATTAAAAAGAGCGGGAGCTGAGGGTAAGAGAGGAGAGTTAAAAATAGCAGTGCTGGGAGTCAGTGCAGAGATTACAAAATAGCTGGAGCTGAGAGTCAGAGTGGAGATGAATAAACAGCCGGAACTGAGAGAACGGAGATAATAAATAGTGCGAGCTCAGAATCAGAGGGAGATTTAAAAAGAGCAGACTCTGAGAAAGTGGAGATTTAAAAAGAAAGGGAGCTGAGAGACATGGTGGCGGTTTAAAATTAGTGGGAGCTGAGATTCAAAGTGGAGATTTATAAAGTGCAGGAGCTGAGAGTCACAGCGGAGATTAACAAAGCGTGGGAGCTCAGGGTCAGTGCAGACATTTGAAATCAGCTGGAGCTGATAGTCAGAGCGGAGATTTATAAAGAGCGGGAGCTGAGACTCAGGTCGGAGATTTAAAGACATCGGGAGCTGAGACTCAGCAGAGATTTATAAAGTGCGGGAGCTGAGAGAACGGAGATTTAAAAAGTGCGGGGTGTGACAGTCAGCACGTAGACCTGTAAAGAGTGGGAACTGAGGGAGTGGAGATGTAAAAACAGTGCAAGCTGTGAATCAGAGCGGAGGTTTATAAAGGGAGGGAGATGAGAGTCAGAACAGAGATTTATAAATGGCTGGACCTGAGAGTCAGAGTGGAGATTTAAAAAGATCTGGAAATGAGAGTCAGCACAGAGATTTAAAAACATCAGCAGCTGAGACTCAGAGCAAAGATCTAAGAAGTGCGGGAGCTGGGAGAGCGGAGATTTAAAAAATGCGTGTTCTGAGAATCAGAGTGAAGATTTACAAAAAGCAGGAGCTGAGAGTCAGAGCGGAGATTTAAAAAGTGCGGGAGCTGAGAGTCAGAGCCGTGATATAAAAACAGCGGTAGCTGAGAGTCAGAGCAGAGATTTAAAAAGAGCGGGAGCTGAGAATCAGAGCGGAGATTTAAAAAGAGCGGGAGCTGAAATTAAGAGCGGTGATTTAAAAGTAGCGGAACCCGAGAGTCAGACCGGAGATTTAAAAAGTGCGGTGTCTTTGAATCAGAGTGTAGATTTAAAAAGAGCGGGAGCTGAGAATCAGTGTGTTAATTTATAAAGAGCAGGAGCTGAGATTCAGAGTGGAGATTTAAAAAGAGCAGGAGCTGAGAGTCAGAGTGGAGATTTAAAAATATCGGGAAATGAGAGTCAGAGAAGAGATTTAAAAACATCGGGATCTGAGACTCAGAGCAGAGATTTAAAAAGAGTGGGAGCTGAGAGTCAGAGCGGAGACTTAAAAAGAGCAGGAGCTGAGGGTCAGAGCAGAGATTTAAAAAGAGCAGGGGCTGAAATTCAGAGGGGTGATTTAAAAGTAGCGGGACCCAAGAGTCAGAGCAAAGATTTAAAAGGAGCGGTATCTGGGAAAGCAGAGATTTAAAAATAGCGGGGTCTGAGAATCAGAGTGTAGATTTAAAAAGAGCTGGTGCTGAGTCAGCGTGGAGATTTAAAAAGATCTGGAAATGAGAGTCAGCGCAAGATTTAAAAACATCAGCAGCTGAGACACAGAGCAAAGATCTAAAAAGATCAGGAGCTGGGATAGCGGAGATTTAAAAATTGCGGGTTCTGAGAATCAGAGTGAAGATTTATAAAGAGTGGGAACTGAGAGTCAGAGTGGAGATTTAAAAATATTGGGAAATGAGAGTCAGAGAAGAGATTTAAAAAGAGCGGGAGCAGAGAGTCAGAGTGGAGATTTTAAAAGAGCAGGAGCTGAGAGTGAGAGCGGAGATTCAAAAATATCAGGAGCTGAGTGTCAGACCGGAGATTTAAAAAGAAAGTGAGCTGTGTGTAAGAGCGGAGATTTAAATAGAGCCGGAGGTGATAGTCAGAGCGGAGATATAAAAAGAGCGGGAGCTGTGAGATAGAGTGGAAAATTAAAAAGAGCGGGAGCTAAGAGTTAGAGCGGAGATTAAAAAAGAGAGGGAGCTGAGGGTCAGAGAGGAGAGTTAAAAATAGCTGTGTTGGGAGTCAGTGCAGAGATTACAAAATAGCGGGAGCTGGGAGTCAGAGTGGAGATGAATAAACAACAGGAACTGAGAGAACGGAGATAATAAGTTGTGCGAGCTCAGAATCAGAGTGGAGATTTAAAAAGAGCAGGAGCTGAGAGAGTGGAGATTTAAAAAGAGCGGGAGCTGAGAGACACAGTGGTGGTTTAAAATTAGCGGGAGCTGAGTTTCAAAGTGGAGATTTATAAAGAGCAGGAGCTGAGAGTCAGAGCGGAGATTAATAAAGAGTGGGAGCTGAGGGTCAGTGCAGATATTTAAAATCAGCGGGATCTGAGAGTCAGAGCAGAGATTTATAAAGTGCGGGAGCTGAGAGAACGGACATTTAAAAAGTGCGGGGTCTGACTGTCAGCACGTAGACCTGTAAAGACTGGGAACTGAGGGAGTGGAGATGTAAAAACAGTGCAAGCTGTGAATCAGAGCGGAGCTTTATAAAGGGCGGGAGATGAGAATCAGAATAGAGATTTATAACTGGCTGGACCTGAGAGTCAGAGTGGAGATTTAAAAAGATCTGGAAATGAGAGTCAGTGCAGAGATTTAAAAACATTAGCAGCTGAGACTCAGAGCAAAGATTTAAGAAGAGCGGGAGCTGGGAGAGCGGAGATTTAAAAAGAGCGGGTTCTGAGAATCAGAGTGTAGATTTAAAAAGATCAGGAGCTGAGAGTCAGAGCGGAGATTTAAAAAGAGTGGGAGCTGAGAATCAGAGCGGAGATTTAAAAAGAGCTGGAGCTGAGGGTCAGAGCAGAGGTTTAAAAAGAGCGGGAGCTGAAATTAAGAGCGGTGATTTAAAAGTAGCGGAACCCGAGAGTCAGACCGGAGATTTAAAAGGTTCGGTGTCTTTGAATCAGAGTGTAGATTAAAAAAGAGCGGGAGCTGAGAGTCAGAGTTGATTTTTAAAAATTTCGGGAAATGCGAGTAAGAGCAGAGATTTGAAAACATCAGCAGCTGAGACTCAGAGCAGATATTTAAAAAGAGCGGGAGCTGAGAGTCAGAGCGGAGATGTATAAAGAGCAGGAACTGAGAATCAGAGTGGAGATTTAAAAAGTGCAGGAGCTGAGAGTGGAGATTTAAAAAATAGCCGGAGCTGAGAGTCAGAGTAGAATATAAAAATATCTGGAAATAAGGGTCAGAGCAGAAATTTAAAAACATCAGGAGCTGAGTCCCAGAGCAGAGATTTAAAAAGTGCGGGGTCTGAGAATCAGAGTGTAGATTTAAAAAGAGCGGTAGCAGTGAGTCAGAGTGGAGCATTAAAAAGATCATGAAATGAGAGTCAGAGCAGATTTTTTAAAACATCAGCTAAGACTCAGAGCAGAGATTTAAAAAGAGTGGGAGCTGGGAGAGTGGAGATTTAAAAAGAGCGGAAGCTGAGAGACATACTGGCGGTTTAAAATTAGTGGCAGCAGAGTTTCAAAGTGGAGATTTATAAAGAGCAGGAGCTGAGAGTCAGAGCGGAGATTAATAAAGTTTGGGAGCTGAGAGTCAGAGCAGAGGCTTAAAAAGAGCAGGGGCTGAAATCCAGAGCTGTGATTTAAAAATAGCGGGACCCAAGAGTCAGAGCGGAGATTTAAAAAGTGCTGCGTCTGAGAATCAGAGTGTAGATATAAAAAGATCGGGAGTTGAGATTCAGAGTGGAGATTTAAAAATATTGGGAAATGAGAGTGAGAGCAGAGATTTAAGAACATCGGGAGCTGAGACTCAGAGCAGAGATTTAAAAAGAGCGGGAGCTGGGAAAGCAGAGATTTAAAAAGAGCTGGGTCTGAGAATCAGAGTGTTGATTTAAAAAGAACGGGAGCTGAGAGTCAGCATGGAGATTTAAAAAGGTCTGGAAATGAGAGTCAGAGAAGAGATTAAAAAAACATCAGCAGCTGAGACTCAGAGCAGAGATTTAAAAAGAGCGGGAGCTGGGAGAGCGGAGATTTAAAAAGAGGGGAAGCTGAGAGACATACTGGCGGTTTAAAATAAGTGGCAGCAGAGTTTCAAAGTGGATATTTATAAAGAGCAGGAGCTGAGAGTCAGAGCGGAGATTAATAAAGTTTGGGAGCTGCGAGTCAGAGCAGAGGCTTAAAAAGAGCAGGGGCTGAAATCCAGAGCTGTGATTTAAAAATAGCGGGACCCAAGAGTCAGAGCGGAGATTTAAAAAGTGCCGCGTCTGAGAATCAGAGTGTAGATATAAAAAGATCGGGAGCTGAGATTCAGAGTGGGGATTTAAAAATATCGGGAAGTGAGAGTGAGAGCAGAGATTTAAGAACATCGGGAGCTGAGACTCAGAGCAGAGATTTAAAAAGAGCAGGAGCTGGGAAAGCAGAGATTTAAAAAGAGCTGGGTCTGAGAATCAGAGTGTTGATTTAAAAAGAACGGGAGCTGAGAGTCAGCATGGAGATTTAAAAAGATCTGGAAATGAGAGTCAGAGAAGAGATTTAAAAACATCAGCAGCTGAGACTCAGAGCAGAGATTTAAAAAGAGCGGGAGCTGGGAGAGCGGAGATTTAAAAAGTGCGGGGTCTGAAAATCAGAGTGTAGATTTAAAAAGAGCGGGAACTGAGAGTCAGAGTGGAGATTTAAAAAGAGCGGGAGCTGAGAGTGAGAGCGGAGATTCAAAAATATCGGGAGCTAAGAGTCAGAGTGGAGATTTATAAAGAAAGGGAGCTTTGTGTCAGAGCGGAGATTTAAATAGAGCCGGAGTTGATAGTCAGAGCGGAGATGTAAAAAGAGCGGGAGCTGTGAGATAGAGCGGAAAATTATAAAGAGCGGGAGCTGAGAGTTAGAGCAGAGATTGAAAAAGAGTGGGAGCGGAGGGTCAGAGAGGAGAGTTAAAAATAGCAGTGCTGGGAGTCAGTGCAGAGATTACAAAATAGCGGGAGCTGAGAGTCAGAGTGGAGATGAATAAACAGCAGGAACTGAGAGAACGGTGATAATAAATAGTGAAAGCTCAGAAGCAGAGTGGAGATTTAAAAAGAGCAGAAGTTGAGAGAGTGGAGACTTAAAAAGAGCGGGAGCTGAGAGAACGGAGATTTAAAAAGTGTGGGGTCTGACAGTAAGCACATAGACCTAAAAAGATTGGGAACTGAGGAAGTGGAGAAATAAAAACAGTGCAAGCTGTGAATCAGAGCAGAGGTTTATAAAGGGAGGGAGATGAAATTCTGAACAGAGATTTATAAATGGCGGGAGCTGAGAGTCAGAGTGGAGATTTAAAAAGATCTGGAAATGAGAGTCAGAGCAGAGATTTAAAAACATCAGCAGTTGAGACTCAGAGCAAAGATCGAAGAAGAGCAGGAGCTGAGAGAACGGAGATTTAAAAAGTGCGGGTTCTGAGAATCAGAGTGTAGATTTAAAAAGAGCTGGAGCTGAGAGTCAGAGCAGAGATTTAAAAAGAGTGGGAGCTGAGAGTCAGAGCGGAGACTTAAAAAGAGCGGGAGCTGAGGGTCATAGCAGAGACTTAAAAAGAGCAGGGGCTGAAATCCAGAGCTGTGATTTAAAAATAGCGGGACCCAAGAGTCAGAGCGGAGATTTAAAAAGTGCCGCGTCTGAGAATCAGAGTGTAGATATAAAAAGATCGGGAGCTGAGATTCAGAGTGGGGATTTAAAAATATCGGGAAGTGAGAGTGAGAGCAGAGATTTAAGAACATCGGGAGCTGAGACTCAGAGCAGAGATTTAAAAAGAGCAGGAGCTGGGAAAGCAGAGATTTAAAAAGAGCTGGGTCTGAGAATCAGAGTGTTGATTTACAAAGAACGGGAGCTGAGAGTCAGAGTGGAGATTTAAAAAGATCTGGAAATGAGAGTCAGAGAAGAGATTTAAAAACATCAGCAGCTGAGACTCAGAGCAGAGATTTAAAAAGAGCGGGAGCTGGGAGAGCGGAGATTTAAAAAGTGCGGGGTCTGAAAATCAGAGTGTAGATTTAAAAAGAGCGGGAACTGAGAGTCAGAGTGGAGATTTAAAAAGAGCGGGAGCTGAGAGTGAGAGCGGAGATTCAAAAATATCGGGAGCTAAGAGTCAGAGTGGAGATTTATAAAGAAAGGGAGCTTTGTGTCAGAGCGGAGATTTAAATAGAGCCGGAGTTGATAGTCAGAGCGGAGATGTAAAAAGAGCGGGAGCTGTGAGATAGAGCGGAAAATTATAAAGAGCGGGAGCTGAGAGTTAGAGCAGAGATTGAAAAAGAGTGGGAGCGGAGGGTCAGAGAGGAGAGTTAAAAATAGCAGTGCTGGGAGTCAGTGCAGAGATTACAAAATAGCGGGAGCTGAGAGTCAGAGTGGAGATGAATAAACAGCAGGAACTGAGAGAACGGTGATAATAAATAGTGAAAGCTCAGAAGCAGAGTGGAGATTTAAAAAGAGCAGAAGTTGAGAGAGTGGAGACTTAAAAAGAGCGGGAGCTGAGAGAACGGAGATTTAAAAAGTGTGGGGTCTGACAGTAAGCACATAGACCTAAAAAGATTGGGAACTGAGGGAGTGGAGAAATAAAAACAGTGCAAGCTGTGAATCAGAGCAGAGGTTTATAAAGGGAGGGAGATGAAATTCTGAACAGAGATTTATAAATGGCGGGAGCTGAGAGTCAGAGTGGAGATTTAAAAAGATCTGGAAATGAGAGTCAGAGCAGAGATTTAAAAACATCAGCAGTTGAGACTCAGAGCAAAGATCGAAGAAGAGCAGGAGCTGAGAGAATGGAGATTTAAAAAGTGCGGGTTCTGAGAATCAGAGTGTAGATTTAAAAAGAGCTGGAGCTGAGAGTCAGAGCAGAGATTTAAAAAGAGTGGGAGCTGAGAGTCAGAGCGGAGACTTAAAAAGAGCGGGAGCTGAGGGTCATAGCAGAGACTTAAAAAGAGCAGGGGCTGAAATCCAGAGCTGTGATTTAAAAATAGCGGGACCCAAGAGTCAGAGCGGAGATTTAAAAAGTGCCGCGTCTGAGAGTCAGAGTGTAGATTTAAAAAGATCGGGAGCTGAGATTCAGAGTGGAGATTTAAAAATATCGGGAAGTGAGAGTGAGAGCAGAGATTTAAAAATATCGGGAGCTGAGACTCAGAGCAGAGATTTAAAAAGAGCAGGAGCTGGGAAAGCAGGGATTTAAAAAGAGCAGGGTCTGAGAATCAGAGTGTTGATTTGAAAAGAACGGGAGCTGAGAATCAGCGTGGAGATTTAAAAAGAACTGGAAATGAGAGTCAGAGAAGAGATTTAAAAACATCAGCAGCTGAGACTCAGAGCAAAGACTTAAAAAGAGCGGGAGCTGGGAGAGCGGAGATTTAAAAAGTGTGGGGTCTGAAAATCAGAGTGTAGATTTAAAAAGAGCGGGAACTGAGAGTCAGAGCGGAGATTTAAAAAGAGTGGGAGCTGAGAATCAGAGCGGAGATTTAAAAAGAGCTGGAGCTGAGGGTCAGAGCAGAGTTTTAAAAAGAGCAGGAGATGAAATTAAGAGCGGTGATTTAAAAGTAGCGGAACCCGAGAGTCAGACCGGAGATTTAAAAAGTTCGGTGTCTTTGAATCAGAGTGTAGATTAAAAAAGAGCGGGAGCTGAGAGTCAGAGTTGATTTTTAAAAATTTCGGGAAATTCGAGTAAGAGCAGAGATTTAAAAACATCAGCAGCTGAGACTCAGAGCAGAGATTTAAAAAGAGTGGGAGCTGAGAGTCAGAGCGGAGATGTATAAAGAGCAGGAACTGAGAGAGCGGAGATTATAAATAGTGGGAGCTGAGAATCAGTGTGTTAATTTATATAGAGCAGGAGCTGAGATTCAGAGTGGAGATTTAAAAAGTGCAGGAGCTGAGAGTGGAGATTTAAAAATTGCCGGAGCTGAGAGTCAGAGTTGAGATTAAAATTTGCACGAGCTGAGATTAAGAGTGGAGATTTAAAAAGAGCAGGAGCTGAGAGTCAGAGTAGAATATAAAAATATCTGGAAATGAGGGTCAGAGAAGAGATTTAAAAACATCAGGAGCTGCGTCCCAGAGCAGAGATTTAAAAAGAGCAGGAGCTGCGAGAGCGGAGATTTAAAAAGTGCGGGGTCTGAAAATCAGAGTGTAGATTTAAAAAGAGCGGTAGCAGTGAGTCAGAGTGGAGCATTAAAAAGATCATGAAATGAGAGTCAGAGCAGATTTTTTAAAACATCAGCAGCGAAGACTCAGAGCAGAGATTTAAGAAGAGTGGGAGCTGGGAGAGTGGAGATTTAAAAAGTGTTTGCTCTGAGAATCAGAGTGGAGATTTAAAAAGAGCGGGAGCTGAGAGACATACTGGCGGTTTAAAATTAGTGGCAGCAGAGTTTCAAAGTGGAGATTTATAAAGAGCAGGAGCTGAGAGTCAGAGCGGAGATTAATAAAGTTTGGGAGCTGAGAGTCAGAGCAGAGGCTTAAAAAGAGCAGGGGCTGAAATCCAGAGCTGTGATTTAAAAATAGCGGGACCCAAGAGTCAGAGCGGAGATTTAAAAAGTGCCGCGTCTGAGAATCAGAGTGTAGATATAAAAAGATCGGGAGCTGAGATTCAGAGTGGAGATTTAAAAATATTGGGAAGTGAGAGTGAGAGCAGAGATTTAAGAACATCGGGAGCTGAGACTCAGAGCAGAGATTTAAAAAGAGCGTGAGCTGGGAAAGCAGACATTTAAAAAGAGCAGGGTCTGAGAATCAGAGTGTAGATTTACAAAGAGCAGGAGCTGAGAGTCAGAGCAGAGATTTAAAAATTGCGGGAGCTGAGAGTCAGAGCCGTGATTTAAAAACAGCGGTAGCTGAGAGTCAGAGCAGAGATTTAAAAAGAGTGGGAGCTGAAATTAAGAGCGGTGATTCAAAAGTAGCAGAAACCGAGATTCAGACCGGACATTTAAAAAGAGCGGTGACTTTGAATCAGAGTGTAGATTTAAAAAGAGCGGGAGCTGAGAGTCAGAGTTGATTTGTAAAAATTTTGGGAAATGCGAGTAAGAGCAGAGATTTAAAAACATCAGCAGCTGAGACTCAGAGCAGAGATTTAAATAGAGCAGGACCTGAGAGTCAGAGCGGAGATGTATAAAGAGCAGGAACTGAGAGAGCGGCGATTATAAATAGTGGGAGCTGAGAATCAGTGTGTTAATTTATAAAGAGCAGGAGCTGAGATTCAGGGTGGAGATTTAAAAAGAGCAGGAGCTGAGATTCAGAGTGGAGATTTAAAAATATCGGGAAATGAGAGTCAGAGAAGAGATTTAAAAACATCGAGTGCTGAGACTCAGGGCAGAGATTTAAAAAGAGCGGGAGCTGGTAGTGAGAGCGGAGATTCAAAAATATCGGGAGCTGAGAGACAGAGCGGAGATTTAAAAAGAAAGGGAGCTGTGTGTCAGAGTGGAGATTTAAATAGAGCCGGAGGTGATAGTCAGAGCGGAGATATAAAAAGAGTGGGAGCTGTGAGATAGAGCGGAAAATTATAAAGAGCGGGAGCTGAGAGTTAAGCCAGAGATTGAAAAAGTGGGGGAGCTGAGGGTCAGAGAGGAGAGTTAAAAATAGCAGTGCTGGGAGTCAGTGCAGAGATTACAAAATAGCGGGATCTGAGAGACAAAGTGGAGATGAATAAACTGCAGGAACTGAGAGAACGGAGATAATAAATAGTGCAAGCTCAGAATCAGAGTGGAGATTTAAAAAGAGCGGGAGCTGAGAGACATAGTGGCGGTTTAAAATTAGCGGGAGCTGAGATTCAAAGTGGAGATTTATGAAGAGCAGGAGCTGAGAGTCAGAGTGGAGATTAATAAAGAGTGGGAGCTGAGGGTCAGTGCAGACATTTAAAATCAGCAGGAGCTGAGAGTCAGAGCGGTGATTTATAAAGAGCGGGAGCTGAGACACAGGTCGGAGATTAAAATACATCGGGAGCTGAGACTCAGAGCAGAGATTTATCAAGTGCGGGAGCTGAGAGAACGGAGATTTAAAAAGTGCGGTGTCTGACAGTCAGCACGTAGACCTAAAAAGATTCGGAACTGAGGGAGTGGAGATGTAAAAACAGTGCAAGCTGTGAATCAGAGCGGATGTTTATAAAGGGAGGGAGATGAGAGTCAGAACAGAGATTTATAAATGGCGGGACCTGAGAGTCAGAGTGGAGATTTAAAAAGATCTGGAAATGAGAGTCAGCGTAGAGATTTAAAAACATCAGCTGCTGAGACTCAGAGCAAAGATCTAAGAAGAGCGGGAGCTGGGAGAGCGGAGATTTAAAAAGTGCGGGTTCTGAGAATCAGAGTGTAGATTTAAAAAGAGCGGAAGCTGAGAGTCAGAGCGGAGATTTAAAAAGTGCGGGAGCTGAGAGTCAGAGCCTTGATTTAAAAACAGCGGTAGCTGAGAGTCAGAGCAGAGATTTAAAAGTAGCGGAACCCGAGAGTCAGACCGGAGATTTAAAAAGTGCGGTGTCTTTGAATCAGAGTGTAGATTTAAAAAGAGCGGGAGCTGAGAGTCAGAGTTGATTTTTAAAAATATCGGGAAATGCGAGTAAGAGCAGAGATTTAAAAACATCAGCATCTGAGACTCAGAGCAGAGATTTAAAAAGAGCGGGAGCTGAGAGTCAGAGTGGAGATGTATAAAGAGCAGGAACTGAGAGAGCGGAGATTATAATTAGTGGGAGCTGCGAATCAGAGTGTTAATTTATAAAGAGCAGGAGCTGAGATTCAGAGTGGAGATTTAAAAAGAGCACGAGCTGAGAGTGGAGATCTAAAAAGAGCGGGAGCTGAGAGTCAGAATAGACATTTAAAAATATCGGGAAGTGAGAGTGAGAGCAGAGATTTAAAAACATCGGGACCCAAGAGTCAGAGCGGAGATTTAAAAAGTGCCGCGTCTGAGAATCAGAGTGTAGATATAAAAAGATCGGGAGCTGAGATTCAGAGTGGGGATTTAAAAATATCGGGAAGTGAGAGTGAGAGCAGAGATTTAAGAACATCGGGAGCTGAGACTCAGAGCAGAGATTTAAAAAGAGCAGGAGCTGGGAAAGCAGAGATTTAAAAAGAGCTGGGTCTGAGAATCAGAGTGTTGATTTACAAAGAACGGGAGCTGAGAATCAGCGTGGAGATTTAAAAAGATCTGGAAATGAGAGTCAGAGAAGAGATTTAAAAACATCAGCAGCTGAGACTCAGAGCAGAGATTTAAAAAGAGCGGGAGCTGGGAGAGCGGAGATTTAAAAAGTGCGGGGTCTGAAAATCAGAGTGTAGATTTAAAAAGAGCGGGAACTGAGAGTCAGAGTGGATATTTAAAGAGAGAGGGAGCTGAGAGTGAGAGCGGAGATTCAAAAATATCGGGAGCTAAGAGTCAGAGTGGAGATTTATAAAGAAAGGGAGCTTTGTGTCAGAGCGGAGATTTAAATAGAGCCGGAGTTGATAGTCAGAGCGGAGATGTAAAAAGAGCGGGAGCTGTGAGATAGAGCGGAAAATTATAAAGAGCGGGAGCTGAGAGTTAGAGCAGAGATTGAAAAAGAGTGGGAGCGGAGGGTCAGAGAGGAGAGTTAAAAATAGCAGTGCTGGGAGTCAGTGCAGAGATTACAAAATAGCGGGAGCTGAGAGTCAGAGTGGAGATGAATAAACAGCAGGAACTGAGAGAACGGTGATAATAAATAGTGAAAGCTCAGAAGCAGAGTGGAGATTTAAAAAGAGCAGAAGTTGAGAGAGTGGAGACTTAAAAAGAGCGGGAGCTGAGAGAACGGAGATTTAAAAAGTGTGGGGTCTGACAGTAAGCACATAGACCTAAAAAGATTGGGAACTGAGGAAGTGGAGAAATAAAAACAGTGCAAGCTGTGAATCAGAGCAGAGGTTTATAAAGGGAGGGAGATGAAATTCTGAACAGAGATTTATAAATGGCGGGAGCTGAGAGTCAGAGTGGAGATTTAAAAAGATCTGGAAATGAGAGTCACAGCAGAGATTTAAAAACATCAGCAGTTGAGACTCAGAGCAAAGATCGAAGAAGAGCAGGAGCTGAGAGAATGGAGATTTAAAAAGTGCGGGTTCTGAGAATCAGAGTGTAGATTTAAAAAGAGCTGGAGCTGAGAGTCAGAGCAGAGATTTAAAAAGAGTGGGAGCTGAGAGTCAGAGCGGAGACTTAAAAAGAGCGGGAGCTGAGGGTCATAGCAGAGACTTAAAAAGAGCAGGGGCTGAAATCCAGAGCTGTGATTTAAAAATAGCGGGACCCAAGAGTCAGAGCGGAGATTTAAAAAGTGCCGCGTCTGAGAATCAGAGTGTAGATATAAAAAGATCAGGAGCTGAGATTCAGAGTGGGGATTTAAAAATATCGGGAAGTGAGAGTGAGAGCAGAGATTTAAGAACATCGGGAGCTGAGACTCAGAGCAGAGATTTAAAAAGAGCAGGAGCTGGGAAAGCAGAGATTTAAAAAGAGCTGGGTCTGAGAATCAGAGTGTTGATTTACAAAGAACGGGAGCTGAGAATCAGCGTGGAGATTTAAAAAGATCTGGAAATGAGAGTCAGAGAAGAGATTTAAAAACATCAGCAGCTGAGACTCAGAGCAGAGATTTAAAAAGAGCGGGAGCTGGGAGAGCGGAGATTTAAAAAGTGCGGGGTCTGAAAATCAGAGTGTAGATTTAAAAAGAGCGGGAACTGAGAGTCAGAGTGGAGATTTAAAAAGAGCGGGAGCTGAGAGTGAGAGCGGAGATTCAAAAATATCGGGAGCTAAGAGTCAGAGTGGAGATTTATAAAGAAAGGGAGCTTTGTGTCAGAGCGGAGATTTAAATAGAGCCGGAGTTGATAGTCAGAGCGGAGATGTAAAAAGAGCGGGAGCTGTGAGATAGAGCGGAAAATTATAAAGAGCGGGAGCTGAGAGTTAGAGCAGAGATTGAAAAAGAGTGGGAGCGGAGGGTCAGAGAGGAGAGTTAAAAATAGCAGTGCTGGGAGTCAGTGCAGAGATTACAAAATAGCGGGAGCTGAGAGTCAGAGTGGAGATGAATAAACAGCAGGAACTGAGAGAACGGTGATAATAAATAGTGAAAGCTCAGAAGCAGAGTGGAGATTTAAAAAGAGCAGAAGTTGAGAGAGTGGAGACTTAAAAAGAGCGGGAGCTGAGAGAACGGAGATTTAAAAAGTGTGGGGTCTGACAGTAAGCACATAGACCTAAAAAGATTGGGAACTGAGGAAGTGGAGAAATAAAAACAGTGCAAGCTGTGAATCAGAGCAGAGGTTTATAAAGGGAGGGAGATGAAATTCTGAACAGAGATTTATAAATGGCGGGAGCTGAGTGTCAGAGTGGAGATTTAAAAAGATCTGGAAATGAGAGTCAGAGCAGAGATTTAAAAACATCAGCAGTTGAGACTCAGAGCAAAGATCGAAGAAGAGCAGGAGCTGAGAGAACGGAGATTTAAAAAGTGCGGGTTCTGAGAATCAGAGTGTAGATTTAAAAAGAGCTGGAGCTGAGAGTCAGAGCAGAGATTTAAAAAGAGTGGGAGCTGAGAGTCAGAGCGGAGACTTAAAAAGAGCGGGAGCTGAGGGTCATAGCAGAGACTTAAAAAGAGCAGGGGCTGAAATCCAGAGCTGTGATTTAAAAATAGCGGGACCCAAGAGTCAGAGCGGAGATTTAAAAAGTGCCGCGTCTGAGAGTCAGAGTGTAGATTTAAAAAGATCGGGAGCTGAGATTCAGAGTGGAGATTTAAAAATATCGGGAAGTGAGAGTGAGAGCAGAGATTTAAGAACATCGGGAGCTGAGACTCAGAGCAGAGATTTAAAAAGAGCGGGAGCTGGGAAAGCAGAGATTTAAAAAGAGCTGGGTCTGAGAATCAGAGTGTTGATTTAAAAAGAACGGGAGCTGAGAGTCAGCATGGAGATTTAAAAAGGTCTGGAAATGAGAGTCAGAGAAGAGATTAAAAAAACATCAGCAGCTGAGACTCAGAGCAGAGATTTAAAAAGAGCGGGAGCTGGGAGAGCGGAGATTTAAAAAGAGAGGAAGCTGAGAGACATACTGGCGGTTTAAAATAAGTGGCAGCAGAGTTTCAAAGTGGATATTTATAAAGAGCAGGAGCTGAGAGTCAGAGCGGAGATTAATAAAGTTTGGGAGCTGCGAGTCAGAGCAGAGGCTTAAAAAGAGCAGGGGCTGAAATCCAGAGCTGTGATTTAAAAATAGCGGGACCCAAGAGTCAGAGCGGAGATTTAAAAAGTGCCGCGTCTGAGAATCAGAGTGTAGATATAAAAAGATCGGGAGCTGAGATTCAGAGTGGGGATTTAAAAATATCGGGAAGTGAGAGTGAGAGCAGAGATTTAAGAACATCGGGAGCTGAGACTCAGAGCAGAGATTTAAAAAGAGCGGGAGCTGGGAAAGCAGAGATTTAAAAAGAGCTGGGTCTGAGAATCAGAGTGTTGATTTAAAAAGAACGGGAGCTGAGAGTCAGCATGGAGATTTAAAAAGATCTGGAAATGTGAGTCAGAGAAGAGATTTAAAAACATCAGCAGCTGAGACTCAGAGCAGAGATTTAAAAAGAGCGGGAGCTGGGAGAGCGGAGATTTAAAAAGTGCGGGGTCTGAAAATCAGAGTGTAGATTTAAAAAGAGCGGGAACTGAGAGTCAGAGTGGAGATTTAAAAAGAGCGGGAGCTGAGAGTGAGAGCGGAGATTCAAAAATATCGGGAGCTAAGAGTCAGAGTGGAGATTTATAAAGAAAGGGAGCTTTGTGTCAGAGCGGAGATTTAAATAGAGCCGGAGTTGATAGTCAGAGCGGAGATGTAAAAAGAGCGGGAGCTGTGAGATAGAGCGGAAAATTATAAAGAGCGGGAGCTGAGAGTTAGAGCAGAGATTGAAAAAGAGTGGGAGCGGAGGGTCAGAGAGGAGAGTTAAAAATAGCAGTGCTGGGAGTCAGTGCAGAGATTACAAAATAGCGGGAGCTGAGAGTCAGAGTGGAGATGAATAAACAGCAGGAACTGAGAGAACGGTGATAATAAATAGTGAAAGCTCAGAAGCAGAGTGGAGATTTAAAAAGAGCAGAAGTTGAGAGAGTGGAGACTTAAAAAGAGCGGGAGCTGAGAGAACGGAGATTTAAAAAGTGTGGGGTCTGACAGTAAGCACATAGACCTAAAAAGATTGGGAACTGAGGAAGTGGAGAAATAAAAACAGTGCAAGCTGTGAATCAGAGCAGAGGTTTATAAAGGGAGGGAGATGAAATTCTGAACAGAGATTTATAAATGGCGGGAGCTGAGAGTCAGAGTGGAGATTTAAAAAGATCTGGAAATGAGAGTCAGAGCAGAGATTTAAAAACATCAGCAGTTGAGACTCAGAGCAAAGATCGAAGAAGAGCAGGAGCTGAGAGAATGGAGATTTAAAAAGTGCGGGTTCTGAGAATCAGAGTGTAGATTTAAAAAGAGCTGGAGCTGAGAGTCAGAGCAGAGATTTAAAAAGAGTGGGAGCTGAGAGTCAGAGCGGAGACTTAAAAAGAGCGGGAGCTGAGGGTCATAGCAGAGACTTAAAAAGAGCAGGGGCTGAAATCCAGAGCTGTGATTTAAAAATAGCGGGACCCAAGAGTCAGAGCGGAGATTTAAAAAGTGCCGCGTCTGAGAATCAGAGTGTAGATATAAAAAGATCGGGAGCTGAGATTCAGAGTGGGGATTTAAAAATATCGGGAAGTGAGAGTGAGAGCAGAGATTTAAGAACATCGGGAGCTGAGACTCAGAGCAGAGATTTAAAAAGAGCAGGAGCTGGGAAAGCAGAGATTTAAAAAGAGCTGGGTCTGAGAATCAGAGTGTTGATTTACAAAGAACGGGAGCTGAGAGTCAGAGTGGAGATTTAAAAAGATCTGGAAATGAGAGTCAGAGAAGAGATTTAAAAACATCAGCAGCTGAGACTCAGAGCAGAGATTTAAAAAGAGCGGGAGCTGGGAGAGCGGAGATTTAAAAAGTGCGGGGTCTGAAAATCAGAGTGTAGATTTAAAAAGAGCGGGAACTGAGAGTCAGAGTGGAGATTTAAAAAGAGCGGGAGCTGAGAGTGAGAGCGGAGATTCAAAAATATCGGGAGCTAAGAGTCAGAGTGGAGATTTATAAAGAAAGGGAGCTTTGTGTCAGAGCGGAGATTTAAATAGAGCCGGAGTTGATAGTCAGAGCGGAGATGTAAAAAGAGCGGGAGCTGTGAGATAGAGCGGAAAATTATAAAGAGCGGGAGCTGAGAGTTAGAGCAGAGATTGAAAAAGAGTGGGAGCGGAGGGTCAGAGAGGAGAGTTAAAAATAGCAGTGCTGGGAGTCAGTGCAGAGATTACAAAATAGCGGGAGCTGAGAGTCAGAGTGGAGATGAATAAACAGCAGGAACTGAGAGAACGGTGATAATAAATAGTGAAAGCTCAGAAGCAGAGTGGAGATTTAAAAAGAGCAGAAGTTGAGAGAGTGGAGACTTAAAAAGAGCGGGAGCTGAGAGAACGGAGATTTAAAAAGTGTGGGGTCTGACAGTAAGCACATAGACCTAAAAAGATTGGGAACTGAGGGAGTGGAGAAATAAAAACAGTGCAAGCTGTGAATCAGAGCAGAGGTTTATAAAGGGAGGGAGATGAAATTCTGAACAGAGATTTATAAATGGCGGGAGCTGAGAGTCAGAGTGGAGATTTAAAAAGATCTGGAAATGAGAGTCAGAGCAGAGATTTAAAAACATCAGCAGTTGAGACTCAGAGCAAAGATCGAAGAAGAGCAGGAGCTGAGAGAATGGAGATTTAAAAAGTGCGGGTTCTGAGAATCAGAGTGTAGATTTAAAAAGAGCTGGAGCTGAGAGTCAGAGCAGAGATTTAAAAAGAGTGGGAGCTGAGAGTCAGAGCGGAGAGTTAAAAAGAGCGGGAGCTGAGGGTCATAGCAGAGACTTAAAAAGAGCAGGGGCTGAAATCCAGAGCTGTGATTTAAAAATAGCGGGACCCAAGAGTCAGAGCGGAGATTTAAAAAGTGCCGCGTCTGAGAGTCAGAGTGTAGATTTAAAAAGATCGGGAGCTGAGATTCAGAGTGGAGATTTAAAAATATCGGGAAGTGAGAGTGAGAGCAGAGATTTAAAAATATCGGGAGCTGAGACTCAGAGCAGAGATTTAAAAAGAGCAGGAGCTGGGAAAGCAGGGATTTAAAAAGAGCAGGGTCTGAGAATCAGAGTGTTGATTTGAAAAGAACGGGAGCTGAGAATCAGCGTGGAGATTTAAAAAGAACTGGAAATGAGAGTCAGAGAAGAGATTTAAAAACATCAGCAGCTGAGACTCAGAGCAAAGACTTAAAAAGAGCGGGAGCTGGGAGAGCGGAGATTTAAAAAGTGTGGGGTCTGAAAATCAGAGTGTAGATTTAAAAAGAGCGGGAACTGAGAGTCAGAGCGGAGATTTAGAAAGAGTGGGAGCTGAGAATCAGAGCGGAGATTTAAAAAGAGCTGGAGCTGAGGGTCAGAGCAGAGTTTTAAAAAGAGCGGGAGATGAAATTAAGAGCGGTGATTTAAAAGTAGCGGAACCCGAGAGTCAGACCGGAGATTTAAAAAGTTCGGTGTCTTTGAATCAGAGTGTAGATTAAAAAAGAGCGGGAGCTGAGAGTCAGAGTTGATTTTTAAAAATTTCGGGAAATTCGAGTAAGAGCAGAGATTTAAAAACATCAGCAGCTGAGACTCAGAGCAGAGATTTAAAAAGAGTGGGAGCTGAGAGTCAGAGCGGAGATGTATAAAGAGCAGGAACTGAGAGAGCGGAGATTATAAATAGTGGGAGCTGAGAATCAGTGTGTTAATTTATATAGAGCAGGAGCTGAGATTCAGAGTGGAGATTTAAAAAGTGCAGGAGCTGAGAGTGGAGATTTAAAAATTGCCGGAGCTGAGAGTCAGAGTTGAGATTAAAATTTGCACGAGCTGAGATTAAGAGTGGAGATTTAAAAAGAGCAGGAGCTGAGAGTCAGAGTAGAATATAAAAATATCTGGAAATGAGGGTCAGAGAAGAGATTTAAAAACATCAGGAGCTGCGTCCCAGAGCAGAGATTTAAAAAGAGCAGGAGCTGCGAGAGCGGAGATTTAAAAAGTGCGGGGTCTGAAAATCAGAGTGTAGATTTAAAAAGAGCGGTAGCAGTGAGTCAGAGTGGAGCATTAAAAAGATCATGAAATGAGAGTCAGAGCAGATTTTTTAAAACATCAGCAGCGAAGACTCAGAGCAGAGATTTAAGAAGAGTGGGAGCTGGGAGAGTGGAGATTTAAAAAGTGTTTGCTCTGAGAATCAGAGTGGAGATTTAAAAAGAGCGGGAGCTGAGAGACATACTGGCGGTTTAAAATTAGTGGCAGCAGAGTTTCAAAGTGGAGATTTATAAAGAGCAGGAGCTGAGAGTCAGAGCGGAGATTAATAAAGTTTGGGAGCTGAGAGTCAGAGCAGAGGCTTAAAAAGAGCAGGGGCTGAAATCCAGAGCTGTGATTTAAAAATAGCGGGACCCAAGAGTCAGAGCGGAGATTTAAAAAGTGCCGCGTCTGAGAATCAGAGTGTAGATATAAAAAGATCGGGAGCTGAGATTCAGAGTGGAGATTTAAAAATATTGGGAAGTGAGAGTGAGAGCAGAGATTTAAGAACATCGGGAGCTGAGACTCAGAGCAGAGATTTAAAAAGAGCGTGAGCTGGGAAAGCAGACATTTAAAAAGAGCAGGGTCTGAGAATCAGAGTGTAGATTTACAAAGAGCAGGAGCTGAGAGTCAGAGCAGAGATTTAAAAATTGCGGGAGCTGAGAGTCAGAGCCGTGATTTAAAAACAGCGGTAGCTGAGAGTCAGAGCAGAGATTTAAAAAGAGTGGGAGCTGAAATTAAGAGCGGTGATTCAAAAGTAGCAGAAACCGAGATTCAGACCGGACATTTAAAAAGAGCGGTGACTTTGAATCAGAGTGTAGATTTAAAAAGAGCGGGAGCTGAGAGTCAGAGTTGATTTGTAAAAATTTTGGGAAATGCGAGTAAGAGCAGAGATTTAAAAACATCAGCAGCTGAGACTCAGAGCAGAGATTTAAATAGAGCAGGACCTGAGAGTCAGAGCGGAGATGTATAAAGAGCAGGAACTGAGAGAGCGGCGATTATAAATAGTGGGAGCTGAGAATCAGTGTGTTAATTTATAAAGAGCAGGAGCTGAGATTCAGGGTGGAGATTTAAAAAGAGCAGGAGCTGAGATTCAGAGTGGAGATTTAAAAATATCGGGAAATGAGAGTCAGAGAAGAGATTTAAAAACATCGAGTGCTGAGACTCAGGGCAGAGATTTAAAAAGAGCGGGAGCTGGTAGTGAGAGCGGAGATTCAAAAATATCGGGAGCTGAGAGACAGAGCGGAGATTTAAAAAGAAAGGGAGCTGTGTGTCAGAGTGGAGATTTAAATAGAGCCGGAGGTGATAGTCAGAGCGGAGATATAAAAAGAGTGGGAGCTGTGAGATAGAGCGGAAAATTATAAAGAGCGGGAGCTGAGAGTTAAGCCAGAGATTGAAAAAGTGGGGGAGCTGAGGGTCAGAGAGGAGAGTTAAAAATAGCAGTGCTGGGAGTCAGTGCAGAGATTACAAAATAGCGGGATCTGAGAGACAAAGTGGAGATGAATAAACTGCAGGAACTGAGAGAACGGAGATAATAAATAGTGCAAGCTCAGAATCAGAGTGGAGATTTAAAAAGAGCGGGAGCTGAGAGACATAGTGGCGGTTTAAAATTAGCGGGAGCTGAGATTCAAAGTGGAGATTTATGAAGAGCAGGAGCTGAGAGTCAGAGTGGAGATTAATAAAGAGTGGGAGCTGAGGGTCAGTGCAGACATTTAAAATCAGCAGGAGCTGAGAGTCAGAGCGGTGATTTATAAAGAGCGGGAGCTGAGACACAGGTCGGAGATTAAAATACATCGGGAGCTGAGACTCAGAGCAGAGATTTATCAAGTGCGGGAGCTGAGAGAACGGAGATTTAAAAAGTGCGGTGTCTGACAGTCAGCACGTAGACCTAAAAAGATTCGGAACTGAGGGAGTGGAGATGTAAAAACAGTGCAAGCTGTGAATCAGAGCGGATGTTTATAAAGGGAGGGAGATGAGAGTCAGAACAGAGATTTATAAATGGCGGGACCTGAGAGTCAGAGTGGAGATTTAAAAAGATCTGGAAATGAGAGTCAGCGTAGAGATTTAAAAACATCAGCTGCTGAGACTCAGAGCAAAGATCTAAGAAGAGCGGGAGCTGGGAGAGCGGAGATTTAAAAAGTGCGGGTTCTGAGAATCAGAGTGTAGATTTAAAAAGAGCGGAAGCTGAGAGTCAGAGCGGAGATTTAAAAAGTGCGGGAGCTGAGAGTCAGAGCCTTGATTTAAAAACAGCGGTAGCTGAGAGTCAGAGCAGAGATTTAAAAGTAGCGGAACCCGAGAGTCAGACCGGAGATTTAAAAAGTGCGGTGTCTTTGAATCAGAGTGTAGATTTAAAAAGAGCGGGAGCTGAGAGTCAGAGTTGATTTTTAAAAATATCGGGAAATGCGAGTAAGAGCAGAGATTTAAAAACATCAGCATCTGAGACTCAGAGCAGAGATTTAAAAAGAGCGGGAGCTGAGAGTCAGAGTGGAGATGTATAAAGAGCAGGAACTGAGAGAGCGGAGATTATAATTAGTGGGAGCTGAGAATCAGAGTGTTAATTTATAAAGAGCAGGAGCTGAGATTCAGAGTGGAGATTTAAAAAGAGCACGAGCTGAGAGTGGAGATCTAAAAAGAGCGGGAGCTGAGAGTCAGAATAGACATTTAAAAATATCGGGAAGTGAGAGTGAGAGCAGAGATTTAAAAACATCGGGAGCTGAGACTCAGAGCAGAGATTTAAAAAGAGCGGGAGCTGGAAAAGCAGAGAGTTAAAAAGAGCGGGGACTGAGAATCAGAGTGTTGATTTAAAAAGAACGGGAGCTGAGAGTCAGCATGGAGATTTAAAAATATCGGGAGCTGAGAGTCAGAGCGGAGATTTAAAAAGAAAGGGAGCTGTGTGTCAGAGCGGAGATTTAAATAGAGCCGGAGGTGATAGTCAGAGCGGAGATATAAAAAGAGTGGGAGCTGTGAGATAGAGCGGAAAATTAAAAAGAGCGGGAGCTGAGAGTTAGAGCGCAGATTGAAAAAGAGAGGGAGCTGAGGGGAAGAAAGGAGAGTTAAAAATAGCAGTGCTGGGAGTCAGTGCAGAGATTACAAAATAGCGGGATCTGAGAGTCAAAGTGGAGATGAATAAACTGCAGGAACTGAGAGAACGGAGATAATAAATAGTGCAAGCTCAGAATCAGAGTAGATATTTAAAAAGAGCAGAAGCTGAGAGTCCGAGCGGAGATTTAAAAAGTCCGGGAGATGAGATTCAGAGTCGTGATTTAAAAACAGCGGTAGCTGATATTCAGAGCAGAGATTTAAAAACAGTGGGAGCTGAGAATCAGAGCGGAGATTTAAAAAGAGCCAGAACTAAGGGTCAGAGCAGACATTTAAAAAGAGTGGGAGCTGAAATTAAGAGTGGTGATTTAAAAATAGCGGAACCCGAGAGTCAGATGAGAGATTTAAAAAGTGTGGTGCCTTTGAATCAGAGTGTAGATTTAAAAAGAGCGGGAGCTGAGAGTCAGAGTTGATTTTTAAAAATATCGGGAAATGCAAGTAAGAGCAGAGATTTAAAAACATCAGCAGCTGAGACTCAGAGCGGAGATTTAAAAAGAGCGGGACCTGAGAGTCAGAGCAGAGATGTATAAAGAGCAGGGACTGAGAGAGCGGAGATTATAAATAGTGGGAGCTGAGAATCAGTGTGTTAATTTATAAAGAGCAGGAGCTGAGATTCAGTGTGGAGATTTAAAAAGAGCAGGAGCTGAGAGTCAGAGTGGAGATTTAAAAATATCGGGAAATGAGAGTCAGAGCAGAGATTTGAAAACATCGGGAGCTGAGACTCAGAGCAGAGATTTAAAAAGAGCCGGAGCTGGGAAAGCAGAGATTTAAAAAGAGCGGGGACTGAGAATCAGAGTGTTGATTTAAAAAGAACGGGAGCTGAGAGTCAGCGTGGAGATTTAAAAAGATCTGGAAATGAAAGTCAGCGCAGAGATTTAAAAACATCAGCAGCAGAGACTCAGAGCAGAGATTTAAAAAGAGCAGGAGCTGGGAGAGCGGAGATTGAAAAAGTGCGGGGTCTGAGAATCAGAGTGTAGATTTAAAAAGAGCGGGAACTAAGAGTCAGAGTGGAGATTTAAAAAGAGCGGGAGCTGAGAGTGAGAGCGGAGATTCAAAAATATCGGGAGCTGAGAGTCAGAGCGGAGATTTAAAAAGAAAGGGAGCTGTGTGTCAGAGCGGAGATTTAAATAGAGCCGGAGGTGATAGTCAGAGCGGAGATATAAAAAGAACGGGAGCTGTGAGATAGAGCGGAAAATTAAAAAGAGCGGGAGCTGAGAGTTAGAGCGCAGTTTGAAAAAGAGTGGGAGCGGAGGGTCAGAGAGGAGAGTTAAAAATAGCAGTGCTGGGAGTCAGTGCAGAGATTACAAAATAGCGGGAGCTGAGAGCCAGAGTGGAGATGAATAAACAGCAGGAACTGAGAGAACGGAGATAATAAATAGTGCGAGCTCAGAATCAGAGTGGATATTTAAAAAGAGCAGAAGCAGTCAGAGCGGAGATTTAAGAAGTGCGGGAGCTGAGAGTCAGAGCCGTGATTTAAAAACAGCGGTAGCTGAGAGTCAGAGCAGAGATTTAAAAAGAGCGGGAGCTGAGAATCAGAGCGCAGATTTAAAAAGAGCAGGAACTGAGGGTCAGAGCAGACATTTAAAAAGAGCGGGAGCTGCAAGTAAGAGCGGTGATTTAAAAGTTGCGGAACCCGAGAGTCAGACCGGAGATTTAAAAAGTGCAGGAAATGCGAGTAAGAGGAGAGATTTAAAAACATCAGCAGCTGAGACTCAGAGCAGTGATTTAAAAAGAGCGGGAACTGAGAGTCAGAGCGGAGATTTGAAAAGAATTGGAGCTGTGTGTCAGAGCGGAGATTTAAATAGAGCCGGAGGTGATAGAGCGGAGATTTAAAAAGGGTGGGAGCTGTGGGATAGAGCGGAAAATTAAAAAGAGCAGGAGCTGATAGTTAGAGCAGAGATTGAAAAAGAGCGGGAGCTGAGGGTGAGAGAAGAGAGTAAAAAATAGCAGTGCTGGGAGTCCGAGCGGAGATTTATGAAGAAAGGGAGCTGTGTGTCAGAGTGGAGATTTAAATAGAGCCGGAGGTGATAGTCAGAGCGGAGATATAAAAAGAGTGGGAGCTGTGAGATAGAGCGGAAAATTATAAAGAGCGGGAGCTGAGAGTTAGGCCAGAGATTGAAAAAGTGGGGGAGCTGAGGGTCAGAGAGGAGAGTTAAAAATAGCAGTGCTGGGAGTCATTGCAGAGATTACAAAATAGCGGGAGCTGAGAGTCAAAGTGGAGATGAATAAACTGCAGGAATTGAGAGAACGGAGATAATAAATAGTGCAAGCTCAGAATCAGAGTGGAGATTTAAAAAGAGCAGATGCTGAGAGAGTGGTGATTTAAAAAGAGCGGGATTGAGAGACATAGTGGAGGTTTAAAATTAGTGGGAGCTGAGATTCAAAGTGGAGACTTATAAAGAGCAGGAGCTGAGAGTCAGCGGAGATTAATAAAGAGTGGGAGCTGAGGGTCAGTGCAGACGTTTAAAATCAGCTGGAGCTGAGAGTCAGAGCGGTGATTTATAAAGAGCTGGAGCTGAGACTCAGGTCGGAGATTAAAAGACATCGGGAGATGAGACTCAGAGCAGAGATTTATAAAGTGCGGGAGCTGAGAGAACGGAGATTTAAAAAGTGCGGTGTCTGACAGTCAGCACGTAGACCTAAAAAGATTCGGAACTGAGGGAGTGGAGATGTAAAAACAGTGCAAGCTGTGAATCAGAGCGGATGTTTATAAAGGGAGGGAGATGAGAGTCAGAACAGAGATTTATAAATGGCGGGACCTGAGAGTCAGAGTGGAGATTTAAAAAGATCTGGAAATGAGAGTCAGCGCAGAGATTTAAAAACATCAGCAGCTGAGACTCAGAGCAAAGATCTAAGCAGAGCGGGAGCTGGGAGAGCGGAGACTTAAAAAGAGCGGGAGCTGAGAGTCAGAGCGGAGATTTAAAAAGTGCGGGAGCTGAGAGGCAGAGCCGTGATTTAAAAACAGCGGTAGCTGAGAGTCAGCGCAGAGATTTAAAAAGAGTTGGAGCTGAGAATCAGAGCGGAGATTTAAAAAGGGCGGGAACTGAGGGTCAGAGCAGATTTTTAAAAACAGCGGGAGCTGAAACTCAGAACGGTGATTTAAAAGTAGCGGAAACCGAGAGTCAGACCGGAGATTTAAAATGTGCGGTGTCTTTGAATCAGAGTGTAGATTTAAAAAGAGCGGGAGCTGAGAGTCAGAGTTGATTTTTAAAAATATCGGGAAATGCGAGTAAGAGCAGAGATTTAAAAACATCAGCAGCTGAGACTCAGAGCAGAGATTTAAAAAGAGCGGGAGCTGAGAGTCAGAGTGGAGATGTATGAAGAGCAGGAACTGAGAGAACGGAGATTATAATTAGTGGGAGCTGAGAATAAGTGTGTTAATTTATAAAGAAAAGGAGCTGAGATTCAGAGTGAAGATTTAAAAAGAGCACGAGCTGAGAGAGTGGAGATCTAAAAAGACCGGGAGCTGAGAGTCAGAGTGGACATTTAAAAATATCGGGAAGTTAGAGTGAGAGCAGAGATTTAAAAACATCGGGAGCTGAGATGTATAGCAGAGATTTAAAAAGAGCGGGAGCTGGAAAAGCAGAGATTTAAAAAGAGCGGGGACTGAGAATCAGAGTGTTGATTTAAAAAGAACGGGAGCTGAGAGTCAGCGTGGAGATTTAAAAAGATCTGGAAATGAGAGTCAGCGCAGAGAATTAAAAACATCAGCAGCTGAGACTCAGAGCAGAGATTTAAAAAGAGCGGGAGCTGGGAGAGCGGAGATTTAAAAAGTGCAGGTTCTGAGAATCAGAGTGTAGATTTAAAAAAAGCGGGAGCAGAGAGTCAGAGTGGAGATTTTAAAAGATCAGGAGCTGAGAGTGAGAGCGGAGATTCAAAAATATCAGGAGCTGAGAGTCAGAGCGGAGATTTAAAAAGAAAGGGAGCTGTGTGTCAGAGTGGAGATTTAAATAGAGCCGGAGGTGATAGTCAGAGGGGAGATATAAAAAGAGCGGGAGCTGTGAGATAGAGCAGAAAATTAAAAAGAGCGGGAGCTGAGAGTTAGAGCGGAGATTGTAAAAGAGAGGGAGCTGAGGGTCAGAGAGGAGAGTTAAAAATAGCAGTGCTGGGAGTCACTGCAGAGATTACAAAATAGCGGGAGCTGAGAGTCAGAGTGGAGATGAATAAACAGCAGGAACTGAGAGAATGGAGATAATAAATAGTGCGAGCTCAGAATCAGAGTGGAGATTTAAAAAGAGCAGAAACTGAGAGAGTGGAGATTTAAAAAGTGCGGGAGCTGAGAGACAGTGGCGTTTTAAAGTTAATGGGAGCTGAGATTCAAAGTGGAGATTTATAAAGAGCAGGGGCTGAGAGTTACAGCAGAGATTAATAAAGAGTGGGAGCTGAGGGTTAGTGCAGACATTTAAAATCAGCGGGAGCTGAGAGAGCGTAGATTTATAAAGAGCTGGAGCTGAGACACAGGTCGGAGATTTAAAGACATCGGGAGCTGAGACTCAGAGCAGAGATTTATAAAGTGCGGGAGCTGAGAGAACGGAGATTTAAAAAGTGCGGGGTCTGACAGTCAGCACGTAGACCTAAAAAGATTGGGAATTGAGGGAGTGGAGATGTGAAAACATTGCAAGCTGTGAATCAGAGCGGCGGTTTATAAAGGGCAGGAGATGAGAGTCAGAACAGAGATTTATAAATGGCGGGACCTGAGAGTCAGAGTGGAGATTTTAAAAGATCTGGAAATGAGAGTCAGCTCAGCTATTTAAAAACATCAGCAGCTGAGACTCAGAGCAATGATTTAAGAAGTGCGGGAGCTGGGAGAGCGAAGATTTAAAAAGTGCGAGTTCTGAGAATCAGAGTGTAGATTTAAAAAGAGCAGGAGCTGAGAGTCCGAGCGGAGATTTAATAAGTGCGGGAGCTGAGAGTCAGAGCCGTGATTTAAAAACAGCAGTAGCTGAGATTCAGAGCAGAGATATAAAAAGAGTGGGAGCTGAGAATCAGAGCGGAGATTTAAAAAGAGCGGGAACTGAGGGTCAAAGCAGACAGTTAAAAAGAGCGGGAGCTGAAATTAGAGCGGTGAATTAAAAATAGCGGAACCCGAGAGTCAGACCGGAGATTTAAAAAGTGCGGTGTCTTTGAATCAGAGTGTAGTTTTAAAAAGAGCGGGAGCTGACAGTCAGAGCTGATTTTTAAAAATATCGGGAAATGCGAGTAAGAGCAGAGATTTAAAAACATCAGCAGCTGAGACTCAGAGCGGAGATTTAAAAAGAGCTGGTGCTGAGAGTCAGAGCGGAGATGTATAAAGAGCAGGAACTGAGAGAGCGGAGATTATAAATAGTGGGAGCCGAGAATCAGTGTGTTAATTTATAAAGAGCAGGAGCTGAGATTCAGAGTGGAGATTTAAAAAGAGCAGGAGCTGAGAGTCAGAGTGGAGATTTAAAAATATCGGGAAATGAGAGTCAGAGTAGATATTTAAAAACTTCGAGATCTGAGACTCAGAGCAGAGATTTAAAAAGAGCCGGAGCTGGGAAAGCAGAGATTTAAAAAGAGCGGGGACTGAGAATCAGAGTGTTGATTTAAAAAGAACGGGAGCTGAGAGTCAGCGTGGAGATTTAAAAAGATCTGGAAATGAGAGTCAGCGCAGAGATTTAAAAACTACAGCAGCTGAGACTCAGAGCAGAGATTTAAAAAGAGCGGGAGCTGGGAGAGTGGAGATTGAAAAAGTGCGGGGTCTGAGAATCAGAGTGTAGATTTAAAAAGAGCGGGAACTGAGAGTCAGAGTGGAGATTTAAAAAGAGCAGGAGCTGAGAGTGAGAGCGGAGATTCAAAAATATCGGGAGCTGAGAGTCAGAGCGGAGATTTAAAAAGAAAGGGAGCTGTGTGTCAGAGCGGAGATTTAAATAGAGCCAGAGGTGATAGTCAGAGCGGAGATATAAAAAGAGCGGGAGCTGTGAGATAGAGCAGAAAATTAAAATGAGTGGGAGCTGAGAGTTTGAGCCCAGATTGAAAAAGAGAGGGAGCTGAGGGTCAGAGAGCAGAGTTAAAAATAGCAGTGCTGGGAGTCAGTGCAGAGATTACAAAATAGCGGGAGCTGAGAGTCAGAGTGGAGATGAATAAACAGCATGAACTGAGAGAACGGAGATAATAAATAGTGCGAGCTCAGAATCAGAGTGGAGATTTAAAAAGAGCAGAAGCAGTCAGAGCGGAGATTTAAAAAGTGCGGGAGCTGAGAGTCAGAGCCGTGATTTAAAAACAGCGGTAGCTGAGAGTCAGCGCAGAGATTTAAAAAGAGTGGGAGCTGAGAATCAGAGCGCAGATTTAGAAAGAGCGGGAGCTGAGAGTCAGAGCAGACATTTAAAAAGAGCGGGAGCTGAAAGTAAGAGCGGTGATTTAAAAGTAGCGGAACCCGAGAGTCAGACGAGAGATTTAAAAAGTGCGGTGTCTTTGAATCAGAGTGTAGATTTAAAAAGAGCGGGAGCTGAGAGTCAGAGTTGATTTTTAAAAATATCGGGAAATGCGAGTAAGAGCAGAGATTTAAAAACATCAGCAGCTGAGACTCAGAGCAGAGATTTAAAAAGAGCAGAAGCTGAGAGACTGGAGTTCTAAAAAGAGCGGGAGCTGAGAGACATAGTGGCGGTTTAAAATTAGTGGGAGCTGAGATTCAAAGTGGAGATTTATAAAGAGCAGGAGCTGAGAGTCACAGCAGAGATTAATAAAGAGTGGGAGCTGAGGGTCAGTGCAGACATTTAAAATCAGCGGGAGCTGAGATTCAGAGCGGTGATTAAAAGACATCGGGAGCTGAGACTCAGAGCAGAGATTTATCAAGTGTGGGAGCTGAGAGAACGGAGATTTAAAAATTGCAGGGTCTGACAGTCAGCACGTAGACCTAAAAAGATTCGGAACTGAGGGACTGGAGATGTAAAAACAGTGCAAGCTGTGAATCAGAGCGGAGCTTTATAAAGGGTGGGAGATGAGAGTCAGAACAGAGATTTATAAATGGCGGGACCTGAGAGTCACAGCGGAGATTTAAAAAGAGCTGGAGCTGAGCGTCAGAGCAGAGACTTAAAAAGAGCGGGAGCTGAGAGTCAGAGTGGAAATTTAAAAAGATCGGGAAATGAGAGTCAGAGCAGGGATTTTAAAACATCAGCAGCTAAGACTCAGAGCAGAGATTTAAAAAGAGTGGGAGCTGGGAGAGCTGAGATTTAAAAAGTGCGGGGTCTGAAAATCAGAGTGTAGATTTAAAAAGAGTGGGAGCTGAGAGTCATAGCAGAGATTTAAGAATTGCAGGAGCTGAGAGTCAGAGTGGGGATTTAAAAACAGCGGTAGCTGACAGTCATGGCGTCGATTTAAAAAGAGTGAGAGCTTTAAGTCAGAGCGGAGATTTTAAAGGAGCCGGAACTGAGGGTCAGAGCAGAGATTTAAAAAGAGCGGGAGCTGAAACTCAGAACGATGATTTAAAAGTAGCGGGACCCGAGAGTCAGAGCGGAGATTTAATAAGTGCGGGGTCTGAGATTCAGTGTGTAGATTTAAAAAGAGAGGGAGCTGAGAGTCTGAGTAGAACTTAAAATAATAGGGAAATGAGAGTCAGAGCAGAGATTTAAAAACATCAGCAGCTGAGACTCAGAGCAGAGATTTAAAAAGTGCGGGTTCTGAGACTCAGAGTGTAGATTTAAAAAGACCGAGGGCTCACAGTCGGAGGAGATTTAAAAAGAGCAGAAGTTGAGAATATGAATGAAGATTTAAAAATATTGGGAGCTGAGAGACAGAGCGGAGATTTAAAAAGAGCAGGAGCTGAGAGTCAGAGTGGAGGTCTAAAAACAGCCGGAGCTGAGAGTCAGAGCAGAGTTTTAAAAAGAGTGGGAGCTGAGGGTCAGAGCAGAGTTTTAAAAAGAGCAGGGGCTGAAATTCAGAGCGGTGATTTAAAACTACCAGGACCCAAGAGTCAGAGCGGAGATTTAAAAAGTGCGGCATCTGAGAATCAGAGTGTAGATTTAAAAAGAACAGGAGCTGAGAGTCAGCATGGAGATTTAAAAAGATCTGGAAATGAGAGTCAGCGCAGAGATTTAAAAACATCAGCAGCTGAGACTCAGAGCAAAGATCTTAAAAGAGCGTAAGCTAGGATAGCGGAGATTTAAAGTGCGGGTTCTAAGAATCAGAGTGTAGATTTATAAAGAGCGGGAGCTGAGAGTCAGAGTGGAGATTTAAAAATATCGGGAAATGAGAGTCAGAGAAGAGATTTAAAAACATCAGCAGCTGAGACACAGAGCAGAGATTTAAAAAGAGTGGGAGCTGGGAGAGCTGAGATTTAAAAAGTGCGGGTTCTGAAAATCAGAGTGTAGATTTAAAAAGAGTGGGAACTGAGAGTCATAGCAGAGATTTAAGAAGTGCAGGAGCTGAGAGTCAGAGTGGAGATTTAGAAAGAGCGGGAGCTGAGAGTGAGAGCGGAGATTCAGAAAGATCGGGAGCTGAGAGTCAGAGCAAAGATTTAAAAAGAGAAGGAGCTGAAACTCAGATCGATGATTTAAAAGTAGTGGGACCAGAGTGTAGATTGAAAAGGAGTGAGAGTCAGAGTGGAGGTATAAAATTTGCGGGAGCTAAGATTCAAAGTGGAGATTTATAAAGACCAGGAGCTGAGAGTGAGAGCGGAGATTAATAAAGAGCGGGACCTGAGGGTCAGTGCAGACAGTTAAAATGAGCGGGAGCTGAGAGTCAGAGCGGAGATTTATAAAGAGCGGGAGCTGAGACTCAGGTCGGAGATTTAAAGACATCGGGAGCTGAGACTCAGAGCAGAGATTTATAAAGTGCGGGAGCTGAGTGAATGGAGATTTAAAAAGTGCGGGGTCTGACCGTCAGCACGTTGACTTAAAAAGAATGGGAACTGAGGGAGCGGAGATGAAAAAACAGTGCGAGCTGTGATTCAGAGCCGAGATTTATAAAGGGCTGGAGATGAGAGTCAGAACAGAGCTTTATAAATAGCGGGACCTGAGAGTCAGAGCGGAGATTTATAAAGGGCGGAGCTGAGACTCAGAACAGAGATTTACAAATAGCAGGATCAGAGAGTCAGAGCGGAGATTTAAAAAGATGTGGAGCTGAGACTCAGAGTGGAGATTTAAAAACATCGGGAGCTGAGACTCAGAGTGGAGATTTAAATATTACGGGAGCTGAGAGCATGGAGATTTAATAAGTGCGGGTTCTGAGAATCAGAGTGTAGATTTAAAAAGAGTGGGAGCTGTGAGTTAGAGCGGAAAATTAAAAAGAGTGGGAGCTGAGTGTCAGAGAGGAGAGTTAAAAATAGCCGGAGCTGAGAGTCAGAGCGTAGATGTATAAAGAGCAGGAACTGAGAGAGCGGAGATTATAAATAGTGGGAACTGAGAATCAAAGTGGAAATTTATAAAGAGCAAGAGCTGAGAATCAGAGTGGAGATTTAAAAACAGCAGGAGCTGAGAGAATGGAGATTTATAAAGAGCAGGAGCTGAGAATCAGAGTGGAGATTTAAAAAGAGCCAGAGCTGAGAGTCAGGGCAGGGATTTTTAAAGAGCTGGATCTGAGACTCAGAGCGGAGGCTTAAAAAGAAAGTTTGCTGAGAGCCAGAGCAGAGAGTTAAAAAGAGCGGGATCTGAGAGTAAGAGCGAAGATTTATAAATTGCGGGAGCTGAGAGTCAGAGCGGTGATTCAAAAACAGCGGGATCTGAGAGTCAGAGCAGAGATTTAAAAAGAGCGGGAGCTGGGAGAGCAGAGTTTTAAAAAGAGCGGGGTCTGCGAGTCAGAGTGTAGATTGAAAAAGAGTGGGAGCTGAGAGTCAGAACAGAGATTTAAAATGAAAGGGAGCTGACTGGCAGAGCGGAGATTTAAAAAGAGCCGGAGGTGATAGTCAGAGCGGAGATTTAAAAAGAGTGTCAGCTGTGAGTTAGGGCGGATAATTAAAAAGAGCAAAAGCTGAGAGTTAGAGCAGAGATTAAAAAATAGCGGGTGCTGAGGGTCAGAGAGGAGAGTTAAAAATAGCGGGAGCTGAGAGTCAGTGCAGAGATTTTAAAAAGCGGGACCTGAGGGTCCGAGCGGAAATGTATAAAGAGCAGGAACTGAGAGAGTGGAGATTATAAATAGTGGGAGCTGTAAATCAGAGTGGTAATTTATAAAGAGCAGGAGCTGAGAGAGTGGAGGTTTAAAAAGAGCTGGAGCTGAGAGTGAGAATAGAGATTTAAAATTCACGGGAGCTGAGATTCAGAGTGCGGATTTAAAAAGAGCAGGAGCTGAGAGTAGGGTCGGAGATTTATAAAGAGCCGGATCTGAGACTCAGAGCGGAGAAATAAAAAGAAAGTTTGCTGAGAGCCAGAGCGGAGAGTTAAAAAGAGCGGGATCTGAGAGTAAGAGCGAAGATTAATAAAATGCGAGAGCTGAGAGTAAGAGCAGTGTTTCAAAAACAGCGGGAGCTGAGGGTCAGAGCGGAGATTTAAAAAGAGCGGGAGCTGAGAGAGAGAGCGGAGAGTTAAAAGGAGCGAGAGCTGAGAGTTAGAGCAGAGATTAAAAAAGAGCAGGAGCTGAGGGTCAGAGAGGAGAGTTAAAAATAGCCGGAGCTGAGAGTCAGAGCGGAGATTTAAAAAGAGTGGGAGCTGAGAGTCAGAGCGAGATTTAAAAAGAGTGGGAGCTGAGAGTCAGAGCGGACATTAAAAAGGAGCGGAAGCTGAGGGTCAGAGCAGAGATTTGAAAAGAGTGAGAGCTGAAAATCAGAGCGCTGATTTAATAGTAGCAGGACCCGAGAGTCAGAACGGACATTTATAAAGAGCGTGAGCTGAGTGTCAGTGCAGACATTTAAAATGAGCGGGAGCTGAGAGTCACAGCAGAGATTTATAACGAGCGGGAGCTGAGATTCAGGGCAGAGATTTAAATACATCCGGAACTGATACTCAGAGCAGAGATTTAAAAAGAGCGGGAGCTGAGAGAACGGAGATTTAAAAAGTGCGTCGTCTGACAGTCAGCACGTAGACTTAAAAAGAGTGGGAACTGAGGGAGCGGAGATGTAAAAACAGTGGGAGCTGAGAGTCAGAACAGAGATTTATAAAGGGTGGTAGCCGAGAGTCAGAACAGAGATTTATAAATAGCGGGACCTGAGAGCCGGAGCGGACATTTATAAAGGGCGTAGCTGAGAGTCATAACAGAGATTTACAAATAGCAGGAACTTCGACTCAGAGCGGAGACTGAAAAAGAGTGGGAGCTGAGAGTCAGAGCAGAGACTTAAAAAGAGTGGGAGTTGAGGGTCAGAGCAGAGCTTTAAAAAGAGTGGGAGCTGAAACTCAGGGCAATGATTTAAAAGTAGCGGGACCCGAGAATCAAAGCGGAGATTTAAAAAGTGCAGTGTCGGAGAATCAGAGCAGAGATTTTAAAAAAGCGGGAGCTGAAGGTCAGAGTGGAGTTTTAAAATTAGCGCGAGCTGAGAGTCAGAGCGGAGATTTATAAAGAGCGGGAGCTGAGCCTCAGGTCAGAGATTTAAAGACATCGTGAACTGAGACTCAGAGCAGAGATTTATAAAGTGCGGCAGCTGAGAGAATGGAGATTTATAAAGTGAGGGGTCTGACAGTCAGCACGTAAACTTAAAAAGAGTGGGAACTGAGGGAGCGGAGATGTAAAAACAGTGCGAGCTGTGATTCAGATCCGAGATTTATAAAGGGCGGGAGATGAGAGTCAGAACAGAGATTTATAAATAGCGGGACCTGAGAGTCAGAGTGGAGATTTATAAAGGGCGGAGGTGAGACACAGAACAGAGATTTACAAATAGCAAGATCAGAGAGTCAGAGCAGAGATTTAAAAAGAGCGGGAGCTGAGGGTCAGACCAGAGATTTAAAAAGAGCAGGAGCAGAAACTCAGAACGATGATTTAAAAGTAGCGGGACCCGAGAGGCTGAGCGGAGATTTTAAAAGTGCGGGGTCTGAGAATCAGTGTGTAGATTTGAAAAGAGCGGGAGCTGAGAGAGAGAGTGGAGATTTAAAAAGATCGGGAAATGAGAGTCAGAGCAGAGATTTAAAAAGAACGGGAGCTAGGAGAGCAGAGATTTAAAAAGTGTGGGGTCTGAGAATCAGAGTGTAGATTTAAAAAGAGTGGGAGCTGAGAGTCATAGCAGAGATTTAAGAAGTGCAAGAGCTGAGAGTCAGAGCGGTGATTTAAAAACAGCGGTAGCTGAGATTCAAAGTGGAGATTTATAAAGAGCAGGAGCTGAGAGTTAGAGCGGAGATGTATAAAGAGCAGGCACTCAGAGAGCGTAGGTTTATAAAGAGTGGGAGCTGAGAATCAGAGTGGAGATTTAAAAAAAGCAGGAGCTGAGAGAATGGAGATTTATAAAGAGCGGGCGCTGAGATTAGGGTGGAGATTTAAAAAGAGCAGGAGCGGAGAGAGTGGAGATTTAAAAGTAGCGGGACCCGAGAGTCAGAGCGGAGATTTAAAAAGATTGGGAAATGAGAGTAAGAGCAGAGATTCAAAAACATCGGGAGCTGAGATTAAGAGCAGAGATTAAAAAGAGCGGGAGCTGGGAGAACGGAGAATTAAAAAGCGCAGGGACTGAGAATCACAGTGTAGATTTAAAAAGAGTGGGAGCTGAGAGTCGGAGCGGAGATTTAAAAAGTGCGGGAGCTGAAAGTCAGAGCGGTGATTTAAAAACAGCGGTAGCTGATGGTTGGAGCGGAGATTTAAAAAGAGTGGGAGCTGAGAGTCAGAGCGGAGATTTAAAAATAGCGGGAGCTGAAACTCAGAATGGTGGTTTAAAAATAGCGGGAGCCGAGAGTCAGAGCGGAGATATTTAAAAGTGCGGTCTCTGAGAATCAGAGTGTAGATTAAAAAAGAGCAGAAGCAGAGAGTCAGAGTGGAGATTTAAAAAGATCGGGAAATGAGAGGCAGAGCAGAGATTTAAAAACATCAGCAGCTGAGACTTAGAGCAGAGATTTAAAAAGAGCAGGAGCTGGGTGAGCAGAGATTTAAAAAGCGCGGGGTCTGAGAGTCAGAGTGTAGATTGAAAAAGAGCGGGAGCTGAGAGGCAGGATGGAGATTTAAAATGAAAGGGAGCTGATTGGCAGAGCGGAGATTTAAAAAGAGCCGGAGGTGATAGTCAGAGCAGAGATTTAAAAAGAGTGTCATACATGAGTTAGGGCGGATAATTAAAAAGAGCAGAAACTGAGAGTTAGAGCAGAGATTAAAAAAGAGCGGGTGCTGAGGGTCAGAGAGGAGAGTTAAAAATAGTGGGAGCTGAGAGTCAGTGCAGAGATTTAAAAAAAGCGGGACCTGAGAGTCAGAGCGGAAATGTATAAAGAGCAGGAACAGAGAGAGTCGAGATTATAAATAGTGGGAGCTGTGAATCAGAGTGGTAATTTATAAAGAGCAGGAGCTGAGATTAAGAGTGGAGATTTAAAAAGAGCAGGAGCTGAGAGAGTGGAGATTTAAAAAGAGCTGGAGCTGAGAATGAGAATAGAGATTTAAAATTAGCAGGAGCTGAGATTCAGAGTGGGGATTTAAAAAGAGCAGGAGGTGAGAGTAAGGTCGGAAATTTATAAAGAGCCGGATCTGAGACTCAGAGCAGAGACTTAAAAAGAAAGTTTGCTGAGAGCCAGAGCGGAGAGTTAAAAAGAGCGGGATCTGAGAGTAAGAGCGAAGATTAATAAATTGCGGGAGCTGAGAGTCAGAGCGCTGATTCAAAAACAGCGGGAGCTGAGAGCCAGAGTGGAGATTTAAGAATAACGGGAGCTGAGAGTCAGGGCGGAGAGTAAAAAAGAGCAGTAGCTGAGAGTAAGAGCAGAGATTAAAAAAGAGTGGGAGCTGAGGGTAAAAGAGGAGAGTTAAAAATAGCCGGAGCTGAGAGTCAGTGCAGTGATTTAAAAAGAGCAGGAGCTGAAGCTCAGTGCAATGATTTAAAAGTAGCGGGATCCGAGAATCAGAGCGGAGATTTAAAGAGTGCAGTGTCTGAGAATCAGCGTGTAGATTTAAAAAGAGCGGGAATGAGAGTCAGAGTGGAAGTTTAAAATTCTTGGGAGCTGAGATTCAAAGTGGAGAATTATAAAGACCAGGAGCTGAGAGTGAGAGCGGAGATTAATAAAGAGCGGGACATGAGGGTCAGTGCAGACATTTAAAATGAGCGGGAGCTGAGAGTCAGAGCGGAGATTTATAAAGAGCGGGAGCTGAGACTCAGGACGGAGATTTAAAGACATCGTGAGTTGAGACTCAGAGCAGAGATTTATAAAGTGCGGGAGCTGAGTGAATGGAGATTTAAAAAGTGTGGGCTCTGACAGTCAGCACGTTGACTTAAAAAGAGTGGGAACTGAGGGAGTGGAGACGTAAAAACAGTGCGAGCTGTGATTCAGAGCAGAGATTTATAAAGTGCGGGAGCTGAGTGAATGGAGATTTAAAAAGTGTGGGCTCTGACAGTCAGCACGTTGACTTAAAAAGAGTGGGAACTGAGGGAGTGGAGACGTAAAAACAGTGCGAGCTGTGATTCAGAGCCGAGATTTATAAAGGGCAGGAGATGAGAGTCAGAACAGAGATTTATAAATAGCGGGACCTGAGAGTCAGAGCGGAGATTTATAAAGGGCGGAGCTGAGACTCAGAACAGAGATTTACAAATAGCAGGATCAGAGAGTCAGAGTGGAGATTTGAAAAGAGTGGGAGCTGTGAGTTAGAGCGGAAAATTAAAAAGAGTGGAGCTGAGTGTCAGAGAGGGGAGTTAAAAATAGCTGGAGCTGAGAGTCAGAGCGTAGATGTATAAAGATCAGGAACTGAGACAGCGGAGATTATAAATGGTGGGAGCTGAGAAACAAAGTGGAAATTTATAAAGAGCATGAGCTGAGAATCAGAATGGAGATTTAAAAACAGCAGGAGCTGAGAGAATGGAGATTTATAAAGAGCGGCAGCTGTGAGTCAGGGCAGAGATTTATAAAGAGCCGGATCTGAGACTCAGAGCAGAGACTTAAAAAGAAAGTTTGCTGAGAGCCAGAGCGGAGAGTTAAAAAGAACGGGATCTGAGAGTGAGAGCGAAGATTTAAAAAGTGCGGGGTCTGAGAATCAGATTGTAGATTTAAAAAGAGTGGTAGCTGAGAGTCAGCGTGGAGATTTAAAAAGAGTGGGAGCTGAGAGTCAGAGCAGAGATTGAAAAAGAGCGGGAGCTGAGAGTCAGAATGGAGACTTAAAACGAAAGGGAGCTGATTGGCAGAGCGGAGATTTAAAAAGATCCGGAGGTGATAGTCAGAGCAGAGATTTAAAAGGAGTGTCAGCTGTGAGTTAGGGTGGATAATTAAAAACAGCAGAAACTGAGAGTTAGAGCGGAGATTAAAAAAGAGTGGGTGCTGAGGGTCAGAGAGGAGAGTTAAAAATAGCAGGAGCTGAGAGTCAGTGCAGAGATTTAAAATAAGCGGGACCTGAGAGTCAGAGCGGAAATGAATAAAGAGCAGGAACTGAGAGAGTGGAGATTATAATTAGTGGGAGCTGTGAATCAGAGTGGTAAATAATAAAGAGCAGGAGCTGAGATTCAGAGTGGAGATTTAAAAAGAGCAGGAGCTGAGAGAGTGGAGATGTAAAAAGAGCGGGAGCTTAGAGTGAGAATAGAGATTTAAAATTAGCTGGAGCTGAGTTTCGGAGTGGGGATTTAAAAAGAGCAGGAGCTGAGACCAAGGTCGAAGATTAATAAAGAGCCAGATCTGAGAGTCAGAGCGGAGACTTAAAAAGAAAGTTTGCTGAGAGCCAGAGCGGAGAGTTAAGAAGAGCGGGATCAGAGAGTAAGAGCGAAGATTAATAAATTGCGGGAGCTGAGAGTCAGAGCCGCGATTTAAAAAGAGCGGGAGCTGAGAGTCAGAGCGGAGATTAAAAAAGAGCGGGAGCTGAGAGTCAGAGCCGCGATTTAAAAAGAGCAGGAGCTGAGAGTCAGAGCGGAGATTAAAAAAGAGCGGGAGCTGAGGGTCAGAGCAGAGCTTTTAAAACATCGGGAGCTGAGACTCAGAGTGGAGATTTAAATATTACAGGAGCTAAGAGCGCGGAGATTTAAAAAGTGCGGGTTCTGAGAATCAGAGTGCAGATTTAAAAAGAGCGGGAGCTGAGAGTCAGAATGGAGATTTTAAAATAGTGGGAGCTGAGAGTCAGAGCGGAGATTTATAAAGGAACGGAGCTGAGTGGCAGAGCAAAGATTTAAAAAGAGCTGGAGGTGAGACTCAGAGCAGAGATTTAAAAAGAGTGGGAGCTGAGTGTCAGAGAGGAGAGTTAAAAATAGCCAGAGCTGAGAGTCAGAGCATAGATGTATAAAGAGCAGGAACTGAGAGAGCGGAGATTATAAATAGTGGGAACTGAGAATCAAAGTGGAAATTTATAAAGTGCAAGAGCTGAGAATCAGAGTGGAGATTTAAAAACAGCAGGAGCTGAGAGAATGGAGATTTATAAAGAACGTGAGCTGAGAGTCAGGGCAGAGATTTATAAAGAGCCGGATCTGAGACTCAGGGCGGAGAATTAAAAAGAAAGTTTGCTGAGAGCCAGAGCGGAGAGTTAAAAAGAGCGGGACCTGAGAGTAAGAGCGAACATTTATAAATTGTGGGAGCTGAGAGTCAAAGCGGTGATTCAAAAACAGCGGGAGCTGAGAGTCAGAGCAGCGATTTAAAAAGAGCGGGACCTGAGAGTAAGAGCGAACATTTATAAATTGTGGGAGCTGAGAGTCAAAGCGGTGATTCAAAAACAGCGGGAGCTGAGAGTCAGAGCAGCGATTTAAAAAGAGCGGGAGCTGAGAGTCAGAGCGTTGATTTAAAAACCGCGCTAGCTGAGAGTCGGAGCAGAGATTTAAAAAGAGTGGGAGCTGAGAGTCAGAGTGGAGACTTAAAAAGAGTGGGAGCTGAGGGACAGAGCTGAGACTTAAAAAGAGCGGTAGCTGAAACTCAGAGCGGTGATTTAAAAATAGCGGGACCAGAGAGTCAGAGCGGAGATATTTAAAACGTGCGGTGTCTGAGAATCAGAGTGTAGAATTAAAAAGAGCGGGAGCTGAGAATCAGAGTGGAGATCTAAAAAGATTGGGAAATGAGAGGCAGAGCAGAGATTTAAAAAGGTCAGCAGCTAAGTCTCAGAGCAGATATTTAAAAAGAGCGGGAGCTGGGAGAGCGGAGATTTAATAAGAGCCGGAAGTGAGAGTCAGAGCGGAGATTTAAAAAGAGCGTCAGCTGTGAGTTAGGGTGGATAATTAAAAAGAGCAGTAGCTGAGAGTTAGAGCAGAGATTATAAAATAGCAGGTGTTGAGGGTCAGAGAGGAGAGTTAAAAATAGCGGGAGCTGAGAGTCAGTGCAGAGATTTAAAAAGAGCGGGTCCTGAGAGTCAGAGGGGAAATGTATAAAGAGCATGAAATGAGAGAGTCTAGATTATAAATATTGGGAGCTGTGAATCAGAGTGGTAATTTATAAAGAGCAGGAGCTGAGAAAGTGGAGATTTAAAAAGAGCAGGAGCTGAGAGTGAGAGTAGAGATTTAAAATTAGTGAGAGCTGAGATTCAGAGTGGTGATTTAAAAAAGCAGGAGCTGAGAGTAAGGCTGGAGATTTATAAAGAGCTGGATCTGAGACTCAGAGCAGAGACTTAAAAAGAAAGTTTGCTGAGAGCCAGAGCGGAGAGTTAAAAGGAGCGGGATCTGAGAGTAAGAGCGAAGATTTATAAATTGCGGGAGCTGAGAGTCAGAGCGGTGATTCAAAAAGAGTGGGAGCTGAGAGTCAGAGCAGAGATTTAAAAAGAGCAGGAGCTGAGAGTCAGAGCGGAGAGTTAAAAAGAGTGGGAGCTGAGAGTCAGAGCGGAGATTTAAAAAGAGCAAGAGCTGAAACTCAGAGCGATGATTTAAAAGTAGTGGGATCCGAGAATCAGAGTGGAGATTTAAATAGTGCAGTGTCTGAGAATCAGAGTGTAGATTTAAAAAGAGCAGGAATGAGAGTCAGAGTGGACATTTAAACTTAGCGGGAGATGAGATTCAATGTGGAGATTTATGAAGAGCAGGAGCTGAGAGTCAGAGCGGAGATTTATAAAGAGCGGGAGCTGAGAGAACGAAGATTTATAAAGTGAGGGGTATGACAGTAAGCACGTTGACTTAAAAAGAGTGGGAACTAAGGGAGCGGAGATGTAAAAACAGTGCGAGCTGTGAGTCAGACCGGAGAGTTAAAAAGAGCGGGAGCTGAGAGTTAGAGCAGAGATTAAAAAAGAGCGGGAGCTGAGGGTAAGAGAGGAGAGTTAAAAATAGCAGGAGCTGAGAGTCAGTGCAGAGATTTAAAAAAAGCAGAACATGAGAGTCAGAGCAGAAATGTATAAAGAGCAGGATCTTAGAGAGTGGACATTATAAATATTGGGAGCTGTGAATCAGAGTGGTAATTTATAAAGAGCAGGAGCTGAGATTCAGAGTGGAGATTTAAAAAGTGCAGGAGCTGAGAGAGTGGGGATATGAAAAGAGCGGGAGCTGAGAGTGAGAATAGAGAATTAAAATTAGCGGCAGCTGTGTTTCAGAGTGGTGATTTAAAAAGAGCAGGAGCTGAGAGTAAGGTCGGAGATTTATAAAGAGCCGGATCTGAGATTCAGAGCGGAGACTTAAAAAGAAATTTTGCTGAGAGCCAGAGCGGAGATTTAGAATGAGAGGGATCAGAGAGTAAGAGCGAAGATTAATGAATTGCGGGAGCTGAGAGTCAGAGCCGAGATTTATAAAGAGCAGGAGCTGAGAGTTTGAGCAGAGATTAAAAAAGAGCGGGAGCTGAGGGTCAGAGAGGAGAGTTAAAAATAGCCAGAGCTGAGAGTCAGTGCAGAGATTTAAAAAGAGTGGGAGCTGAGAGTCAGAGCGGAGATTTAAAAAGAGTGGGACCCGAGAGTCAGAGCGGAGATTTAAAAAGTGCGGCGTCTGAGAATCAGATTGTAGATTTAAAAAGAGCAGTAGCTGAGAGTCAGAGTGGAGATTTAAAAAGAGTGGGAGCTGAGAGTCAGAGCGGAGATTTAAAAAGAGTGGGAGTTGAGGGTCAGAGCAGAGATTTAAAAATAGTGGGAGCTGAAACTCAGAGCAGTGATATAAAAGTAGCGGGACCCGAGAGTCAGAGCGGAGATTTAAAAAGAGTGGGAGCTGAGAGTCAGAGCAGAGATTTAAAAAGAGCAAGAGCTGAAACTCAGAGCGATGATTTAAAAGTAGCAGGATCCGAGAATCAGAGTGGAGATTTAAATAGTGCAGTGCCTGAGAATCAGAGTGCAGATTTAAAAAGAGCAGGAATGAGAGTCAGAGTGGACATTTAAAATTAGCGGGAGATGAGATTCAATGTGGAGATTTATAAAGAGCAGGAGCTGAGAGTCAGAGCGGAGATTAATAAAGAGCGGGACCTGAGGGTCAGTGCAGACATTTAAAATGAGCAGGAGCTGAGAGTCAGAGCGGAGATTTATAAAGAGCGGGAGCTGAGAGAACGGAGATTTAAAAAGTGTGGGGTCTGACAGTCAGCACGTTGACTTAAAAAGAGTGGGAACTGAGGGAGCGGAGATGTAATAACAGTGCGAGCTGTGAGTCAGACCGGAGAGTTAAAAAGAGCGGGAGCTGAGCGTTAGAGCAGAGATTAAAAAAGAGCAGGAACTGAGGGTAAGATAGGAGAGTTAAAAAGAGCGGGAGCTGAGAGTCAGTGCAGAGATTTAAAAAGAGCGGGAGCTGAGAGTCAGAGCGGAGATTTAAAAAAAGCGGGAGCTGAAAGTCAGAGCAGAGATTTAAAAGTAGCGGGACCCGAGAGTAAGAGCGGAGATTTAAAAAGTGTGGGTCTGAGTATCAGTTTGTGAATTTAAAAAGAGTTGTAGCTGAGAATCAGTGTGGAGATTTAAAAACAGCAGGAGCTGAGAGAATGGAGATTTATAAAGAGTGGGAGCTGAGAATCAGAGTGGTGATTTAAAAGGAGCAGGAGCTGAGAGAGTGGAGATTTAAAAGTAGTGGGACCCGAGAGTCAGAGCGGATATTTATAATGTGCGGCATCTGAGAATCAGATTGTAGATTTAAAAAGAGCTGGAGCTCAGATTCAGAATGGAGATTTAAAAAGATTGGGAAATGAGAGTAAGAGCAGAGATTTACAAACATCGGGAGATGAGACTCAGAGCAGAGATTTAAAAATTGCGGGAGCTGAAAGTCAGAGCGTTGATTTAAAAACCGCGTTAGCTGAGAGTCGGAGCGGAGATTTAAAAAGAGTGGGAGCTGAGAGTCAGTGCGGAGATTAAAAAAGGGCAGGAGCTGAGGGACAGAGCAGAGATTTAAAAAGAGCGGTAGCTGAAACTCAGAGCGGTGATTTAAAAATAGCGGGACCAGAGAATCAGACTGGAGATATTAAAAACATGCGGTGTCTGAGAATCAGAGTGTAGAATTAAAAAGAGCGGGAGCTGAGAATCAGAGTGGTGATTTAAAAAGATCGGGAAATGAGAGTAAGAGCAGAGATTTAAAAACATCGGGAGCGAGACTCAGAGCAGAGATTTAAAAAGAGCGGGAGCTGATTGGCAGAGCGGAGATTTAAAAAGAGCCGGAGGTGAGAGTCAGAGCGGAGATTAAAAAAGAGGGTCAGCTGTGAGTTAGGGTGGATAATTAAAAAAAGCAGTAGCTGGGAGTTAGAGCAGAGATTATAAAATAGCAGGTGCTGAGGGTCAGAGAGGAGAGTTAAAAATAGCGGGAGCTGAGAGTCAGTGCAGAGATTTAAAAAGAGCGGGACCTGAGAGTCAGAGCGGAAATGTATAAAGAGCAGGAAATGAGAGTCTAGATTATAAATATTGGGAGCTGTGAATCAGAGTGGTAATTTATAAAGAGCAGGAGCTGAGATTCAGAGTGGAGATTTAAAAAGAGCAGGAGCTGAGAGAGTGGAGATTTAAAAAGAGCGGGAGTTGAGAGTGAGAGTAGAGATTTAAAATTAGTGAGAGCTGAGATTCAGAGTGGAGATTTAAAAAGAGCAGGAGCTGAGAGAGTGGAGATTTAAAAAGAGCGGGAGTTGAGAGTGAGAGTAGAGATTTAAAATTAGTGAGAGCTGAGAATCAGAGTGGTGATTTAAAAAGAGCAGGAGCTGAGAGTAAGGTCGGAGATTTATAAAGAGCCGGATCTGTGACTCAGAGCGGAGACTTAAAAAGAAAGTTTGCTGAGAGCCAGAGCGGAGAGTTAAAAAGAGCGGGATCTGAGAGTAAGAGCGAACATTTATAAATTGTGGGAGGTGAGAGTCAGAGTGGTGATTCACAAACAGCGGGAGCTGAGAGTCAGAGCAGAGATTTAAAAAGAGCGGGAGCTGAGAGTCAGAGCGGAGAGTTAAAAAGAGCGGGAACTGAGAGTCAGAGCAGAGATGAAAAAAGAGCAGGAACTGAGGGTCAGAAAGGAGAGTTAAAAATAGCTGGAGCTGAGAGTCAGAGCGGCGAATTAAAAAGAGTGGGAGCTGAGGGACAGAGCTGAGATTTAAAAAGAGCGGTAGCTGAAATTCAGAGCGGTGATTTAAAAATAGCGGGACCAGAGAGTCAGAGCGGAGATATTTAAAACGTGCGGTGTCTGAGAATCAGAGTGGAGAATTAAAAAGAGCAGGAGCTGAGAATCAGAGTGGAGATTTAAGAGAGTGAGAGTAGAGATTTGAGTGGAGATTTGAGAGTGAGAGTAGAGATTTAAAATTAGTGTAAGCTGAGATTCAGAGTGGTGATTTAAAAAGAGCAGGAGCTGAGAGTAAGGTCGGAGATTTATAAAGAGCCGGATCTCAGACTCAGAGCGGAGACTTAAAAATAAAGTTTGCTGATAGCCAGAGCGGAGAGTCAAAAAGAGCAGGATCTGAGAGTAAGAGCGAACATTTATAAATTGCGGAAGCTGAGAGTCAGAGTGCTGATTCAAAAACAGCGGGAGCTGAGAGTCAGAGCAGAGATTTAACAAGAGCAGCAGCTGAGAGCCAGAGCGGAGAATTAAAAAGAGCGGGAACTGAGACTTAGAGCAGAGATGAAAAAAGAGCAGGAACTGAGGGTCAGAAAGGAGAGTTAAAAATAGCTGGAGCTGAGAGTCAGAGCGGTGATTTAAAAAGAGTGGGACCAGAGAGTCAGAGCGGAGATATTTAAAACATGCGGTGTCTGAGAATCAGAGTGTAGAATTAAAAAGTGCGGGAGCTGAGAATCAGAGTGGAGATTTAAAAAGATCGGGAAATGAGAGGTAGAGCAGAGTTTTAAAAAGATCGGCAGCTAAGTCTCAGAGCAGATATTTAAAAAGAGCGGGAGCTGGGAGAGAGGAGATTTAAAAAGGGTGGGGTCTGAGCGTCAGAGTGTAGATTTAAAAAGAACGGGAGCTGAGAGTCAGAACAGAGATTTAAAAAGAAAGGGAGCTGATTGGCAGAGCGGAGATTTGAAAAGAGCCGGAGGTGAGAGTCAGAGCGGAGATTTAAAAAGAGGGTCAGCTGTGAGTTAGGATGGATAATTAAAAAGAGCAGTAGCTGAGAGTTAAAGCAGAGATTATAAAATAGCAGGTGCTGAGGGTCGGAGAGGAGAGTTAAAAATAGCGGGAGCTGAGAGTCAGTGCAGAGATTTAAAAAGAGCGGGTCCTGAGAGTCAGAGCAGAAATGTATAAAGAGCAGGAAATGAGAGATTCTAGATTATAAATATTGGGAGCTGTGAATCAGAGTGCTAATTTATAAAGAGCAGGAGCTGAGATTCAGAGTGGAGATTTAAAAAGAGCAGGAGCTGACAGAGTGGAGATTTAAAAAGAGCGGGAGCTGAGAGTGAGAGTAGAGATTTAAAATTAGTGTAAGCTGAGATTCAGAGGGGTGATTTAAAAAGAGCAGGAGCTGAGAGTAAGGTCGGAGATTTATAAAGAGCTGGATCTCAGACTCAGAGCGGAGACTTAAAAAGAAAGTTTGCTGAGAGCCAGAGCGCAGAGTCAAAAAGAGCAGGATCTGAGAGTAAGAGCGAACATTTATAAATTGTGGAAGCTGAGAGTCAGAGTGGTGATTCAAAAACAGTGGGAGCTGAGAGTCAGAGCAGAGATTTAAAAAGAGCGGGAGCTGAGAGCCAGAACGGAGATTAAAAAAGAGTGGGAGCTGAGGGTCAGAGCCGAGATTAAAAAAGAGCAGGAGCTGAGAGTCAGAGCGGAGATGTATAAAGTGCAGGCGCTCAGAGAGTGGAGGTTTATAAAGAGCGGGAGCTGAGAATCAGAGTGGAGATTTAAAAACAGCAGGAGCTGAGAGACGGAGATTTTTAAAGAGCGGGAGCTCAGAATCAGAGTGGTGATTTAAAAAGAGCAGGAGCTGAGAGAGTGGAGTTTTAAAAGTAGCGGGACCCGAGAGTCAGAGCGGAGATATATAAATTGCGGGGTCTGAGAATCAGAGTGTAGATTTAAAAAGAACGGGAGCTGAGAGTCAGAATGGAGATTTAAAAAGATTGGGAAATGAGAGTAGGAGCAGAGATTTGAAAACATCGGGAGCTGAGAGTCAGAGCAGAGATTTAAAAAGAGCGGGAGCTGACAGTCAGAGCGTTGATTTAAAAACCACGGTAGCTGAGAGTCGGAGCGGAGATTTAAAAAGAGTGGGAGCTGAGAGCCAGAGCGGAGAGTTAAAAAGAGCGGGAACAGAGAGTCAGAACAGAGATGAAAAAAGAGCAGGAACTGAGGGTCAGAAAGGAGAGTTAAAAATAGCTGGAGCTGAGAGTCAGAGCGGAGATTTAAAAAGAGTGGGAGCTGAGGGACAGAGCTGAGATTTAAAAAGAGCGGTAGCTGAAATTCAGAGCGGTGATTTAAAAATAGCGGGACCAGAGAGTCAGAGCGGAGATATTTAAAACGTGCGGTGTCTGAGAATCAGAGTGTAGAATTAAAAAGAGCGGGAGCTGAGAATGAGAGTGGAGATTTAAAAAGATCGGGAAATGAGAGGTAGAGCACAGATTTAAAAAGATCGGCAGCTAGGTCTCAGAGCAGATATTTAAAAAGAGCGGGAGCTGGGAGAGAGGAGATTTAAAAAGAGTGGGGTCTGAGAGTCAGAGTGTAGATTTAAAAAAGAACGGGAGCTGAGAGTCAGGACAGAGACTTAAAAAGAAAGGGAGCTGATTGGCAGAGCGGAGATCTGAAAAGAGCTGGAGGTGAGAGTCAGAGCGGCGATTGAAAAAGAGGGTCAGCTGTGAGTTAGGGTGGATATTTAAAAAGAGCAGTAGCTGAGAGTTAGAGCAGAGATTATAAAATAGCAGGTGCTGAGGGTCAGAGAGGAGAGTTAAAAATAGCGGGAGCTGAGAGTCAGTGCAGAGATTTAAAAAGAGAGGGTCCTGAGAGTCAGAGCAGAAATGTATAAAGAGCAGGAAATGAGAGAGTCTAGATTATAAATATTGGGAGCTGTGAATCAGAGTGCTAATTTATAAAGAGCAGGAGCTGAGATTCAGAGTGGAGATTTAAAAAGAGCAGGAGCTGAGAGAGTGGAGATTTAAAAAGAGCGGGAGCTGAGAGTGAGAGTAGACTTTTAAAATTAGTGTAAGCTGAGATTCAGAGTGGTGATTTAAAAAGAGCAGGAGCTGAGAGTAACTTCGGAGATTTATAAAGAGCCGGATCTGAGACTCAGAGCGGAGACTTAAAAAGAAAGTTTGCTGAGAGCCAGAGCGGAGAGTTAAAAAGAGCGGGATCTGAGAGTAAGAGCAAACATTTATAAATTGTGGGAGCTGAGAGTCAGAGTGGTGATTCAAAAACAGCGGGAGCTGAGAGTCAGAGCAGAGATTTAAAAAGAGCGGGAGCTGAGAGCCAGAATGGAGATTAAAAAAGAGTGGGAGCTGAGGGTCAGAGCCGAGATTAAAAAAGAGCAGGAGATGAGAGTCAGAGCGGAGATGTATAAAGTGCAGGTGCTCAGAGAGCGGAGGTTTATAAAGAGCGGGAGCTGAGAATCAGAGTGGAGATTTAAAAACAGCAGGAGCTGAGAGACGGAGATTTTTAAAGAGCGGGAGCTCAGAATCAGAGTGGTGATTTAAAAAGAGCAGGAGCTGAGAGAGTGGAGTTTTAAAAGTAGCGGGACCCGAGAGTCAGAGCGGAGATATATAAAGTGCGGGGTCTGAGAATCAGAGTGTAGATTGAAAAAGAACGGGAGCTGAGAGTCAGAATGGAGATTTAAAAAGAGTGGGAGCTGAGGGACAGAGCTGAGATTTAAAAAGAGCGGTAGCTGAAATTCAGAGCGGTGATTTAAAAATAGCGGGACCAGAGAGTCAGAGCGGAGATATTTAAAATGTGCGGTGTCTGAGAATCAGAGTGTAGAACTAAAAAGAGCGGGAGCTGAGAGTCAGAATGGAGATTTAAAAAGATTGGGAAATGAGAGTAGGAGCAGAGATTTGAAAACATCGGGAGCTGAGAGTCAGAGCAGAGATTTAAAAAGAGCGGGAGCTGACAGTCAGAGCGTTGATTTAAAAACCACGGTAGCTGAGATTCGGAGCGGAGATTTAAAAAGAGTGGGAGCTGAGAGCCAGAGCGGAGAGTTAAAAAGAGCGGGAACAGAGAGTCAGAACAGAGATGAAAAAAGAGCAGGAACTGAGGGTCAGAAAGGAGAGTTAAAAATAGCTGGAGCTGAGAGTCAGAGCGGAGATTTAAAAAGAGTGGGAGCTGAGGGACAGAGCTGAGATTTAAAAAGAGCGGTAGCTGAAATTCAGAGCGGTGATTTAAAAATAGCGGGACCAGAGAGTCAGAGCGGAGATATTTAAAATGTGCGGTGTCTGAGAATCAGAGTGTAGAACTAAAAAGAGCGGGAGCTGAGAATGAGAGTGGAGATTTAAAAAGATCGGGAAATGAGAGGTAGAGCAGAGATTTAAAAAGATCGGCAGCTAGGTCTCAGAGCAGATATTTAAAAAGAGCGGGAGCTGGAAGAGCGTAGATTTAAAAAGCGCGGGGTCTGAGAGTCAGAGTGTAGATTTAAAAAAGAACGGGAGCTGAGAGTCAGAACAGAGATTTAAAAAGAAAGGGAGCTGATTGGCAGAGCGGAGATTTGAAAAGAGCTGGAGGTGAGAGTCAGAGCGGAGATTTAAAAAGAGGGTCAGCTGTGAGTTAGGGTGGATAATTAAAAAGAGCAGTAGCTGAGAGTTAGAGCAGAGATTATAAAATAGCAGGTGCTGAGGGTCAGAGAGGAGAGTTAAAAATAGCGGGAGCTGAGAGTCAGTGCCAGAGATTTAAAAAGCGCGGGTCCTGAGAGTCAGAGCAGAAATGTATAAAGAGCAGGAAATGAGAGAGTCTAGATTATGAATATTGGCAGCTGTGAATCAGAGTGGTAATTTATAAAGAGCAGGAGCTGAGATTCAGAGTGGAGATTTAAAAAGAGCGGGAGCTGAGAGTGAGAGTAGAGATTTAAAATTAGTGAGAGCTGAAATTCAGAGTGGTGATTTAAAAAGAGCAGGAGCTGAGAGTAAGGTCGGAGATTTATAAAGAGTCGGATCTGAGACTCAGAGCGGAGACTTAAAAAGAAAGTTTGCTGAGAGCCAGAGCGGAGAGTCAAAAAGAGCAGGATCTGAGAGTAAGAGCGAACATTTATAAATTGCAGAAGCTGAGAGTCATAATGGTGATTCAAAAACAGCGGGAGCTGAGAGTCAGAAAGGAGAGTTAAAAATAGCTGGAGCTGAGAGTCAGAGCGGTGATTTAAAAAGAGCGGGACCAGAGAGTCAGAGTGGAGATATTTAAAACTTGCGGTGTCTGAGAATCAGAGTGTAGAATTAAAAAGTGCGCGAGCTGAGAATCAGAGTGGAGATTTAAAAAGATCGGGAAATGAGAGGTAGAGCAGAGTTTTAAAAAGATCGGCAGCTAAGTCTCAGAGCAGATATTTAAAAAGAGCGGGAGCTGGGAGAGAGGAGATTTAAAAAGAGCGGGAGCTGAGAGTGAGAGTAGAGATTTAAAATTAGTGTAAGCTGAGATTCAGAGTGGTGATTTAAAAAGAGCAGGAGCTGAGAGTAAGGTCGGAGATTTATAAAGAGCCGGATCTGAGACTCAGAGCGGAGACTTAAAAATAAAGTTTGCTGAGAGCCAGAGCGGAGAGTCAAAAAGAGCAGGATCTGAGAGTAAGAGCGAACATTTATAAATTGCGGAAGCTGAGAGTCAGAGTGGTGATTCAAAAACAGCGGGAGCTGTGAGTCAGAGCGGAGATTTAAAAAGAGCAGGAGCTGAGAGTCAGAGCGGAGAGTTAAAAAGAGCGGGAACTGAGACTTAGAGCAGAGATGAAAAAAGAGCAGGAACTGAGGGTCAGAAAGGAGAGTTAAAAATAGCTGGAGCTGAGAGTCAGAGCGGTGATTTAAAAAGAGCGGGACCAGAGAGTCAGAGCGGAGATATTTAAAACTTGCGGTGTCTGAGAATCAGAGTGTAGAATTAAAAAGTGCGCGAGCTGAGAATCAGAGTGGAGATTTAAAAAGATCGGGAAATGAGAGGTAGAGCAGAGTTTTAAAAAGATCGGCAGCTAAGTCTCAGAGCAGATATTTAAAAAGAGCGGGAGCTGGGAGAGAGGAGATTTAAAAAGGGTGGGGTCTGAGCGTCAGAGTGTAGATATAAAAAGAACGGGAGCTGAGAGTCAGAACAGAGATTTAAAAAGAAAGGGAGCTGATTGGCAGAGCGGAGATTTGAAAATAGTGGGAGCTGAAACTCAGAGCTGTGATATAAAAGTAGCGGGACCCGAGAGTCAGAGCGGAGATTTAAAAAGAGTGGGAGAAGAGAGTCAGAGCGGAGATTTAAAAAGAGCAAGAGCTGAAACTCAGAGCGATGATTTAAAAGTAGCGGGATCCGAGAATCAGCGTGGAGATTTAAATAGTGCTGTGCCTGAGAATAAGAGTGTAGATTTAAAAAGAGCAGGAATGAGAGTCAGAGTGGACATTTAAAATTAGCGGGAGATTAGATTCAATGTGGAGATTTATAAAGAGCAGGAGCTGAGAGTCAGAGCGGAGATTTATAAAGAGCGGGAGCTGAGAGAACGGAGATTTAAAAAGTGTGGGGTCTGACAGTCAGCACGTTGACTTAAAAAGAGTAGGAACTGAGGGAGCGGAGATGTAAAAACAGTGCGAGCTGTGAGTCAGACCGGAGAGTTAAAAAGAGCGGGAGCTGAGCGTTAGAGCAGAGATTAAAAAAATAGCAGGAGCTAAGGGTAAGAGAGGAGAGTTAAAAATAGCAGGAGCTGAGAGTCAGTGCAGAGATTTAAAAAGAGGAGGAGCTGAAAGTCAGAGCAGAGATTTAAAAGTAGCGGAACCCGAGAGTAAGAGCGGAGATTTAAAAAGTGTGGGGTCTGAGTATCAGATTGTAGATTTAAAAAGAGTGGTAGCTGAGAGTCAGAGTGGAGATTTAAAAAGAGGGAGCTGAGAGTCAGAGCGTAGATGTATAAAGTGCAGGCGCTCAGAGAGCGGAGGTTTATAAAGAGCGGGAGCTGAGAAACAGTGTGGAGATTTAAAAACAGCTGGAGCTGAGAGAATGGAGATTTATAAAGAGTTGGAGCTGAGAATCAGAGTTGTGATTTAAAAAGAGCAGGAGCTGAGAGAGTGGAGATTTAAAAGTAGCGGGACCCGAGAGTCAGAGTGGAGATTTATAAAGTGCGGCGTCTGAGAATCAGAGTGTAGATTTAAAAAGAGAAGGAGCTCAGATTCAGAATGGAGAGTTAAAAAGATTGGGAAATGAGAGTAAGAGCAGAGATTTAAAAACATCGGGAGCTGAGAGTCAGAGCAGAGATTTGAAAATTGCGGGAGCTGAGAGTCAGAGCGTTGATTTAAAAACCGCGTTAGCAGAGAGTCGGAGCGGAGATTTAAAAACAGTGGGAGCTGAGAGTCAGTGCGGAGATTAAAAAAGGGCAGGAGCTGAGGGACAGTGCGGAGATTAAAAAAGAGCGGTAGCTGAAACTCAGAGCGGTGATTTAAAAAATAGCGGGACCAGAGAGTCAGAGCGGAGATATTTAAAACGTGCGGTGTCTGAGAATCAGAGCAGAGATTTGAAAAGAGCAGGAGCTGAGTGTCAGAGCAGAGAGTTAAAATGAGCGGGAACTGAGTTAGAGCATACATGAAAAAAGAGCAGGAACTGAGGTTCAGAAAGGAGAGTTAAAAATAGCTGGAGCTGAGAGTCAGAGCGGAGATTTAAAAAGAGTGGGAGCTGAGGGACAGAGCTGAGATTTAAAAAGAGTGGTAGCTGAAATTCAGAGCGGTGATTTAAAAATAGCGGGACCAGAGAGTCAGAGCGGAGATATTTAAAACGTGCGGTGTTTGAGAATCAGAGTGTAGAATTAAAAAGAGCGTGAGCTGAGAATCAGAGTGGAGATTTAAAAAGATCGGGAAATGAGAGTAAGAGCAGAGATTTAAAAACATCGGGAGCTGAAACTCAGAGCAGTGATTTAAAAGTAGCGGGACCCGAGAGTCAGAGTGGAGATTTATAAAGTGTGGCGTCTGAGAATCAGATTGTAGATTTAAAAAGAGCAGTAGCTGAGAGTCAAAGTGGAGATTTAAAAAGAGTGGAAGCTGAGGGTCAGAGCCAAGATTAAAAAACAGCGGGAGCTGAGAGTCAGAGCGGAGATTTAAAAATTGCGGGAGCTGAGAGTCAGAGCGTTGATTTAAAAACCGCGGTAGCTGAGAGTCGGAGCGGAGATTAAAAAACAGCAGGAGCTGAGAGAATGGAGATTTATAAAGAGCGGGAGCTCAGAATCAGAGTGGTGATTTAAAAAGAGCAGGAGCTGAGAGAGTGGAGTTTTAAAAGTAGCGGGACCCGAGAGTCAGAGCGGAGATTTATAAAGAGCGGGAGCTAACAGACAGAGCGTTGATTTAAAAACCGCGGTAGCTGAGAGTCGGAGCTTAGATTTAAAAAGAGTGGGAGCTGAGAGTCAGTGCGGAGATTAAAAAAGGGCAGGAGCTGAGGGACAGAGCTGAGATTTAAAAAGAGCGGGAGCTGAAACTCAGAGGGTCAGCTGTGAGTTAGGGTAGATAATTAAAAAGAGCAGTAGCTGAGAGTTAGAGCAGAGATTAAAAAATAGCAGGTGCTGATGGTCAGAGAGGAGAGTTAAAAATAGCGGGAGCTGAGAGTCAGTGCAGAGATTTACAAAGAGCGGGTCCTGAGAGTCAGAGCGGAAATGTATAAAGATCAGGAACTGAGAGAGTGGAGATTATAAATATTGGGAGTTGTGAATCAGAGTGGTAATTTATAAAGAGCAGGAGCTGAGATTCAGAGTGGAGATTTAAAAACAGCAGGAACTGAGAGTGGAGATTTAAAAAGAGTGGGAGCAGAGAGCCAGAGCGGAGAGTTAAAAAGAGCTGGAACAGACAGTCAGAGCAGAGATGAAAAAAGAGCAGGAACTCAGGGTCAGAAAGGAGAGTTAAAAATAGCTGGAGCTGAGAGTCAGAGCGGAGATTTAAAAACAGTGGGAGCTGAGGGTCAGAGCAGAGATTTAAAAATAGTGGGAGCTGAAACTCAGAGCAGTGATATAAAAGTAGCGGGACCCGAGAGCCAGAGCAGAGATTTAAAAAGAGTGGGAGCTGAGAGTCAGAGCGGAGATTTAAAAAGAGCAAGAGCTGAAACTCAGAGCGATGATTTAAAAGTAGCGGGATCCGAGAATCAGAGTGGCGATTTAAATAGTGCTGTGCCTGAGAATCAGAGTGTAGATTTAAAAAGAGCAGGAATGAGAGTCAGAGTGGACGTTTAAAATTAACGGGAGATGAGATTCAATGTGGAGATTTATAAAGAGCAGGAGCTGAGAGTCAGAGCGGAGATTAATAAAGAGCGGGACCTGAGGGTCAGTGCAGACATTTAAAATGAGCAGGAGCTGAGAGTCAGAGCAAAGATTTATAATTAGCGGGAGATGAGAGAACAGAGATTTAAAAAGTGTGGGGTGTGACAGTCAGCATGTTGACTTAAAAAGAGTGTGAACTGAGGGAGCGGAGACGTAAAAACAGTGCGAGCTGTGAGTCAGACCGGAGAGTTAAAAAGAGCGGGTTCTGAGCGTTAGAGCAGAGATTAAAAAAGAGCGGGAGCTGAGGGTAAGAGAGGAGAGTTAAAAATAGCAGGAGCTGAGAGTCAGTGCAGAGATTTAAAAATAGCAGGAGCTGAGAGTCAGTGCAGAGATTTAAAAAGAGCGGGAGCTGAGAGTCAGAGCGGAGATTTAAAAAAAGCGGGAGCTGAAAGTCAGAGCAGAGATTTAAAAGTAGCGGGACCCGAGAGTAAGAGCGGAGATTTAAAAAGTGCGGGGTCTGAGTATCAGATTGTAGATTTAAAAAGAGTGGTAGCTGAGAGTCAGAGTGGAGATTTAAAAAGAGTGGGAGCTGAGAGTCAGAGCGGAGATGTATAAAGTGCAGGCGCTCAGAGAAAGGAGGTTTATAAAGAGCGGGAGCTGAGAATCAGTGTGGAGATTTAAAAACAGCTGCAGCTGAGAGAATGGAGATTTATAAAGAGTGGGAGCTGAGAATCAGAGTGGTGATTTAAAAAGAGCAGGAGCTGAGAGAGTGGAGATTTAAAAGTAGCGGGACCCGAGAGTCAGAGCGGAGAGTTATAAAGTGCGGCGACTGAGAATCAGAGTGTAGATTTAAAAAGACCAGGAGCTCAGATTCAGAATGGAGATTTAAAAAGATTGGAAAATGAGAGTAAGAGCAGAGATTTAAAAACATCGGGAGCTGAGACTCAGAGCAGATAATTGAAAATTGCGGGAGCTGAGAGTCAGAGCATTGATTTAAAAACGGCGTTAGCTGAGAGTCGGAGCGGAGATTTAAAAAGAGTGGGAGCTGAGAGTCAGTGCGGAGATTAAAAAAGGGCAGGAGCTGAGGGACAGAGCTGAGATTTAAAAAGAGCGGTAGCTGAAACTCAGAGCGGTGATTTAAAAATAGCGGGACCAGAGAGTTAGAGCGGAAATATTTAAAACGTGCGGTGTCTGAGAATCAGAATGTAGAATTAAAAAGAGCGGGAGCTGAGAATCAGAGTGGAGATTTAAAAAGATTGGGAAATGAGAGGCAGAGCAGAGATTTAAAAAGATCAGCAGCTGCGTCTCAGAGCAGATATTTAAAAAGAGCGGGAGCTGGGAGAGCGGAGATTTAAAAAGCGCGGGGTCTGAGAGTCAGAGTGCTGATTTAAAAAGAACGGGAGCTGAGAGTCAGAACAGAGATTTAAAAAGAAAGGGAGCTGATTGGCAGAGCGGAGATTTAAAAAGAGCCGGAGGTGAGAGTCAGAGCAGAGATTTAAAAAGAGGGTCAGCTGTGAGTTAGGGTGGATAATTAAAAAGAGCAGTAGCTGAGAGTTAGAGCAGAGATTATAAAATAGCAGGTGCTGAGGGTCAGAGAGGAGAGTTAAAAATAGCGGGAGCTGAGAGTCAGTGCAGAGATTTAAAAAGAGAGGGACCTGAGAGTCAGAGCGGAAATGTATAAAGAGCAGGAAATGAGTGAGTCTAGGTTATAAATATTGGGAGCTGTGAATCAGAGTGGTAATTTATAAAGAGCAGGAGCTGAGATTAAGAGTGGAGATTTAAAAAGAGCAGGAACTGAGAGAGTGGAGATTTAAAAAGAGCGGGAGCTGAGAGTGAGAGTAGAGACTTAAAATTAGTGAGAGCTGAGTATCAGAGTGGTGATTTAAAAAGAGCAGGAGCTGAGAGTAAGGTCGGAGATTTATAAAGAGTCGGATCTGAGACTCAGAGCGGAGACATAAAAAGAAAGTTTGTTGAGAGCCAGAGCGGAGAATCAAATAGAGCAGGATCTGAGAGTAAGAGCGAACATTTATGAATTGCGGAAGCTGAGAGTCAGAGTGGTGATTCAAAAACAACGGGAGCTGAGAGTCAGAGCAGAGATTTGAAAAGAGCAGGAGCTGAGAGTCAGAGCGGACAGTTAAAAAGAGCGGGAACAGAGAGTCAGAACAGAGATGAAAAAAGAGCAGGAACTGAGGGTCAGAAAGGAGAGTTAAAAAAAGCTGGAGCTGAGAGTCAGAGCGGAGATTTAAAAAGAGTGGGAGCTGAGGGACAGAGCTGAGATTTAAAAAGAGTGGGAGCTGAGGGACAGAGCTGAGATTTAAAAAGAGCGGTAGCTGAAATTCAGAGCGGTGATTTAAAAATAGCGGGACCAGAGAGTCAAAGCGGAGATATTTAAAACGTGCGGTGTCTGAGAATCAGAGTGTAGAACTAAAAAGAGCGGGAGCTGAGAATGAGAGTGGAGATTTAAAAAGATCGGGAAATGAGAGGTAGAGCAGAGATGAAAAAAGAGCAGGAACTGAGGGTCAGAAAGGAGAGTTAAAAATAGCTGGAGCTGAGAGTCAGAGCGGAGATTTAAAAAGAGTGGGAGCTGAGGGTCAGAGCAGAGATTTAAAAATAGTGGGAGCTGAAACTCAGAGCAGTGATATAAAAGTAGCGGGACCCGAGAGTCAGAGCGGAGATTTAAAAAGAGTGGGAGCTGAGAGTCAGAGCGGAAATTTAAAAAGAGCAAGAGCTGAAACTCAGAGCGATGATCTAAAAGTAGCGGGATCCGAGAATCAGAGTGGAGATTTAAATAGTGCTGTGCCTGAGAATCAGAGTGTAGATTTAAAAAGAGTAGGAATGAGAGTCAGAGTGGACATTTAAAATTAGCGGGAGATGAGATTCAATGTGGAGATTTATAAAGAGCAGAATCTGAGAGTCAGAGCGGAGATTAATAAAGAGCGGGACCTGAGGGTCAGTGCAGACATTTAAAATGAACAGGAGCTGAGAGTCAGAGCGGAGATTTATAAAGAGCGGGAGCTGAGAGAACGGAGATTTAAAAAGTGTGGGGTCTGACAGTCAGCACGTTGACTTAAAAATTGTGGCAATTGAGAGAGCGGAGATTTGAAAAAAGCGGGAGCTGAAAGTCAGAGCAGAGATTTAAAAGTAGCGGGACCCGAGAGTAAGAGCGGAGATTTAAAAAGTGAGGGGTCTGAGTATCAGATTGTAGATTTAAAAAGAGTGGTAGCTGAGAGTCAGAGTGGAGATTTAAAAAGAGTGGAAGCTGAGAGTCAGAGCGGAGATTAAAAAAGAGCGGGAGCTGAGAGTCAGAGCGGAGATGTATAAAGTGCAGGCTCTCAGAGAGCAGAGGTTTATAAAGAGCGGGAGCTGAGAAACAGTGTGGAAATTTAAAAACAGCTGGAGCTGAGAGAATGGAGATTTATAAAGAGTGGGAGCTGAGAATCAGAGTGGTGATTTAAAAAGAGCAGGAGCTGAGAGAGTGGAGATTTCAAAGTAGCGGGACCCGAGAGTCAGAGCGGACATTTATAAAGTGCGGGGTCTGAGAATCAGAGTGTAGATTTAAAAAGAGCAGGAGCTGAGAGTCAGAATGGAGATTTAAAAAGATTGGGAAATGAGAGTAAGAGCAGAGATTAGAAAACATCAGGAGCTGAGAGTCAGTGCAGAGATTTAAAAAGAGCGGGAGCTGACAGTCAGAGCGTTGATTTAAAAACCGCGGTAGCTGAGAGTCGGAGCGGAGATTTAAAAAGAGTGGGAGCTGAGAGTCAGAGCGGAGATTAAAAAAGGGCAGGAGCTGAGGGACAGAGCTGAGATTTAAAAAGAGCGGGAGCTGAAACTCAGAGCAGTGATTTAAAAATAGCAGGACCTGAGAGACAGATCGGAGATATTTAAAAAGTGCGGTGTCTGAGAATCAGAGTGTAGAATTAAAAAGAGCGTGAGCTGAGAATCAGAGTGGAGATTTAAAAAGATCGGGAAATGAGAGGCAGAGCAGAGATTTAAAAAGATCAGCAGCTGAGTCTCAGAGCAGATATTTAAAAAGAGCAGGAGCTGGGAGAGCGTAGATTTAAAAATCGCGGGGTCTGAGAGTCAGAGTGTAGATTTAAAAGGAACGCGAGCTGAGAGTCAGAACAGAGATTTAAAAAGAAAGGGAGCTGATTGGCAGAGCGGAGATTTAAAAAGAGGGTCAGCTGTGAGTTAGGGTGGATAATTAAAAAGAGCAGTAGCTGAGAGTTAGAGCAGAAATTAAAAAATAGCAGGTGCTGATGGTCAGAGAGGAGAGTTAAAAATAGCGGGAGCTGAGAGTCAGTGCAGAGATTTAAAAAGAGCGGGTCCTGAGAGTCAGAGCGGAAATGTATAAAGATCAGGAACTGAGAGAGTGGAGATTATAAATATTGGGAGTTGTGAATCAGAGTGGTAATTTATAAAGAGCAGGAGCTGAGATTCAGAGTGGAGATTTAAAAACAGCAGGAACTGAGAGAGTGGAGATTTAAAAAGAGCGGGAGCTGACAGTCAGAGCGCTGATTTAAAAACCACGGTAGCTGAGAGTCGGAGCGGAGATTTAAAAAGAGTGGGGGCTGAGAGCCAGAGCGGAGAGCTAAAAAGAGCGGGAACAGAGAGTCAGAGCAGCGATGAAAAAAGAGCAGGAACTGAGGGTCAGAAAGGAGTGTTAAAAATAGCTGGAGCTGAGAGTCAGAGCGGAGATTTAAAAAGAGTGGGAGCTGAGAGTCAGAGCGGAGATTTAAAAAGAGTGGGAGCTGAGAGTCAGAGCGGAGATTTAAAAAGAGCAAGAGCTGAAACTCAGAGCGATGATTTAAAAGTAGCGGGATCCGAGAATCAGAGCGGAGATTTATAAATAATGGGAGGTAAGAGAACAGAGATTTAAAAAGTGTGGGGTCTGACAGTCAGCACGTTGACTTAAAAAGAGTGGGAACTGAGGGAGCGGAGATGTAAAAACAGTGCGAGCTGAGTCAGACCGGAGAGTTAAAAAGAGCGGGAGATGAGCGTTAGAGCAGAGATTAAAAAAGAGCAGGAGCTGAGGTTAAGAGAGGAGAGTTGAAAATAGCAGGAGCTGATATTCAGTGCTGAGATTTAAAAAGAGCGGGAGCTGAGAGTCAGAGCGGAGATTTAAAAAAAGCGGGAGCTGAAAGTCAGAGCAGAGATTTAAAAGTAGCGGGACCCGAGAGTAAGAGCGGAGATTTGAAAAGTGCAGGGTCTGAGTATCAGATTGTAGATTTAAAAAGAGTGGTAGCTGAGAGTCAGAGCGGAGATTAAAAAAGAGCGGGAGCTGAGAGTCAGAGCGGAGATGTATAAAGTGCAGGCGCTCAGAGAGCAGAGGTTTATAAAGAGCGGGAGCTGAGAATCAGTGTGGATATTTAAAAACAGCTGGAGCTGAGAGAATGGAGATTTATAAAGAGTGGGAACTGAGAATCAGAGTGGTGATTTAAAAAGAGCAGGAGCTGAGAGAGTGGAGATTTCAAAGTAGCGGGACCCAAGAGTCAGAGCGGAGATGTATAAAGTGCGGCGTCTGAGAATCAGAGTGTAGATTTAAAAAGAGCAGGAGCTCAGATTCAGAATGGAGATTTAAAAAGATTGGGAGTTGAGGGTCAGAGCAGAGATTTAAAAATAGTGGGACCAGAGAGTCAGAGCGGAGATATTTAAAATGTGCGGTGTCTGAGAATCAGAGTGTAGAATTAAAAAGAGCGTGAGCTGAGAATCAGAGTGGAGATTTAAAAAGAGCAGGAACAGAGAGTCAGAGCAAAGATGAAAAAAGAGCAGGAACTGAGGGTCAGAAAGGAGAGTGAAAAATAGCTGGAGCTGAGAGTCAGAGTGGAGATTTAAAAAGAGTGGGAGTTGAGGGTCAGAGCAGAGATTTAAAAATAGTGGGAGCTGAAACTCAGAGCAGTGATGTAAAAGTAGCGGGACCCGAGATCAGAGCGGAGATTTAAAAAGAGTGGGAGCTGAGAGTCAGAGCGGAGATTTAAAAAGAGCAAGAGCTGAAACTCAGAGCGATGATTTAAAAGTAGCGGGATCCGAAAATCAGAGTGGAGATTTAAATAGTGCTGTGCCTGAGAATCAGAGTGTAGATTTAAAAAGAGTAGGAATGAGAGTCAGAGTGGACATTTAAAATTAGCGGGAGATGAGATTCAGTGTGGAGATTTATAAAGAGCAGGATCTGAGAGTCAGAGCAGAGATTAATAAAGAGCGGGACCTGAGGGTCAGTGCAGACATTTAAAATGAGCAGGACCTGAGAGTCAGAGCGGAGAATTAAAAAGAGTGGGAGCTGAGGGACAGAGCTGAGATTTAAAAAGAGCGGTAGCTGAAATTCAGAGCGGTGATTTAAAAATAGCGGGACCAGAGACTCAGAGCGGAGATATTTAAAACGTGCGGTGTCTGAGAATCAGAGTGTAGAATTAAAAAGAGCGGGAGCTGAGAATCAGAGTGCAGATTTAAAAAGATCGGGAAATGAGATGCAGAGCAGAGATTTAAAAAGATCAGCAGCTGAGTCTCAGAGCAGATATTTAAAAAGAGCGGAAGCTGGGAGAGAGGAGACTTAAAAAGCGCAGGGTCTGAGAGTCAGAGTGTAGATTCAAAAAGAACGGGAGCTGAGAGTCAGAACAGAGACTTAAAAAGAAAGGGAGCTGATTGGCAGAGCGGAGATTTAAAAAGAGGGTCAGCTGTGAGTTAGGGTGGATAATTAAAAAAAGCAGTAGCCGAGAGTTAGAGCAGAGATTATAAAATAGCAGGTGCTGAGGGTCAGAGAGGAGAGTTAAAAATAGCGGGAGCTGAGAGTCAGTGCAGAGATTTAAAAAGAGCGGGTCCTGAGAGTCAGAACAGAAATGTATAAAGAGCAGGAAATGAGAGAGTCTAGATTATAAATATTGGGAGCTGTGAATCAGAGTTGTAATTTATAAAGAACAGGAGCTGAGATTCAGAGTGGAGATTTAAAAAGAGCTGGAGCTGAGAGAGTGGTGGTTTAAAAAGAGCGGGAGCTGAGAGTGAGAGTAGAGATTTAAAATTAGTGAGTGCTGAGATTCAGAGTGGTGATTTAAAAAGAGCAGAAGCTGAGAGTAAGGTCCGAGATTTATAAAGAGCCGGATCTGAGACTCAGAGCGGAGACTTAAAAAGAATGTTTGCTGAGAACCAGAGCAGAGAGTTAAAAAGAGCGGGATCTGAGAGTAAGAGCGAACATTAATAAATTGTGGGAGCTGAGAGTCAGAGCGGTGATTCAAAAACAGCGGGAGCTGAGAGGCAGAGCAGAGATTTAAAAAGAGCGGAAGCTGAGAGTCAGAGCAGAGTTAAAAAGAGCGGGAACTGAGAGTTAGAGCAGAGATGAAAAAAGAGCAGGAACTGAGGGTCAGAAAGGAGAGTTAAAAATAGCTGGAGCTGAGAGTCAGAGCGGAGATTTAAAAAGAGTGGGAGCTGAGGGTCCGAGCAGAGATTTAAAAATAGTGGGAGCTGAAACTCAGAGCAGTGATATAAAAGTAGCGGGACCCGAGAGTCAGAGCGGAGATTTAAAAAGAGTGGGAGCTGAGAGTCAGAGCAGAGATTTAAAAAGAGCAAGAGCTGAAACTCAGAGCAATGATTTAAAAGAAGCGGGATCCGAGAATCAGAGTGGAGATTTAAATAGTGCAGTGTCTGAGAATCTGAGTGTAGATTTAAAAAGAGCAGGAATGAGAGTCAGAGTGGACGTTTAAAATTAGCGGGAGATGAGATTCAATGTGGAGATTTATAAAGAGCAGGAGCTGAGAGTCAGAGCGGAGATTAATAAAGAGCGGGACCTGAGGGTCAGTGCAGACATTTAAAATGAGCAGGAGCTGAGAGTCAGAGCGGAGATTTATAAAGAGCGGGAGCTGAGAGAACGGAGATTTAAAAAGTGTGGGGTCTGACAGTCAGCACGTTGACTTAAAAAGAGTGGGAACTGACGGAGCGGAGATGTAAAAACAGTGCGAGATGTGATTCAGAGCGGAAAGTTAAAAAGAGCGGGAGCTGAGGGTAAGAGAGGAGAGTTAAAAATAGCAGGAGCTGAGAGTCAGTGCAGAGATTTAAAAAGAGCAGGAGCTGAGAGTCAGAGCGGAGATTTAAAAAAAGCGGGAGCTGAAACTCAGAGCAGAGATTTAAAAGTAACCGGACGTGAGAGTAAGGGTGGAGATTTAAAAAGTGCGGGGTCTGAGTATCAGATTGTAGATTTTAAAAGAGTGGTAGCTGAGAGTCAGAGTGGAGATTTAAAAAGAGTGGGAGCTGAGAGTCAGAGCGGCAATTGGAAAAGAGCGGTAGCTGAGAGACAGAATGGAGATTTAAAACGAAAGGGAGCTGATTGGCAGAGCGGAGATTTAAAAAGATCCGGAGGTGATAGTCAGAGCAGAGATTAAAAAAGAGTGTCAGCTGTGAGTTAAGGCGGATAATTACAAAGAGCAGAAACTGAGAGTTAGAGCGGAGATTAAAAAATAGCGGGTGCTAAGGGTCAGAGAGGAGAGTTAAAAATAGCAGGAGCTGAGAGTCAGTGCAGAGATTTAAAAAAAGCAGGACATGAGAGTCAGAGCGGAAATGTATAAAGAGCAGGATCTGAGAGAGTGGACATTATAAATATTGGGAGCTGTGAATCAGAGTGGTAATTTATAAAGAGCAGGAGCTGAGATTCAGAGTGGAGATTTAAAAAGAGCAGGAGCTGAGAGAGTGGAAATTTAAAAAGAGCAGGAGCTGAGAGTGAGAATAGAGAATTAAAATTAGCGGCAGCTGAGTTTCAGAGTGGCGATTTAAAAAGAGCAGGAGCTGAGAGTAAGGTCGGAGATTTATAAAGAGCCGGATCTTCAGCCGGAGATTCAGAGCGGAGACTTAAAAAGAAAGTTTGCTGAGAGCCAGAGCGGAGAGTTAAAAAGAGCGGGATCTGAGAGTAAGAGCGAACATTTATAAATTGTGGGAGCTGAGAGTCAGAGCGGTGATTCAAAAACAGCTTGAGCTGAGAGTTTGAGCAGAGATTAAAAAAGAGCGGGAGCTGAGATTCAGAGCGGAGAGTTGAAAAGAGCGGGAACTGAGAGTCAGAGCGGAGATTTAAAAAGAGTGGGAGCTGAGGGTCAGAGCAGAGTTTTAAAAAGAGCGGGAGCTGAAACTCAGAGTAGTGATTTAAAAGTAGCGGGAACGGAGAGTCAGAACAGAGATTTATAAATAGCGGGACCTGAGAGTCAGAGCGGAGATTTATAAAGGGCGGAGCTGAGACTCAGAACAGAGATTTACAAATAGCAGGAGCAGAGAGTCAGAGCGGAGATTTAAAAAGATCTGGAGCTGAAACTCAGAGCGGAGCTTTTAAATCATCGGGAGCTGAGACTTAGAGTGGAGATTTAAATATTACGGGAGCTGAGAGCATGGCGATTTAAAAAGTGCAGGTTCTGAGAATCAGAGTGTAGATTTAAAAAGAGCGGGAGCTGAGAGTCAGAGTGGAGATTTTAAAAGAGGGAGCTGAGAGTCAGAGAGGAGATTTAAAAAGGAAGGGAGCTGAGTGGCAGAGCATATATTTAAAAAGAGCCGGAGGTGAGAGTCAGAGCGGAGATTTAAAAAGAGTGGGAGCTGTGAGCTAGAGCGGAAAATTAAAAAGAGTGGGAGCTGAGTGTCAGAGAGGAGAGTTAAAAATAGCCGGAGCTGAGAGTCAGCGCGTAGATGTATAAAGAGCAGGAACTGAGAGAGCGGAGATTATAAATAGTGGGAGCAGAGAATCAAAGTGGAAAATTATAAAGAGCAAAAGCTGAGAATCAGAGTGGAGATTTAAAAACAGCAGGAGCTGATGGAATGGAGATTTATAAAGAGCGGAATCTGAGAGTCAGGGCAGAGATTTATAAAGAGCCAGATCTGAAACTCAGAGCAGAGACTTAAAAAGAAAGTTTGCTGAGAGCCAGAGCGGAGAGTTAAAAAGAGCGGGATCTGAGAGTAAGAGCGAAGATTTATAAATTGCGGGAGCTGTTAGTCAGAGCGGTGATTCAAAAACAGCGGGATCTGAGAGTCAGAGCGCAGATTTAAAAAGAGCGGGAGCTGAGAGTCAGAGCGCAGATTTAAAAAGAGCGGGAGCTGAGATTTAGAGCAGAGATTAAAAAAGAGCAGGAGCTGAGGTTCAGAGAGGAGAGTTAAAAATAGCAGGAGCTGAGAGTCAGTGCAGAGATTTAAAAAGAGCGGGAGCTGAGAGTCAGAGCGAAGATTTAAAAAGAGCAGGAGCTGAGAGAATGGAGATTTATAAAGAGCGGGAGCTGAGAATCAGAGTGGTGATTTAAAAAGAGCAGGAGCTGAGAGAGTGGAGTTTTCAAAGTAGCGGGACCCGAGAGTCAGAGCGGAGATTTATAAAGTGCGGGGTCTGAGAATCAGAGTGTAGATTTAAAAAGAGCGGGAGCTGAGAGTCAGAATGGAGATTTAAGAAGATTGGGAAATGAGAGTAAGAGCAGAGATTTGAAAACATCGGGAGCTGATTGTCAGAGCAGAGATTTAAATAGAACAGGAGCTGACACTCAGAGCATTGATTTAAAAACCGCGGTAGCTGAGAGTCGGAGCGGAGATTTAAAAAGAGTGGGAGCTGAGAGTCAGTGCGGAGATTAAAAAAGGGCAGGAGCTGAGGGACAGAGCTGAGATTTAAAAAGAGCGGGAGCTGAAACTCAGAGCAGTGATTTAAAAATAGCGGGACCAGAGAGTCAGATCGGAGATATTTAAAAAGTGCGGTGTCTGAGAATCAGAGTGTAGAATTAAAAAGAGCGTGAGCTGAGAATCAGAGTGGAGATTTAAAAAGATCGGGAAATGAGAGGCAGAGCAGAGATTTAAAAAGATCAGCAGCTGAGTCTCAGAGCAGATATTTAAAAAGAGCAGGAGCTGGGAGAGCGTAGATTTAAAAATCGCGGGGTCTGAGAGTCAGAGTGTAGATTTAAAAGGAACACGAGCGGAGAGTCAGAACAGAGATTTAAAAAGAAAGGGAGCTGATTCGCAGAGCGGAGATTTAAAAAGAGGGTCAGCTGTGAGTTAGGGTGGATAATTAAAAAGAGCAGTAGCTGAGAGTTAGAGCAGAGATTAAAAAATAGCAGGTGCTGATGGTCAGAGAGGAGAGTTAAAAATAGCGGGAGCTGAAAGTCAGTGCAGAGATTTAAAAAGAGCGGGTCCTGAGAGTCAGAGCGGAAATGTATAAAGATCAGGAACTGAGAGAGTGGAGATTATAAATATTGGGAGTTGTGAATCAGAGTGGTAATTTATAAAGAGCAGGAGCTGAGATTCAGAGTGGAGATTTAAAAACAGCAGGAACTGAGAGAGTGGAGATTTAAAAAGAGCGGGAGCTGAGAGTCAGAGCGCAGAGTTAAAAAGAGCTGGAGCTTAGATTCAGAGCAGAGATTAAAAAAAGAGCAGGAACTAAGGGTCAGAGAGGAGAGTTAAAAATAGCCGGAGCTGAGAGTCAGAGCGGAGATTTAAAAATAGTGGGAGTTGAAACTCAGAGCAGTGATATAAAATTAGTGGGACCCGAGAGTCAGAGCGGAGATTTAGAAAGAGCAGGAGCTGAAACTCAGAGCGATGATTTAAAAGTAGCGGGACCCGAGAATCAGAGCGGAGATTTAAATAGTGCAGTGTCTGAGAATCAGAGTGTAGATTTAAAAAGAGCAATAATGAGAGTCAAAGTGGACGTTTAAAATTGGCAGGAGCTGAGATTCAATGTGGAGATTTATAAAGAGCAGGAGCTGAGATGTCAGAGCGGAGATTAATAAAGAGCGGGACCTGAGGGTCAGTGCAGACATTTAAAATGAGCGGGAGCTTAGACTCAGGTCGGAGATTTAAAGAAAACGTGAGCTGAGACTCAGAGCAGAGACTTATAAGGTGCGGGAGCTGAGAGAACGGAGATTTAAAAAGTGTGGGGTCTGACAGTCAGCACCTTGACGTAAAAAGAGTGGGAACTGAGGGAGCGGAGATGTAAAAACAGTGCGAGCCGTGAGTCAGAGCCGAGATTTATAAAGGGCGGGAGATGAGAGTCAGAACAGAGGTTTGTAAATAGCGGGACCTGAGAGTCAGAGCGGAGATTTATAAAGGGCAGAGCTGAGACTCAGAACAGAGATTTTCAAATAGCAGGAGCAGAGAGTCAGAGCGGAGATTGAAAGAGATCTGGAGCTGAGACTCAGAACGGACATTTAAAAACATCTGGAGCTGAGACTCAGAGTGGAGGTTTAAAAATTACGGGAGCTGAGAGCAAGGAGATTTAAAAAGAGCGGGTTCTGAGAATCAGAGTGTAGATTTAAAAAGAGCGGGAGCTGAGAGTCAGAGTGGAGATTCAAAAAGAACAGTAGCGGAGAGTCAGAGTGGAAATTTAAAAAGAAAGGGAGCTGAGTGGCAGAGCAGAGATTTAAAGAGAGCCGGAGGTGAGAGTCAGAGATGAGATTTAAAAAGAGTGGGAGCTGTGAGTTAGAGCAGAAAATAAAAAAGAGTGGGAGCTGAGTGTCAGAGAGGAGAGTTAAAGATAGCTGGAGCTGAGAGTCAGACCGTAGATGTATGAAGAGCAGGAACTGAGAGAGCGGAGATTATAAATAGTGGGAGCTGAGAATCAAAGAGGAAATTTATAAAGGGTGGAGCTGAGAGTCAGAACAGAGATTTACAAATAGCAGGAGCAGAGAATCAGAGCTGAGATTTAAAAACATCAAGAGTTGAGATTCAGAGCAGAGATTTAAAAAGTGCGGGAGCTGGGAGAGCGGAGATTTAAAAACTGCGCGGTCTGAGAGCCAGAGTGGAGGTTTAAAGTCAGCGGGAGCTGAGATTCAGATAGAAGATTTAAAAAGAGCTGGTGCTGAGGGTCAGAGCAGAGATTTAAATATATCGGGAGCTGAAACTCAGAGCGCTGATTTAAAAGTAGCGCGACCCAAGATTCAGAGCGGAGATTTATAAAGAGCCAGAGCTAGGGTGAGTGCAGACATTAAAAATGAGAGGTAGCACAGAGTCAGAGCGCAGATTTATAAAGAAAATGAGCTTAGAGTCAGGGCGGAGATTTATAGACGTTGGGAGCTGAGAGTCAGAGCAGAGATTTAAAAAGAGCAGGAGCTGAGAGTCAGAGCGGAGAGTTAAAAAGAGCGGGAACTGAGAGTCAGAGCAGAGATGAAAAAAGAGCAGGAACTGAGGGTCAGAAAGGAGAGTTAAAAATAGCTGGAGCTGAGAGTCAGAGCGCAGATTTAAAAAGAGTGGGAGCTGAGGGTCAGAGCAGAGATTTAAAAACAGTGGGAGCTGAAACTCAGAGCAGTGATATAAAAGTAGCGGAACCCGAGAGTCAGAGTGGAGATTTAAAAAGAGTGGGAGCTGAGAGTCAGAGCGGAGATTTAAAAAGAGCAAGAGCTGAAACTCAGAGCGATGATTTAAAATTGCGGGATCCGAGAATCAGAGTGGAGATTTCAATAGTGCAGTGCCTGAGAATCAGAGTGTAGATTTAAAAAGAGCAGGAATGAGAGTCAGAGTGGACATTTAAAATTAGCGGGAGATGAGATTCAATGTGGAGATTTATAAAGAGCAGGAGCTGAGAGTCAGAGCGGAGATTAATAAAGAGCGGGACCTGAGGGTCAGTGCAGACATTTAAGATGAGCGGGAGCTGAGAGTCAGAGCGGAGACTTATAAAGAGCGGGGGCTAAGAGAAAGGAGATTTAAAAAATGTGGGGTCTGACAGTCAGCACGTTGACTTCAAAATGAGTGGGAACTGAGGGAGCGGAGATGCAAAAACAGTGCGAGCTGTGAGTCAGACCGGAGAGTTAAAAAGAGCGGGAGCTGAGCGTTAGAGCAGAGATTAAAAAAGAGCAGGAGCTGAGGGTAACAGAGGAGAGTTAAAAATAGCAGGAGCTGAGAGTCAGTGCAGAGATTTAAAAAGAGCATGAGCTGAGAGTCAGAGCGGAGATTTAAAAAAAGCGGGAGCTGAAACTCAGAGCAGAGATTTAAAAGTAGTGGGACCTGAGAGCAAGAGCGGAGATTTAAAAAGAGCGGGAGCTGAGAGTCAGAGCGGAGATGTATAAAGTGCGGGCGCTCAGAGAGCGGAGGTTTATAAAGAGAAGGAGCTGAGAATCAGTGTGGAGATTTAAAAACAGCAGGAGCTGAGAGAATGGAGATTTATAAAGAGTGGGAGCTGAGAATCAGAGTGGTGATTTAAAAAGAGCAGGAGCTGAGAGAGTGGAGATTTAAAAGTAGCGGGACCCGAGAGTCAGAGCGGAGATTTATAAAGTGCGGCGTCGGAGAATCAGAGTGTAGATTTAAAAAGAGCAGGAGCTCAGATTCAGAATGGAGATTTAAAAAGATTGGGAAATGAGAGTAAGAGCAGAGATTTAAAAACATCGGGAGCTGAGACTCAGAGCAGAGATTTAAAAATTGCGGGAGCTGAGAGCCTGAGCGTTGATTTAAAAACCGCGTTAGCTGAGAGTCGGAGCGGAGATTTAAAAAGAGTGGGAGCTGAGAGTCAGTGCGGAGATTAAAAAAGGGCAGGAGCTGAGGGACAGAGCGGAGATTAAAAAAGAGCGGTAGCTGAAACTCAGAGCGGTGATTTAAAAATAGCGGGACCAGAGAGTCAGAGCGGAGATATTTAAAACGTGTGGTGTCTAAGAATCAGAGTGTAGAATTAAAAAGAGCGTGAGCTGAGAATCAGAGTGGAGATTTAAAAAGATCGGAAAATGAGAGGCAGAGCAGAGATTTAAAAAGAGCAGCAGCTGAGTCTCAGAGCAGATATTTAAAAAGAGCGGGAGCTGGAAGAGCGCAGATTTAAAAAGCGCGGGGTCTGAGAGTCAAAGTGTAGATTTAAAAAGAACGGGAGCTGAGAGTCAGAACAGAGATTTAAAAAGAGCGGGAGCTGATTGGCAGAGCGGAGATTTAAAAAGAGCCGGAGGTGAAAGTCAGAGCAGAGATTTAAAAAGAGGGTCAGCTGTGAGTTAGGATGGATAATTAAAAAGAGCAGTAGCTGAGAGTTAGAGCAGAGATTATAAAATAGCAGGTGCTGAGGGTCAGAGAGGAGAGTTAAAAATAGCGGGAGCTGAGAGTCAGTGCAGAGATTTAAAAAGAGCAGGACCTGAGAGTCAGAGCGGAAATGTATAAAGAGCAGGAAATGAGAGAGTCTAGATTATAAATATTGGGAGCTGTGAATCAGAGTGGTAATTTATAAAGAGCAGGAGCTGTGATTCAGAGTGGAGATTTAAAAAGAGCAGGAGCTGAGAGAGTGGAGATTTAAAAAGAGCGGGAGCTGAGAGTGAGAGTAGAGATTTAAAATTAGTGAGAGCTGAGATTCAGAGTGGTGATTTTAAAAGAGCAGGAGCTGAGAGTGTGGAGATTTAAAAAGAGTGGGAGGTGAGATTCAGAGTGGAGATTAAAAAAGAGCAGGAGCTGAGAGAGTGGAGATTTAAAAAGAGCGGGATCTGAGGGTCAGAGCAGAGATTTAAAAAGAGCGGGAGCTGAGGGTCAGAGAGGAGAGTAAACAATATCCGGAGATGAGAGTCAGTGCAGAGATTAAAAAAGAGCGGGATATGAGAGTCAGAGTGGAGGTTTAAAGTTAGCGGGAGCTGAGATTCAGAGTGGAGATTTAAAAAGAGCAGGAGCTGAGAGAGTGGAGATTTAAAATGAGCGGGATCTGAGAGTCAGAGTGGATGTTTAAACTTAGCGGGAACTGAGATTCAGAGTGTAGATTTAAAAGCATCGGGAGCTGAGACACAGAGCAGAGATTTAAAAAGAGTGGGCGCTGGGAGAGGGGAGATTTAAAAAGTGCGGGGTCTGAGAATCAGAGTGTAGATTTAAAAAGAGCGGGAGCTGAGATTCAGAGTGGAGATTTTAAAAGAGCGGGAGCTGAGAGTCAGAGCGGAGATTCAAAAAGAAAGGGAGCTGAGTGTCAGAGCGGAGATTTAAAAGGAGAGGTAGGTGAGAGTCAGAGCGGAGGGTTAAAAAGAGTGGGAGCTGTGAGTTAGAGTGAAAAATTAAAAAGAGTGTGAGCTGAGAGTTAAAGCAGAGATTAAAAAAGAGCAGGAGCTGAGGGTCAGAGAGGAGAGTTAACAATAGCCGGAGCTGAGAGAAGTGCAGAGATTAAAAAAGAGCGGGATCTGAGAGTCAGAGTGGAGGTTTAAAGTTAGCGGGAGCTGAGATTCAGAGTGGAGATTTAAAAAGAGCGGGATCTGAGAGTCAGAGTGGATTTTTAAATTAGCGGGAACTGAGATTCAGAGTGGAGATTTAAAAGGAGAGGGAGCTGGGAGAGCGGAGATTTAAAAAGTGCGGGGTCTGAGAATCAGAGTGTAGATTTAAAAAGAGCGGGAGCTGAGACTCAGAGAGGCAATTTAACAAGAGCGGGAGCTGAGAGTCAGTGCGGAGATTCAAAAAGATCAGGAGCTGAGAGTCAGAGCGGAGATTTATAAACAGCGGGAACTGAGGCTCAGTGCAGACATTTAAAATGAGCGGGAGCAGAGAGACAGAGCAGACATTTATAAAGAGCGCGAGCTGAGAGTCAGGGCGGAGACTTAAAGACATCGGGAGCTGAGACTCAGAGCAGAGATTTAAAAAGTGCGGGAGCTGAGAGACAGAGCGGAGATTTAAAAAGATCGGGAGCTGAGAGTCAGAGCGGAGATGTATAAAGAGCAGGAGCTGAGAATCAGAGTGGAGATTTAAAATCAGCAGGAGCTGAGAGAATGGAGATTTATAAAGAGCGGGAGCTGAGAGTCAGAGTGGAGATTTAAAAAGAGCAGGAGCTGAGAGTCAGGGCGGAGATTTATAAAGAGGAAGAGATGAGAGTCAGAGCGGAGATCTATGAAGGGACGGACCTGAGAGTCAGAACGGAGACTTAAAAAGAGCTGGAGTTGAAAGTCAGAACGGTGACTTAAAAAGTGCAGGAGCTGAAACTCAGAACGATGATTTAAAAGTAGCGGGATCCAAGAGTCAGAGCAGAGATTTAATAAGTGCCGAGCCTCACAATCAGAGTGTAGATTTAAAAAGAGTGTGAGTTGAGAGTCAGAGTGGAGATTGGAAAAGATCGGGAAATGAGAGTCAGAGCAGAGATTTAAAAACATCGGGAGCTGAGAATCAGAATGTAGATTTAAAAAGAGCGGGAGCTGAGATTCAGAGTGGAGATTTAAAAAGAAAGGGAGCTGACTGTCAGAGCGGAGATTTAAAAGGAGCCGGAGCTGAGAGTCAGAGCGGAGGGTTAAAAAGAGTTGGAGCTGTGAGTTAGAGTGGGAAATTAAAAAGAGTGTGAGCTGAGAGTTAGAGCAGAGATTAAAAAAGAGCGGGAGCTGAGGGTCAGAGAGGAGAGTTAACAATAGCCGGAGCTGAGAGTCAGTGCGGAGATTCAAAAAGAGCGGTATCTGAGAGTCAGAGTGGATGTTTAAAGTTAGCGAGAACTGAGATTCAGAGTGGAGATTTAAAAAGGGCAGGAGCTGAGATTCAGGGCAGAGATTTATAAAGAGCCGGATCTGAGACTCAGAGCGGAGAGTTAAAAAGAACGGGAACTGAGAGCCAGAGCGGCAAGATAAAAAGAGCGGGATCTGAGAGTCAGGGCGGAGACCTATGAAGAGCAGAAGATGAGCGCCATAGCGGAGATCTATGAAGAGCCGAAGCTGAGAGTCAGAAGGGAGAGTTAAAAAGAGCGGGAGCTGAAAGTCAGAGCGGTGATTTAAAAAGTGCATTAGCTGAGAGTCAGAGCAGAGATTAAAAAAGAGCTGGAGCTGAGGGTAACAGAGGAGAGTTAAAAATAGCGGGAGCTGAGAGTCAGTGCAGAGATTTAAAAAGAGCATGAGCTGAGAGTCAGAGCGGAGATTTAAAAAAAGCGGGAGCTGAAACTCAGAGCAGAGATTTAAAAGTAGTGGGACCTGAGAGTAAGAGCGGAGATTTAAAAAGAGCGGGAGCTGAGAGTCAGAGCGGAGATGTATAAAGTGCAGGCGCTCAGAGAGCGGAGGTTTATAAAGAGAAGGAGCTGAGAATCAGTGTGGAGATTTAAAAACAGCAGGAGCTGAGAGAATGGAGATTTATAAAGAGTGGGAGCTGAGAATCAGAGTGGTGATTTAAAAAGAGCAGGAGCTGAGAGAGTGGAGATTTAAAAGTAGCGGGACCCGAGAGTCAGAGCGGAGATTTATAAAGTGCGGCGTCTGAGAATCAGAGTGTAGATTTAAAAAGAGCAGGAGCTCAGATTCAGAATGGAGATTTAAAAAGATTGGGAAATGAGAGTAAGAGCAGAGATTTAAAAACATCGGGAGCTGAGACTCAGAGCAGAGATTTAAAAATTGCGGGAGCTGAGAGCCTGAGCGTTGATTTAAAAACCGCGTTAGCTGAGAGTCGGAGCGGAGATTTAAAAAGAGTGGGAGCTGAGAGTCAGTGCGGAGATTAAAAAAGGGCAGAAGCTGAGGGACAGAGCGGAGATTAAAAAAGAGCGGTAGCTGAAACTCAGAAGTGATTTAAAAATAGCGGGACCAGAGAGTCAGAGCGGAGATATTTAAAACGTGCAGTGTCTGAGAATCAGAGTGTAGAATTAAAAAGAGCGGGAGCTGAGAATCAGAGTGGAGATTTAAAAAGATCGGAAAATGAGAGGCAAAGCAGAGATTTAAAAAGAGCAGCAGCTGAGTCTCAGAGCAGATATTTAAAAAGAGCGGGAGCTGGAAGAGCGTAGATTTAAAAAGCGTGAGGTCTGAGAGTCAAAGTGTAGATTTAAGAAGAACGGGAGCTGAGAGTCAGAACAGAGATTTAAAAAGAGCGGGAGCTGATTGGCAGAGCGGAGATTTAAAAAGAGCCGGAGGTGAAAGTCAGAGCAGAGATTTAAAAAGAGGGTCAGCTGTGAGTTAGGGTGGATAATTAAAAAGAGCAGTAGCTGAGAGTTAGAGCAGAGATTATAAAATAGCAGGTGCTGAGGGTCAGAGAGGAGAGTTAAAAATAGCGGGAGCTGAGAGTCAGTGCAGAGATTTAAAAAGATCGGGACCTGAGAGTCAGAGCGGAAATGTATAAAGAGCAGGAAATGAGAGAGTCTAGATTATAAATATTGGGAGCTGTGAATCAGAGTGGTAATTTATAAAGAGCAGGAGCTGTGATTCAGAGTGGAGATTTAAAAAGAGCAGGAGCTGAGAGAGTGGAGATTTAAAAAGAGCGGGAGCTGAGAGTGAGAGTAGAGATTTAAAATTAGTGAGAGCTGAGATTCAGAGTGGTGATTTTAAAAGAGCAGGAGCTGAGAGTGTGGAGATTTAAAAAGAGTGGGAGGTGAGATTCAGAGTGGAGATTAAAAAAGAGCAGGAGCTGAGAGTCAGGGCGGGGATTTATAAATAGCTGGATCTGAAACTCAGAGCGGGAAGTTAAAAAGAACGGGAGCTGAGAGCCAGAGCAGAGAGTTAAAAAGAACGGGATCTGAGAGTTAGAGCGAAGATTTAAAAAGTGCAGTAGCTGAGAGTCAGAGTGGTGATTTAAAAACAGCTGGAGCTGTGTGTCAGACCGGAGATTTTAAGAATGGGAGCGGAGAGTCAGAGCGGAGATTTAAAAAGATCGGCAGATGAGATTCAGACTGGAGATTTAAAAAGAGTGGGAGCTGAGAGTTAGAGCCGAGATGTATAAAGAGCAGGAGCTGAGAGAGCGGAGATTTATAAAGAGTGGGATCTGAGAATCAGATTGGAGATTTAAAAAGAGCAGCAGCTGAGAGAGTGGAGATTTAAAAAGAGCAGGAGCTGAGAGTCAGAGCAGAAATTTAAAAAGAGCACGAGCTGAGAGTCAGGGCGGAGATTTAAAAAGATCAGGAACTGAGAGTCAGAGCAGAGAATAAAAAACATTGGAAGCTGAGACTCAGAGCAGAGATTTAAAAAGATCGGGAGCTGGGAGACCGGAGATTTAAAAAGTGCAGGGTCTGAGAATCAGAGTGGAGATTTAAAAAGAACGGGAGCTGAAAGTCAGAGTGGAGATTGAAAAAGTTCGGGAAATGAGAGTCAGAGCAGTGATTTAAAAACATCGGGAGCTGAGACTCAGAGCAGAGATTTAAAAAGAGCGGGAGCTGGGAGAGCGGAGATATAAAATGTGCGGGGACTGAGAATCAGAGTGTAGATTTAAAAAAAGAGTGGGAGCTGAGAGTCAGAGAGGAGAGTTAAAAATAGCGGGAGCTGAGAGTTAGTGCAGAGATTTAAAAAGAGCGGGAGCTGAGAGTCAGACCGTACATGTATAAAGAGCATGAACGGAGAGAGCGGAGATTATAAGAAGTGGGAGCTGAGAATCAAAGTGGAAATTTATAAACAGCAGGAGTAGAGATTCAGAGTGGAGATTTAAAAAGAGCAGCAGCTGAGAGAGTGGAGATTGAAAAAGTGTGGGAGCTGAGAGTCAGAGCAGAAATTTAAAAAGAGCAGGAACTGAGAGTCAGGGCAGAGATTTAAAAAGACCAGGAACTGAGAGTCAGAGCAGAGAATAAAAAACATCGGGAGCTGAGACTCAGAGCAGAGAATTAAAAAGAGCGGTAGCTGGGAGAGCTGTGATTTAAAAAGTGCGGTGTCTGAGAATCAGAGTGTGGATTCAAAAAGAGCGGGAGCTGAGAGTGAGAGTGTAGTTTGAAAAAGATCGGGAAATGAGAGTCAGAGCAGAGATTTAAAAACATCGGGATATAAACTCAGAGCAGAGATTTACAAAGAGAGAGAGCTGGGAGAGCGGAGATTTAAAAAGTGCGGGGACTGAGAATCAGAGTGGAGATTTAAAAAGAGCGGGAGCTGAGAGTCAGAGAGGAGATTTAACAAGAGCGGGAGCTGAGAGTTAGAGTGGAGGTTCAAAAAGATCGGGAGCTGAGAGTCAGTGTGGAGATTTATAAAGAGCGGGAGCTGAGGCTCAGTGCAGACATTTAAAATGAGCGGGAGCAGAGACACAGAGCGGACATTTATAAAGAGCGTGAGCTGAGAGTCAGGGCAGAGATTTAAAGACATCGGGAGCTGAGACTCAGAGCAGAGATTTAAAAAGTGCGGGAGCTGAGAGACAGAGCGGAGATTTTAAAAGTGTGGGAGCTGTGAGTCAGAGTGGAGATTTAAAAAGACCAGGAGCTGAGAGTCAGAGCTGAGATGTATAAAGAGCAGGAGCTGAGAGAGCGGAGATTATAAATAGTGGGAGCTGAGAATCAAAGTGGAAATTTATAAAGAGCAAGAGCTGAGAATCAGAGTGGAGATTTAAAAAGAGCAGGAGCTGAGAGAGTGGAGATTTAAAAAGAGCGTGATCTGAGAGTCAGAGTGGAGGTTTAAAGTTAGCGGGAGCTAAGATTCAGAGTGGAGATTTAAAAAGAGCTGGAGCTGAGATTCAGGGCATAGATTTATAAAGAGCCAGATCTGAGACTCAGAGCGGAGAGTTAAAAAGAACGGGAACTGAGGGCAAGAGCGGCGAGATAAAAAGAACGGTATCTGAGAGTCAGAGCAGAAATTAAGAACGTGCGGGAGCTGAGATTGAGAGCGGTGATTTAAAAACAGCTGGAGCTGTGTGTCAGACCGGAGATTTTAAAAGAGTGGGAGCGGAGAGTCAGAGCGGAGATTTAAAAAGATCGGCAGCTGAGATTCAGACTGGAGATTTAAAAAGAGTGGGAGCTGAGAGTAAGAGCGGAGATGTATAAAGAGCAGGAGCTGAGAGAGTGGAGATTTATAAAGAGTGGAATCTGAGAATCAGATTGGAGATTTAAAAAGAGCAGCAGCTGAGAGAGTGGAGATTTAAAAAGAGCAGGAGCTGCGAGTCAGAGCAGAAATTTAAAAAGAGCACGAGCTGAGAGTCAGGGCGGAGATTTAAAAAGATCAGGAACTGAGAGTCAGAGCAGAGAATAAAAAACATTGGAAGCTGAGACTCAGAGCAGAGATTTAAAAAGATCGGGAGCTGGGAGACCGGAGATTTAAAAAGTGCAGGGTCTGAGAATCAGAGTGGAGATTTAAAAAGAACGGGAGCTGAAAGTCAGAGTGGAGATTGAAAAAGTTCGGGAAATGAGAGTCAGAGCAGTGATTTAAAAACATCGGGAGCTGAGACTCAGAGCAGAGATTTAAAAAGAGCGGGAGCTGGGAGAGCGGAGATATATAATGTGCGGGGTCTGAGAATCAGAGTGTAGATTTAAAAAGAGTGGAAGCTGAGAGTCAGAGAGGATTGTTAAAAATAGCGGGAGCTGAGAGTTAGTGCAGAGATTTAAAAAGAGCGGGAGCTGAGAGTCAGACCGTACATGTATAAAGAGCATGAACGGAGAGAGCGGAGATTATAAGAAGTGGGAGCTGAGAATCAAAGTGGAAATTTATAAAGAGCAGGAGTAGAGATTCAGAGTGGAGATTTAAAAAGAGCAGCAGCTGAGAGAGTGGAGAGTTAAAAAGTGTGGGAGCTGAGAGTCATAACAGAAAGTTAAAAAGAGCAGGAGCTGAGAGTCAGAGCAGAGAATAAAAAACATCGGGAGCTGAGACTCAGAGCAGAGAATTAAAAAGAGCGGTAGCTGGGAGAGCTGTGATTTAAAAAGTGCGGTGTCTGAGAATCAGAGTGTGGATTCAAAAAGAGCGGGAGCTGAGAGTGAGAGTGTAGTTTGAAAAAGATAGGGAAATGAGAGTCAGAGCAGAGATTTAAAAACATCGGGATTTGAACTCAGAGCAGAGATTTACAAAGAGAGGGAGCTGGGAGAGCGGAGATTTAAAAAGTGCGGGGACTGAGAATCAGAGTGGAGATTTAAAAAGAGCGGGAGCTGAGAGTCAGAGAGGACATTTAACAAGAGCGGGAGCTGAGAGTTAGAGTGGAGGTTCAAAAAGATCGGGAGCTGAGAGTCAGTGCGGAGATTTATAAAGAGCGGGAGCTGAGGCTCAGTGCAGACATTTAAAATGAGCGGGAGCAGAGACACAGAGCGGACATTTATAAAGAGCGTGAGCTGAGAGTCAGGGCGGAGATTTAAAGACATCGGGAGCTGAGACTCAGAGCAGAGATTTAAAAAGTGCGGGAGCTGAGAGACAGAGCGGAGATTTTAAAAGTGTGTTAGCTGTGAGTCAGAGCGGAGATTTAAAAAGACCAGGAGCTGAGAGTCAGAGCTGAGATGTATAAAGAGCAGGAGCTGAGAGAGCGGAGATTATAAATAGTGGGAGCTGAGAATCAAAGTGGAAATTTATAAAGAGCAAGAGCTGAGAATCAGAGTGGAGATTTAAAAAGAGCAGGTGCTGAGAGAGTGGAGATTTAAAAACAGCGGGAACTGAGAGTCAGAGTGGAGGTTTAAAGTTAGCGGGAGCTACGATTCAGAGTGGAGATTTAAAAAGAGCAGGAGCTGAGATTCAAGGCACAGATTCATAAAGAGCCAGATCTGAGACTCAGAGCAGAGAGTTAAAAAGAACGGGAACTGAGGGCAAGAGCGGCAAGATAAAAAGAACGGTATCTGAGAGTCAGAGCGGAGATTAAGAACGTGCGGGAGCTGAGAGTGAGAGCGGTGATTTAAAAACAGCGGGAGCTGTGTGTCAGACCGGAGATTTTAAGAGTGGGAGCGGAGAGTCAGAGCGGAGATTTAAAAAGATCGGCAGATGAGATTCAGACTGGAGATTTAAAAAGAGTGGGAGCTGAGAGTTAGAGCGGAGATGTATAAAGAGCAGGAGCTGAGAGAGCGGAGATTTATAAAGAGTGGGATCTGAGAATCAGATTGGAGATTTAAAAAGAGCAGCAGCTGAGAGAGTGGAGATTTAAAAAGAGCAGGAGCTGAGAGTCAGAGCAGAAATTTAAAAAGAGCACGAGCTGAGAGTCAGGGCGGAGATTTAAAAAGATCAGGAACTGAGAGTCAGAGCAGAGAATAAAAAACATTGGAAGCTGAGACTCAGAGCAGAGATTTAAAAAGATCGGGAGCTGGGAGACCGGAGATTTAAAAAGTGCAGGGTCTGAGAATCAGAGTGGAGATTTAAAAAGAACGGGAGCTGAAAGTCAGAGTGGAGATTGAAAAAGTTCGGGAAATGAGAATCAGAGCAGAGATTTAAAAACATCGGGAGCTGAGACTCAGAGCAGAGATTTAAAAAGAGCGGGAGCTGGGAGAGCGGAGATATAAAATGTGCGGGGTCTGAGAATCAGAGTGTAGATTTAAAAAGAGTGGAAGCTGAGAGTCAGAGAGGATTGTTAAAAATAGCGGGAGCTGAGAGTTAGTGCAGAGATTTAAAAAGAGCGGGAGCTGAGAGTCAGACCGTACATGTATAAAGAGCATGAACGGAGAGAGCGGAGATTATAAGAAGTGGGAGCTGAGAATCAAAGTGGAAATTTATAAAGAGCAGGAGTAGAGATTCAGAGTGGAGATTTAAAAAGAGCAGCAGCTGAGAGAGTGGAGAGTTAAAAAGTGTGGGAGCTGAGAGTCATAACAGAAAGTTAAAAAGAGCAGGAGCTGAGAGTCAGAGCAGAGAATAAAAAACATCGGGAGCTGAGACTCAGAGCAGAGAATTAAAAAGAGCGGTAGCTGGGAGAGCTGTGATTTAAAAAGTGCGGTGTCTGAGAATCAGAGTGTGGATTCAAAAAGAGCGGGAGCTGAGAGTGAGAGTGTAGTTTGAAAAAGATAGGGAAATGAGAGTCAGAGCAGAGATTTAAAAACATCGGGATTTGAACTCAGAGCAGAGATTTACAAAGAGAGGGAGCTGGGAAAGCGGAGATTTAAAAAGTGCGGGGACTGAGAATCAGAGTGGAGATTTAAAAAGAGCGGGAGCTGAGAGTCAGAGAGGCCATTTAACAAGAGCGGGAGCTGAGAGTTAGAGTGGAGGTTCAAAAAGATCGGGAGCTGAGAGTCAGTGCGGAGATTTATAAAGAGCGGGAGCTGAGGCTCAGTGCAGACATTTAAAATGAGCGGGAGCAGAGACACAGAGCGGACATTTATAAAGAGCGTGAGCTGAGAGTCAGGGCAGAGATTTAAAGACATCGGGAGCTGAGACTCAGAGCAGAGATTTAAAAAGTGCGGGAGCTGAGAGACAGAGCGGAGATTTTAAAAGTGTGTTAGCTGTGAGTCAGAGCGGAGATTTAAAAAGACCAGGAGCTGAGAGTCAGAGCTGAGATGTATAAAGAGCAGGAGCTGAGAGAGCGGAGATTATAAATAGTGGGAGCTGAGAATCAAAGTGGAAATTTATAAAGAGCAAGAGCTGAGAATCAGAGTGGAGATTTAAAAAGAGCAGGAGCTGAGAGAGTGGAGATTTAAAAACAGCGGGAACTGAGAGTCAGAGTGGAGGTTTAAAGTTAGCGGGAGCTACGATTCAGAGTGGAGATTTAAAAAGAGCAGGAGCTGAGATTCAAGGCACAGATTCATAAAGAGCCAGATCTGAGACTCAGAGCAGAGAGTTAAAAAGAACGGGAACTGAGGGCAAGAGCGGCAAGATAAAAAGAACGGTATCTGAGAGTCAGAGCGGAGATTAAGAACGTGCGGGAGCTGAGAGTGAGAGCGGTGATTTAAAAACAGCGGGAGCTGTGTGTCAGACCGGAGATTTTAAGAGTGGGAGCGGAGAGTCAGAGCGGAGATTTAAAAAGATCGGCAGCTGAGATTCAGACTGGAGATTTAAAAAGAGTGGGAGCTGAGAGTTAGAGCGGAGATGTATAAAGAGCAGGAGCTGAGAGAGCGGAGATTTATAAAGAGTGGGATCTGAGAATCAGATTGGAGATTTAAAAAGAGCAGCAGCTGAGAGAGTGGAGATTTAAAAAGAGCAGGAGCTGAGAGTCAGGGCGGAGATTTAAAAAGATCAGGAACTGAGAGTCAGAGCAGAGAATAAAAAACATTGGAAGCTGAGACTCAGAGCAGAGATTTAAAAAGATCGGGAGCTGGGAGACCGGAGATTTAAAAAGTGCAGGGTCTGAGAATCAGAGTGGAGATTTAAAAAGAACGGGAGCTGAAAGTCAGTGTGGAGATTGAAAAAGTTCGGGAAATGAGAGTCAGAGCAGTGATTTAAAAACATCGGGAGCTGAGACTCAGAGCAGAGATTTAAAAAGAGCGGGAGCTGGGAGAGCGGAGATATAAAATGTGCGGGGACTGAGAATCAGAGTGTAGATTTAAAAAAAGAGTGGGAGTTGAGAGTCAGAGAGGATAGTTAAAAATAGCGGGAGCTGAGAGTTAGTGCAGAGATTTAAAAAGAGCGGGAGCTGAGAGTCAGACCGTACATGTATAAAGAGCATGAACGGAGAGAGCGGAGATTATAAGAAGTGGGAGCTGAGAATCAAAGTGGAAATTTATAAAGAGCAGGAGTAGAGATTCAGAGTGGAGATTTAAAAAGAGCAGCAGCTGAGAGAGTGGAGATTTAAAAAGTGTGGGAGCTGTGAGTCAGAGCAGAAATTTAAAAAGAGCAGGAGCTGAGAGTCAGGGCAGAGATTTAAAAAGACCAGGAACTGAGAGTCAGAGCAGAGAATAAAAAACATCGGGAGCTGAGACTCAGAGCAGAGAATTAAAAAGAGCGGTAGCTGGGAGAGCTGTGATTTAAAAAGTGCGGTGTCTGAGAATCAGAGTGTGGATTCAAAAAGATCGGGAGCTGAGAGTGAGAGAGTAGTTTGGAAAAGATCGGGAAATGAGAGTCAGAGCAGAGATTTAAAAACATCGGGATATGAACTCAGAGCAGAGATTTACAAAGAGAGGGAGCTGGGAGAGCGGAGATTTAAAAAGTGCGGGGACTAAGAATCAGAGTGGAGATTGAAAAAGAGCGGGAGCTGAGAGTCAGAGAGGAGATTTAACAAGAGCGGGAGCTGAGAGTCAGTGTGGAGATTTATAAAGAGCGGGAGCGGAGGCTCAGTGCAGACATTTAAAATGAGCGGGAGCAGAGACACAGAGTGGACATTTATAAAGAGCGTGAGCTGAGAGTCAGGGCGGAGATTTAAAGACATCGGGAGCTGAGACTCAAAGCAGAGATTTAAAAAGTGCGTGAGCTGAGAGACAGAGCGGAGATTTTAAAAGAGTGGGAGCTGTGAGTGAGAGCATAGATTTATAAATATCCGAAGCTGAGAGTCAGTGCGGAGATATATAAAGAGCAGGAGCTGAGAGAGTGAATATTATAAATAGTGGGAGCTGAGAATCAAAGTGGAAATTTATAAAGAGCAAGAGCTGAGAATCAGAGTGGAGATTTAAAAAGAGCAGGAGCTGAGAGAGTGGAGATTTAAAAAGAGCGTGATCTGAGAGTCAGAGTGGAGGTTTAAAGTTAGCGGGAGCTAAGATACAGAGTGGAGATTTAAAAAGAGCAGGAGCTGAGATTCAGGGCATAGATTTATAAAGAGCCAGATCCGAGACTCAGAGCGGAGAGTTAAAAAGAACGGGAACTGAGAACCAGAGCGGCGAGATAAAAAGAGCGGGATCTGAGAGTCAGAATGGAGTTTTAGAACCTGCGGGAGCTGACAGTCAGAGCGGTGATTAAAAAACAGTGGGAGCTGTGTGTCAGACCGGAGATTTAAAAAGAGTTGGAGATGTGAGTTAGAGCGGAAAATTAAAAATAGCAGGAGCTGAGAGTCAGAACGGACATTTAAAAAGAGTGGGAGCTGATAGTCAGAGCGGAGATTTAAAAAGTGCCGGGTCTGAGAATCAGAGAGTAGATTGAAAAAGAACAGGAGCTGAAAGTCAGAGTGGAGATTGAAAAAGTTCGGGAAATGAGAGTCAGAGCAGAGATTTAAAAACATTGGGATCTGAGACTCAGAGCAGAGATTTAAAAAGAGCGGGAGCTGGGAGAGCGGAGATTTAAAATGTGCGGGGTCTGAGAATCAGAGTGTAGATTTAAAAAGAGCGGGAGCTGAGGGTCAGAGAGGAGAGTTAAAAATAGCGGGAGCTGAGAGTTAGTGCAGAGATTTAAAAAGAGCGGGAGCTGAGAGTTAGAGCGGTAAATTAGAAAGAGCGGGAGTTGAGCGTTTGAGCAGAGATTAAAAAAGAGCGGAAGCTGAGGGTCAGAGAGAGATTTAAAAATAGCGGGAGCTGAGATTCAGAGTGGACATTTAAAAAGAGCAGGAGCTGAGATTCAGGGCATAGATTTATAAGGAGCCAGATCTGAGACTCAGAGCGGAGAATTAAAAAGAACGGGAACTGAGAGCCAGAGCGGCGAGATAAAAAGAGCGGGATCTGAGAGTCAGAGCGGAGTTTTAGAAAGTGCGGGAGCTCAGAGTCAGTGCGGTGATTAAAAAACAGTGGGAGCTGTGTGTCAGACCGGAGATTTAAAAAGCGTGGGAGATGTGAGTTAGAGCAGAAAATTAAAAATAGCAGGAGCTGAGAGTCAGAGCGGACATTTAAAAAGAGTGGGAGCTGATAGTCAGAGCGGAGATTTAAAAAGTGCGGGGTCTGAGAATCAGAGTGTAGACTGAAAAAGAACAGGAGCTGAAAGTCAGAGTGGAGATTGAAAAAGTTCGGGAAATGAGAGTCAGAGCAGAGATTTAAAAACATCGGGAGCTGAGACTCAGAGCAGAGATTTAAAAAGAGCAGGAGCTGGGAGAGCGGAGATTTAAAATGTGCGGGGTCTGAGAATCAGAGTGTAGATTTAAAAAGAGCGGGAGCTGAGAGTCACAGAGGAGAATTAAAAAGAGCGGGAGCTGAGAGTTAGTGCAGAGATTTAAAAAGAGCGGGAGCTGAGAGTCAGACCGTACATGTATAAAGAGCATGAACTGAGAGAGCGGAGATTATAAGAAGTGGGAGCTGAGAATCAAAGTGGAAATTATAAAGAGCAGGAGTAGAGATTCAGAGTGGAGATTTAAAAAGAACAGCAGCTGACAGAGTTAGAGAGTTAAAAAGTGTGGGAGCTGAGAGTCAGAGCAGAAATTTAAAAAGAGCAGGAGCTGAAAGTTAGGGCAGAGATTTAAAAAGACCAGGAACTGAGTGTCAGAGCAGAGAATAAGAAACATCGGGAGCTGAGACTCAGAGCAGAGAATTAAAAAGAGCGGTAGCTGGGAGATCTGTGATTTAAAAAGTGCGGTGTCTGAGAATCAGAGTGTGGATTCAAAAAGAGCAGGAGCTGAGAGTGAGAGTGTAGTTTGAAAAAGATCGGGAAATGAGTGTCAGAGCAGAGATTTAAAAACATCGGCATATGAGACTCAGAGCAGAGATTTACAAAGAGAGAGAGCTGGGAGAGCGGAGATTTAAAATGTGCGGGGACTGAGAATCAGAGTGGAGATTTAAAAAGAGCGGGAGCTGAGAGTCAGAGAAGAGATTTAACAAGAGCGGGAGCTGAGAGTCAGAGCGGAGATTCAAAAAGATCGGGAGCTGAGAGTCAGTGCGGAGATTTATGAAGAGCGGGAGCTGAGGCTCAGTGCAGACATTTAAAATGAGTGGGAGCAGAGACACAGAGCGGACATTTATAAAGAGTGTGAGCTGAGAGTCAGGGCGGAGATTTAAAGACATCAGGAGCTGAGACTCAGAGCAGAGATTTAAAAAGTGCGGGAGCTGAGAGACAGAGCGAAGATTTTAAAAGTGTGGAGCTGTGAGTCAGAGCGGCGATTTAAAAAGACCAGGAGCTGAGAGTCAGAGCTGAGATGTATAAAGAGCAGGAGCTGAGAGAGCGGAGATTATAAATAGTGGGAGCTGAGAATCAAAGTGGAAATTTATAAAGAGCAAGAGCTGAGAATCAGAGTGGAGATTTAAAAAGAGCAGGAGCTGAGAGAGTGGAGATTAAAAAACAGCGGGAACTGAGAGTCAGAGTGGAGGTTTAAAGTTAGCGGGAGCTAAGATTCAGAGTTGAGATTTAAAAAGAGCAAGAGCTGAGATTCAGGGCACAGATTTATAAAGAGCCAGATCTGAGACTCAGAGCAGAGAGTTAAAAAGAACGGGAACTGAGGGCAAGAGCGGCGAGATAAAAAGAACGGTATCTGAGAGTCAGAGCGGAGATTAAGAACGTGCGGGAGCTGAGAGTGAGAGCAATGATTTAAAAACAGCGGGAGCTGTGTGTCAGACCGGAGATTTTAAAAGAGTGGGAGCGGAGAGTCAGAGCCAAGATGTATAAAGAGCATGAACTGAGAGAGCGGAGATTATAAGAATTGGGAGCTGAGAATCAAAGTGGAAATTTATAAAGAGCAGGAGCTGAGAAAGTGGAGATTTAAAAAGAGCGGGATCTGAGAGTCAGAGTGGAGGTTTAAAGTTAGCGGGAGCAGAGATTCAGAGTGGAGATTTAAAAAGAGCAGGATCTGAGAGTCAGGGCGGAGATTAATAAAGAGCCGGATCTGACACACAGAGCGGAGAGTTAAAAAGAATGGTAAATGAGAGCCAGAGCAGAGAGTTAAAAACTTCAGGATATGAGAGTCAGAGCAGAGATTTAGAAAGTGCAGGAGCTGAGAGTCAGAGCGGTGATTTAAAAACAGCTGGAGCTGAGAGCAGACCAGAGATTTATAAAGAGCGGGAGCTGAGGGTCAGGGCGGAGATTTAAAGACATCGGGAGCTGAGACTCAGAGTGGAGATTTAAAAAGAGCAGGAGCTAAGAGATCAGAGATTTAAAAAGTGCAGGTTCTGACAGTCAGCACATAGACTTAAAAAGAGTGGGAACTGAGTGAGCGGAGATGTAACAACAGTGGGAGCTGAGAGTCAGAGCGGAGTTTTATAAACGGTGTGAGCTGAGAGTCAGAGCAGAGATTTAGAAAGTGCGGGGTCTGAAAATATGAATGTAGATTTAAAAGGAGCGAGAGCTGAGAGACAGAGCGGATATTTAAAAAGATCGGGAGCTGAGAGTCAGACTGGAGATTTAAAAAGACTTGGAGCTGAGAGTTAGAGTGATAAATTAAAAAGAGCAGGAGCTGGGAGTTAGAGCGGAGATGTTTAAAGAGCAGGAGCTGAGAGAGCAGAGATTTATAAAGAGCGGGATCTGAGAATCAGAGTGTATATTTAAAAAGAACAGCAGCTGAGAGAGTGGAGATTTAAAAAGAGCGGGAGCTCTGAGTCAGAGCAGAAATTTAAAAGGAGCAGGAACTGAGAGTCAGGGCGGAGATTTAAAAAGATCAGGCACTGAGAGTCAGAGCAGAGAATAAAAAACATCGGGAGCTGAGACTCAGAGCAGAGATTTCAAAAGAACGGGAGCTGGGAGAGCGGAGATTTAAAAAGTGCGGTGTCTGAGAATCAGAGGGTGGATTCAAAAAGAGCTGGAGCTGAGAGTCAGAGTGGTGATTTAAAAAGATCGGGAAATGAGAGTCATAGAAGAGATCTAAAAACATCAGGAGCTTAGACCCAGAACAGAGATTTAAAAAGAGCGGGATCTGGGAGAGCGGAGATTTAAAAAGTGCAGGGTCTGAGAATCAAAGTGGGGATTTAAAAAGAGCGGGAGCTGAGAGTCAGAGCGGAGATTCAAAAAGATCGGAAGCTGAGAGTCAGAGCGGAGATTTAAAAAGAAAGGGAGCTGAGTATCAGAGCGGAGATTTAAAAAGAGCTGGAGCTGTGAGTTGGAGCGGAAAATTAAAAAGAGCAGGAGCTGAGATTTAGACCGGAGATTAAAAAAGAGCAGGAGCTGAGGGTCAGAGAGGAGAGTTAAAAATAGCAGGAGCTGAGAGTCAGAGCGGACATTTAAAAAGAGTGGGAGCTGATAGTCAGAGCGGAGAAATAAAAAGTGTGGTGTCTCAGAATCAGAGTGTAGATTGAAAAAGAACGTGAGCTGAAAGTTAGAGTGGAGATTGAAAAAGATGTGGAAATGAATGTCAGAGCAGAGATTTAAAAACATCGGGAAATGAAAGTCAGAGCAGAGATTTAAAAAGAGCGGGAGCTGGGAGAGCGGAGATTTAAAATGTGCGGCGTCTGAGAATCAGAGTGTAGATTTAAAAAGGCGGGAGCTGAGAGTAAGAGAGGAGATTTAAAAAGAGCGGGAGCTGAGGGTCAGAGAGGAGAGTTAAAAATAGCGGGAGCTGAGAGTTAGTGCAGAGATTGAAAAAGAGCGGGAGCTGAGAGTCAGAGCATAGATGTATAAAGAGCATGAACTGAGAGAGCGGAGATTATAAGAATTGGGAGCTGAGAATCAAAGTGGAAATTTATAAAGAGCAGGAGCTGAGAAAGTGGAGATTTAAAAAGAGCGGGATCTGAGAGTCAGAGTGGAGGTTTAAAGTTAGCGGGAGCAGAGATTCAGAGTGGAGATTTAAAAAGAGCAGGATCTGAGAGTCAGGGCGGAGATTAATAAAGAGCCGGATCTGACACACAGAGCGGAGAGTTAAAAAGAATGGTAAATGAGAGCCAGAGCAGAGAGTTAAAAACTTCAGGATATGAGAGTCAGAGCAGAGATTTAGAAAGTGCAGGAGCTGAGAGTCAGAGCGGTGATTTAAAAACAGCTGGAGCTGAGAGCAGACCAGAGATTTATAAAGAGCGGGAGCTGAGGGTCAGGGCGGAGATTTAAAGACATCGGGAGCTGAGACTCAGAGTGGAGATTTAAAAAGAGCAGGAGCTAAGAGATCAGAGATTTAAAAAGTGCAGGTTCTGACAGTCAGCACATAGACTTAAAAAGAGTGGGAACTGAGTGAGCGGAGATGTAACAACAGTGGGAGCTGAGAGTCAGAGCGGAGTTTTATAAACGGTGCGAGCTGAGAGTCAGAGCAGAGATTTAGAAAGTGCGGGGTCTGAAAATATGAATGTAGGTTTAAAAAGAGCGAGAGCTGAGAGACAGAGCGGATATTTAAAAAGATCGGGAGCTGAGAGTCAGACTGGAGATTTAAAAAGACTTGGAGCTGAGAGTTAGAGTGATAAATTAAAAAGAGCAGGAGCTGGGAGTTAGAGTGGAGATGTTTAAAGAGCAGGAGCTGAGAGAGCAGAGATTTATAAAGAGCGGGATCTGAGAATCAGAGTGTATATTTAAAAAGAACAGCAGCTGAGAGAGTGGAGATTTAAAAAGAGCGGGAGCTCTGAGTCAGAGCAGAAATTTAAAAGGAGCAGGAACTGAGAGTCAGGGCGGAGATTTAAAAAGATCAGGAACTGAGAGTCAAAGCAGAGAATAAAAAACATCGGGAGCTGAGACTCAGAGCAGAGATTTAAAAAGAGCGGGAGCTGGGAGAGCGGAGATTTAAAAAGTGCGGTGTCTGAGAATCAGAGGGTGGATTCAAAAAGAGCGGGAGCTGAGAGTCAGAGTGGAGATTTAAAAAGATCGGGAAATGAGAGTCATAGCAGAGATCTAAAAACATCAGGAGCTTAGACCCAGAACAGAGATTTAAAAAGAGCGGGATCTGGGAGAGCGGAGATTTAAAAAGTGCAGGGTCTGAGAATCAGAGTGGTGATTTAAAAAGAGCGGGAGCTAACAGTCAGAGCGGAGATTCAAAAAGAAAGGGAGCTGAGTGTCAGAGCGGAGATTAAAAAATAGCCGGAGATGAGAGTCAGAGTGGAGATTTAAAAAGAGTGGGAGCTGTAAGTTGGAGCGGAAAATTAAAAAGAGCAGGAGCTGAGATTTAGAGCGGAGATTAAAAAAGAGCGGGAGCTGAGGGTCAGAGAGGAGAGTTAAAAATAGCAGCACCTGAGAGTCAGAGTGGACATTTAAAAAGAGTGGGAGCTGATAGTCAGAGCGGAGATTTAAAAAGTGTGGGGTCTGAGAATCAGAGTGTAGATTGAAAAAGAACGGGAAATGAGAGTCAGAACAGAAATTTAAGAACATCGGGAGCTGAGACTCAGAGCAGAGATTTAAAAAGAGCGGGAGCTGGGAGAGCGGAGATTTAAAATGTGCGGGGTCTGAGAATCAGAGTGTAGGTTTAAAAAGAGCGGGAGCTGAGTGTCAGAGAGGAGATTTAAAAAGAGCGGGAGCTGAGAGTCAGAGAGGAGAGTTAAAAATAACGGGAGCTGAGAGTTAGTGCAGAGATTTAAAAAGAGCGGGAGCTGAGAGTCAGAGCATAGATGTATAAAGAGCATGAGCTGAGAGAGCGGAGATTATAAGCATTGGGAGCTGAGAATCTAAGTGGAAATTTCTAAAGAGCAGGAGGTGAGAATCAGAGTGGAGATTTATAAAGAGCAGGAGCTGAGAGAGTGGAGATTTAAAAAGAGTGGGAGGTGAGAGTCAGAGTGGAGATTTAAAATTAGAGGTGGCTGTGATTCAGAGTGCAGATTTAAAAGATCAGGAGCTGAGAGTCAGGAAGGGGATTTATAAATAGCTGGATCTGAGACTCAGAGCGAGAAGTTAAAAAGAACGGGAGCTGAGAGCCAGAGCAGAGAGTTAAAAAGAGCGGGATCTGAGAGTAAGAGCGAAGATTTAATAAGTGCGGGAGGTGAGAGTCAGAGTGGTGATTCAAAAACAGCGGGTGCAGAGAGTCAGAGCAGAGATTTAAAAAGATTGGGAGCTGAGAGTCAGAACGGAGATTTAAAAACAGCTGGAGCTGAAACTCAGAATGATGATTTAAAAGTATCGGGATCAGATAGAGCAGAGATTTAAAAGGTGTGGGGTCTGAGAATCAGAGTGTAGATTGAAAAAGAACGGGAGCTGAGAGTGAGAGTGGAGATTGAAAAAGATCCGGAAATGAGAGTCAGAGCAGAGATTTATAAAGAGAGGGAGCTGGGAGAGCGGAGATTTATAAAGAGCGGGGTCTGAGAATCAGAGTGTAGTTTTAAAAAGAGCGGGAGCTGAGACTCAGAGAGGAGATTTAACAAGAGCGGGAGCTGAGAGTCAGAGCGGAGATTCAAAAAGATCAGGAGCTGAGATTCAGAGCGGAGATTTATAAAGAGGGCGAGCTGAGAGTCAGGGCGGAGATTTAAAGACATCAGGAGCTGAGACCTAGAGCAGAGATTTAAAAAGTGCGGGAGCTGAGAGACAGAGTGGAGACTTTAAAAGATTGGGAGCTGTGAGTCAGAGCGGAGATGTATAAAGAGCAGGAGCTGAGAGAGCGGAGATGTTTAAAGAGCTGCAGCTGAGAATCAGAGTGGAGATTTAAAATGAGCAGTAAATGAGAGAGTGGAGATTTAAAAAGAGCAGGAGCTGAGAGTCAGAGTGGAGAGTTAAAAAGAGCAGGAGCTGAGAGTCAGGGCGGAGATTTATAAAGAGCAGGAGATGAGAGTCAGAGCGGAGAGCTATGAAGAGCCGGACCTGAGAGTCAGAACGGAGAGTTAAAAAGAGCGGGAGCTGAAAGTCAGAACGATGATTTAAAAGTAGCGGGACCCGAGAGTCAGAGCAGAGATTTAATAAGTGTGGGGTCTGACAATCAGAGTGTAGATTTAAAAAGAGTGTGAGTTGAGAGTCAGAGTGGAGATTTAAAAAGTGAGGGAGCTGGGAGAGCGGAGATTTAAAAATTGCGGGGTCTGAGAATCAGCTGAGAGAGCGGAGATTATTAAAGAGCAGCAGCTGAAAATCAGAGTGCAGATTTAAAATGAGCAGGAGCTGAGAGAGTGGAGATTTTAAAAGAGCAGTAGCTGAGAGTCAGGGCGGAGATTCATCAAGAGCAGGAGATGAGAGTCAGAGCGGAGATCTATGAAGAGCAGGAGCTGAGAGTCAGAGTGGAGATTTAAAAAGAGCAGGAGCTGAGAGTCAGGGCGGAGATTTATAAAGAGGAAGAGATGAGAGTCAGAGCGGAGATCTATGAAGAGCCGGACCTGAGAGTCAGAACGGAGAGTTAAGAAGAGCTGGAGTTGAAAGTCAGAACGGTGATTTAGAAAGTGCAGGAGCTGAAACTCAGAACGATGATTTAAAAGTAGCGGGACCCGAGAGTCAGAGCAGAGATTTAATAAGTGCGGGGCCTCACAATCAGAGTGTAGAATTAATAAGAGTGTGAGTTGAGAGTCAGAGTGGAGATTGAAAAAGATCGGGAAATGAGAGTCAGAGCAGAGATTTAAAAAGAGCGGGAGCTGGGAGAGCGGAGATTTAAAAAGTGTGGGGTCTGAGAATCAGAGTGTAGATTTAAAAAGAGCGGCAGCTTCGAGTCAGAGCAGAGATTTAACAAGAGCGGGAGCTGAGAGTCAAAGCGGAGATTCAAAAAGATCAGGATCTGAGAGTCAGAGCGGACATTTATAAAGAGCGCGAGCTGAGAGTCAGGGCGGAGATATAAAGACTTCGGGAGCTGAGACTCAGAGCAGAGATTTAAAAAGTGCGGGAGCTGAGAGACAGAGCGGAGATTTTAAAAGAGTGGGAGCTGTGAGTCAGAGCGGAGGTTTAAATAGATCAGGAGCTGAGAGTCAGAGCGAACATGTATAAAGAGCAGGATTTGAGAGAGCGGAGATTTATAAAGAGCAGCAGCTGAGAATCAGAGTGGAGATTTAAAATGAGCAGGAGCTGAGACAGTGAAGATTTAAAAAGAGCAGGAGCTGAGAGTCAGAGTGGAGATTTAAAAAGAGCAGGAGCGGAGAGTCAGGGCGGAGATTGATAAAGAGCAGGAGATGACAGTCAAAGCGAAGATCTTTGAAGAGCCGGACCTGAGAGTCAGAACGGAGAGTTAAAAAGAGCGGGAGCTGAAAGTCAGAACGGTGATTTAGAAAGTGCAGGAGCTGAAACTCAGAACGATGATTTAAAAGTAGCGGGATCAGAGTCAGAGCAGAGATTTAATAAGTGCCGGGCCTGAGGATAGAGTGTAGATTTAAAAAGAGCGGGAGTTGAGATTCAGAGTGGAGATTGAAAAAGAGCGGAGGCTGAGAGTTAGAGCGGTAAATGAAAAAGACCTGTAGTTGAGAGTTAGAGCAGAGATTAAAACCGATGGGAGCTGAGAGTCAGAGCGGAGATGTATAAATAGCATGAGCTGAGAGAGCGGAGTTTTATAAAGAGCAGGAGCTGAGATTCACAGTGGAGATTTAAAAAGAGCGGGAGCTGAGAGAGTGGAGATTTAAAAAGAGCGGGAGCTGAAACTCAGAGCAGTGATTTAAAAGTACCGGGACCTGAGAGTCAGAGCGGAGATTTATAAAGAGCGGGAGCTGAGACTCAGAGCAGACATTTAAAATGAGCGGGAGCATAGAGACAGAGCGGAGATTTTAAAAGAGCGGGAGCTGTGAGTCAGAGCGGAGATTTAAAAAGATCGGGAGCTGAGAATCAGAGCGGAGATTTAAAAAGACCGGAGGCTGAGAGTTAGAGTGGTAAATGAAAAAGAGCTGTAGCTGAGAGTTAGAGCGGAGATTAAAACCAATGGGAGCTGAGAGTCAGAGCGGAGCTGAGAGAGTGGACATTTAAAAAGAGCGGGAGCTGAGAGTCAGTGTGCAGGTTTAAATTTAGCGGGAGCTGAGATTCAGAGTGGAGATTTTAAAAAGTCAGGATCTAAGAGTCAGGGCGGAGATTTAAAAAGAATGGGAACTGAGAACCAGAGCGGCGAGTTAAAAAGAGAGGGATCTGAGAGTCAGAGCGGAGATTTAGAAAGTGCGGGAGCTGACAGTCAGAGTGGAGATTGAAAAGGAGTGGGAGCTGAGAGTCAGAGTGGAGATTTAGAAAGTGCGGGAGCTGAGGGTCAGAGCAGAGATTTAAATAGATCGGGAGCTGAAACTCAGAGCGGTGATTTAAAAGGAGCGGGACCCGGGAGTCAGAGCTGAGATTTATAAAGAGCGGGAGCTGAGGGTTAGTGCAGACATTTAAAGGAGCGGGAGCTGAGAGTCAGAGCGGACATTTATAAAGAGCGCGAGCTGAAAGTCAGGGTGGGGATTTGAAAACATCGGGAGCTGAGAATCAGAGCAGAGATTTAAAAAGAGCGGGAGTTGAGACAACGGAGATTTAAAAAGTGCAGGGTCTGACAGTCAGCACATAGATTTGAAACGAGTGGGAACTGAGGGACCGGAGATGTAAAAACTGTGGGAGCTGAGGGTCAGAGCGGTAATTTATAACAGGCGGGAGCTGAGAGTCAGAGCAGAGATTCATAAATAGCGGGAGCTGAGAGTCAGACCGGAGATTTATAAAGAGCGGAGCTGAGAGTCAGAACAGATATTTACAAATAGCGGGAGCTGAGAGTCAGAGTGGAGATTTAAAAATATCTGGAGGTGAGACTCAGTGCGGAGATTTAGAAGAGCGGGAGCTGAGAGCGCAGAGATTTAACAAGTGCAGGGTCTGAGAATCACAGTGTAGATTTAAAAAGAGCAAGAGCTGAGAGACAGAGCGGACATTTTAAAAGAGTGGGAGCTGAGAGTCAGAGTGGAGATTTAAAAAGAGCGGGAGCTGAGAGCGCGTACATTTAAAGAGTGTGTGGTCTGAGAATCAGAGTGTAGATTTAAAAAGAGCAAGAGCTGAGAGACAGAGCAGATATTGTAAAAGAGTGGGAGCTGAGAGTCAGACCGCAGATTTAAAAAGAGCGGGAGTTGAGAGAACGGAGTTTTAGAAAGTGCGGGGTCAGGCAGACAGCACGTAGACTTAAAAAGAGTGGGAACTGAGGGAGCGGAGATGTAAAAACAGTGGGAGCTGAGAGTTAGAGCGGAGATTAAAAAAGAGCGGGAGCTGAGGGTCAGAGAGGAGATTTAAAAATAGCGGGACCTGAGAGTCAGAGCGGAGATTTATAAAGGGCCGAGCTGAGAGTCAGAGCAGTGATTTACAAATAGCGGGAGCTGAGAGTCAGAGCGGAGATTTAAAAAGATCTGGAGCTGAGAGTCAGACTAGAGATTTAAAAACATTGGGAGCTGAGATGCAGAGCGGAGATTTAAAAGGAGCGGGAACTGAGAGCGCGGATATTTAAAAAGTGCGGGGTCTGAGAATCAGAGTGTAGATTTAAAAAGAGCAAGAGCTGCGAGGCAGAGCGGAGACTTAAAAAGATCGGGAGATGAGAGTCAGAGCGGAGATTTAAAAATTGCGGGAGCTGGCAGTTAGAGAGGTAAATTAAAAAGAGCGGGAGCAGAGAGTTAGAGCATAGATTAAAAAAGAGCTGGAGCTGAGGTTCAGAGAGGAGATTTATAAATCGCGGGAGCTGAGAGTTAGAGCGGAGATTAAAAAAGAGCGGGAGCTGAGGGTCAGAGAGGAGATTTAAAAAGAGCGGGAACTGCAAGTTAGAGCGGTAAATTAAAAAGAGCGGGAGCTGAGAGTTAGAGTGGAGATTAAAAAAGAGCGGTAGTTGAGGTTCAGAGAGGAGACTTAAAAAGAGCGGGAGCTGAGAGTCAGAGTGGAGATGTATAAAGAGCAGGAGCTGAGAGAGCGGAGATTTAAAAACATCGGGAGCTGAGAGTCAGAGTGGAGATTTAAAAAGATCTTGAGCTGAGAGTCAGAGTGGAGATTTAAAAATAGTGGGAGCTGGCAGTTAAAGCGGCAAATTAAAAAGAGCAGGAGCTGTGAGTTAGATCAGAGATTAAAAAAGAGCAGAAGCTGAGGTTCAGAGAGGAGATTTAAAGAGAGCGGGAGCTGTGAGTTAGAGCTAAAATTAAAAAGAGCGGGAGCTGAGAATTAGAGCGGGGATGTATAAAGAGCAGGAGCTGACAGAGCGGATATTTATAAAGAGCTGGAGCTGAGAATCAGAGTGCACTTTTAAAAAGAGCAGGAGCTGAGAGAGTGGAGATTTAAAAAGAGCGGGAGCTGAGAGACAGAGCAGAGATTTAAAAGGGCAGGAGATGAGTGTCAGGGTGGAGATTTATAAAGAGCAGGAGAGGAGAGTCATAGCGGAAACTTAAAAAGTGCAGTAGCTGAGAGTCAGAGCGGAGATTGAAAAAGAGCGGGAGCTGAGGGTCAGGGAGGAGATTTAAAAAGAGCGGGAACTGCAAGTTAGAGCGGTAAATTAAAAAGAGCGGGAGCTGAGAGTTAGAGTGGAGATTAAATAAGAGCGGTAGTTGAGGGTCAGATAGGAGACTTAAAAAGAGCGGGAGCTGAGAGTCAGAGTGGAGATGTATAAAGAGCAGGAGCTGAGAGAGCGGAGATTTAAAAACATCGGGAGCTGAGAGTCAGAGTGGAGATTTAAAAAGATCTTGAGCTGAGAGTCAGAGCGGAGATTTAAAAATAGTGGGAGCTGGCAGTTAAAGCGGCAAATTAAAAAGAGCAGGAGCTGTGAGTTAGATCAGAGATTAAAAAAGAGCAGAAACTGAGGTTCAGAGAGGAGATTTAAAGAGAGCGGGAGCTGTGAGTTAGAGCTAAAATTAAAAAGAGCGGGAGCTGAGAATTAGAGCGGGGATGTATAAAGAGCAGGAGATGACAGAGCGGATATTTATAAAGAGCTGGAGCTGAGAAACAGAGTGCACTTTTAAAAAGAGCAGGAGCTGAGAGAGTGGAGATTTAAAAAGAGCGGGAGCTGAGAGACAGAGCAGAGATTTAAAAGGGCAGGAGATGAGTGTCAGGGTGGAGATTTATAAAGAGCAGGAGAGGAGAATCATAGCGGAGATTTAAAAAGTGCAGTAGCTGAGAGTCAGAGCGGAGATTAAAAAAGAGCGGGAGATGAGAGTCAGAGCGGAGATTTAAAAACATCTGGAGCTGAGACTCAGAGCAGAGATTTAAAAAGAGTGGGAGCTGGGAGAGCGGAGATTTAAAAAGTGTGTGGTCTGAGAATCAGAGTGTAGATTTAAAAAGAGCGGGAGCTGAGAGTCAGAGTGAAGATTCAAAAAGATTGGGAGCTGAGAGTCAGAGCGGAGATTTATAAAGAAAGAGAGTGAGTGTCAGAGCGGAGTTTAAAAAGAGCCAGAGGTGAGAGTCAGGGCGGAGATTTAAAAAGAGCAGGAGCTGAGTGTTAGAGCGGAGGTTGAAAAAGAGTGGGAGCTGAGGGTCAGAGAGGAGAGTTAAAAATAGCGGCAGCTGAGAGTCAGTGCATAGATTTAAAAAGAGCGGGAGCTGAGATTCAGAGCAGAGATGTATAAAGAGCAGGAACTGAGAGAGCGGAGATTATAAATAGTGGGAGCTGAGAATCAGAGTGGAGATTTATAAAGAGCAGGAGCTGAGATTCAGAGTGGAGATTTAAAAAGAGCAGGAGCTGAGAGAGTGGAGATTTAAAAAGAGCAGGAGCTGAGAGAGTGGAGATTTAAAAAGAGTGGGAGCTGAGAGTCAGAGTGGAGATTAAAAATTAGCGGGAGCTGAGATTCAGAGTGCAGATTTAAAAAGAGCAGGAGCTGAGAGTCAGGGCGAAGATTTATCAAATGCAGGAGCTGAGGGTCAGAGCAGAGATGTATAAAGAACAGGAATGAGAGAGCGGGAATTATAAATAGTGGGAGCTGAGAATCAGAGTGGAGATTTATAAAGTCAGGAGCTTAAATGCAGAGTTTAGATTAAAAAGAGCAGAAGCTGAGAGAGTGGAGATTTAAAAAGAGCAGGAGCTGAGAGTCAGGGCGGAGATTTATAAAGAGCCGGAGCTGAGAGTCAGAGCGCAGATTTAAAAAGAAAGGGATCTGAGTGTCAGAGCGGAGATTTAAAAAGAGTGGGAGCTGTGAGTTAGAGCGGAAAATTAAAAAGGGCGGGAGCTGAGACTCAGAGCAGAGATTAATAAAGAGCGGGATCTGAGGGTCAGAGAGGAGAGTTAAAAATATCCGGAGCTGAGAGTCAGTGCAGAGATTTAAAAACAGCAGGAGCTTAGAGTCAGAGCGTAGATGTATAAAGAGCAGGAGCTGAGAGAGCGGAGATTATAAATAGTGGGAGCTGAAAATCAAAGTGGAAATTTATAAAGAGCAGAAGCTGAGAATCAGAGTGGAGATTTAAAAAGAGAAGGAGCTGAGAGAGTGGACATTTAAAAAGAACGGGAGCTGAGAGTCAGTGTGCAGGTTTAAAGTTAGCGGGAGCTGAGATTCAGAGGTTACATTTAAAAAGAGAAGGATCTGAGTGTCAGGGCGGAGATTTAAAAATAATGGGAACTGAGAGCCAGAGCGGCGAGTTAAAAACAGTGGGAGCTGAGAGTCAGATCAGAGATTTAAAAAGAGTGGGAGCTGAGAGCCAGAGCGGAGATTTAAAAAGCGCGAGAGCTGATGGTCAGAGCAGAGATTTAAAAAGAGCGGGAGCTGAGGGTCAGAGCAGAGATTTAAATAGAGCGGGAGCTGAAACTCAGAGCGGTGATTTAAAAGTAGCGGTGCCCGAGAGTCAGAGTGGAGATTTATAAAGAGCGGGATCTGAGGGTCAGTGCAGACATTTAAAATGAGCGGGAGCTGAGAGTCAGTGCGCACATTTTTAAAGAGCGTGAGCTCATCGGGAGCTGAGACCCAGAGCAGAGATTTAAAAAGAGCGGGGTCGGAAAGCCAGCACATAGACTAAAAAAGAGTGGGAGCTGAGGCACTGAAGATGTAAAAACAGTGGGAGCTGAGAGTCAGAGCAGAGATTTATAAAGAACAGGAGATCAGACTCATAGCAGAGATCTATGAAGAGATGGAGCTGAGATTCAGAACGGAGAGTTAAAAAGATCGGGAGCTGAAAGTCAGAGCATTGATTAAAAAAGTGCAGGAGCTGAGAGTCAGAGCGGAGATTTATAAAGGGCGGAGCTGAGAGTCAGAACAGCGATTTACAAATAGCGGGAGCTTAGAGTCAAAGCGGAGATGTAAAAGGATCCGGAAATGAGATTCAGAGCGGAGATTTAAAAAGAGCGGGAGGAAAGAGTGCAGAGATTTAAAAAGTGCGGGGTCTGAGAATCAGAGTGTAGATTTAAAAAGAGCGAGAGCTGAGAGACAGAGTGGAGATTTTAAGAGTGGGAGCTGAGAGTCAGAGCAGAGATTTAAAAAGATCAGGAGCTGAGACTCAGAGTGAACATTTGAAATGATCGTGAGCTGAGTGTCAGAGCGGAGATTTAAAATGAGCGGAGCTGAGAGTTAGAGCGGTAAATTAAAAAGAGCGGGAGTTGAGCGTTTGAGCAGAGATATAAAAAGAGCGGGAGCTGAGGGTCAGAGAGAAGATTTAAAAATAGCGGGAGCTGAGTTTCAGAGTGGAGATTTAAGAAGAGCAGGATCTGAGAGTCAGGGCGGCGATTTATAAAGAGCCGGAGCTGTGAGTCAGAGCGGAGAGTTAAAAAGAAATGGACTGAGAGCCAGAGCTGAGAGTTAAAAATTGCAGGAGCTGAGAGTCAGAGCGCAGATTTAAAAAGAGTGGGAGCTTAGAGTCAGAGCGGAGATTTAAAAAGTGCAGGAGCTGAGGGTCAGAGCAGAGATTTAAAAAGATCATGAGTTGAAACTCAGAGTGGTGATTTAAAAGTAGCAGAACCCGAGAGTCAGAGCGGAGATTTATAAAGAGCGGGAGCTGAGGGCAGGGCAGACAATTAAAATGAGTGGGAGCTGAGAGTCAGAGCAGAGATTTAAAGAGGGCAGGAGTGTAAAGTCAGAGCAGAAATTTATAAATAGCGGGAGCTGAGAATCAAAGCGGTGATTTATAAAGAGCAGGAGCTGAGATTCTGAGTGGAGATATAAAAAGAGCAGGAGCTGAGAGAGTAGAGACTTAAGAAGAGCACGTGCTGAGAGACAGCGCATAGCTTTATAAATCGCAGGAGCTGAGATTTAGTGCGGAGATTGAAGAAGAGTGGGAGCTGAGAGTCATGGCAGAGATTTAAAAAGAGCAGGAGCTGAGAGTCAGAGCGGAGATGTATAAAGAGCAGGAACGGAGAGAGTGGAGATTATAAATAGTGGGAGCTGAGAATCCAAGTGGAGATTTATAAAGAACAGGAGCTGAGAGAGAAGAGACTAAGAAGAGCACGAGCTGAGAGTCAGGGAGGAGATTTGAAACGAGCGGTAGCTGTGAGTTAGAGTGGAAAATTTAAAAGAGTGGGAGCTGTGTGGTAGAGCGGAGATTAAAAAAGAGCGGGAGATGAGGGTCAGAGAGGAGAGTTAAAGTTAGCGTGGGCTGATTGTCAGAGCAGAGATTTAAGAAGAGCGGGAGCTGAGAGAGCGGAGAATTATAAAGAGCAGGAGCTGAGAATCAGAGTAGAGATTTAAAAAGAGCAGGAGCTGAGAGAGTGGAGTTTCAAAAAGAGCGGGAGCTGAGAGTCAGAGCAGAGATTTAAAGAGGGCAGGAGTGTAGATTCAGAGCAGAGATTTATAAATAGTGGCAGCTGAGAATCAAAGCGTTGATTTGTGAAAAGCAGGAGCTGAGATTCTGAGTGGAGATATAAAAAGAGCAGGAGCTGAGAGAGTAGAGACTTAAGAAGAGCACGTGCTGAGAGACAGCGCATAGATTTATAAATTGCAGGAGCTGAGATTTAGTGTGGAGATTGAAGAAGAGTGGTAGCTGAGAGTCATGGCAGAGATTTAAATAGAGCAGGAGCTGAGAGTCAGAGCGGAGATGTATAAAGAGCAGGAACGGAGAGAGTGGAGATTATAAATAGTGGGAGCTGAGAATCCAAGTGAAGATTTATAAAGAGCAGGAGCTGAGATGCAGAGTGGAGATTTAAAAAAGAGCAGGAGCTGAGAGAGTAGAGACTTAAGAAGAGCACGAGCTGAAAGTCAGAGTGGAGATTTTTAAATTGTGGGAGCTGAGAGTTAGTGCAGAGATTGAAAAAGAGCGGGAGCTGAGAGTCAGAGGAGAGTTAAAAATAGCAGGGGCTGAGTGTCACAGCAGAGATTTAAAAAGAGCGGGAGCTGAGTGAGCGGAGATGCATAAAGAGCAGGAGCTGAGAATCAGAGTGGAGATTTAATAAGAGCAGGAGCTGAGAGAGAGGACGTTTAAAAGGAGTGGGAGCTGAGAGTCAGCACAGAGATTTATAAGGAGCAGGAGATGAGACTCATAGCGGAGATCTATGAAGAGCCGGAGCTGAGAGTCAGAACGAAGAGTTAAAAAGAGCGGGAGCTGAAAGTCAGAGCAGTGATTAAAAAAGTGCAGGAGCTGAGAGTCAGAGCGGAGATTGAAAAACATCGGGAGATGAGAGTCAGAGCGGAGATTTAAAAACATCGGGAGCTGAGACTCAGAGTAGAGATTTTAAAAAGGCGGGAGCTGGGAGAGCGGAGATTTAAAAAGTGCGGGGTCTGAGAATCAGAGTGTAGATTTAAAATGAGTGGGAGTTGAGATTCAGAGTGGAGATTTAAAAATAGCGGGAGCTGACTGTCAGATTGGAGATTCAAAAAGATCGGGAGCTGAGAGTCAGAGCGGAGATTTAAAAGGAGCGGAAGCTGAGAGCGCGGAGATTTAAAAACTGCGGGGTCTGAGAATCAGAATGTAGATTTAAAAAGAGCAAGAGCTGAGAGACAGAACGGAGATTTAAAAAGATCGGGAGCTGAGAGTCAGAGCGGAGATTTAAAAAGGAAGGGAGCTGAGTGTCAGAGCGGAGAATTTAAAAGAGCCGGTGGTGAGTGTCAGGGCGGAGATTTAAAAAGAGCGGGATCTGAGTGTTAGAGCGGAGATTAAAAGAGAGCGGGTGCTGAGGGTCAGAGAGGAGAGTTAAAAATAATGTGGGGTGAGAGTCAGTGCATAGATTTAAAAAGAGCAGGAGCTGAGAGTCAGAGCGCAGATGTATAAAGAACAGGACCTGAGAGAGCAATGATTATAAATAGTGGGAGCTTAGTGTCAGAGCGGAGATTTAAAAAGAGCAGGAGCTGTGAGTTAGAGTGGAAAATTAAAAAGAGCGGGAGCTGAGAATCAAAGCGGTGATTTAAACGAAGAAGGAGCAGAGATTCAGAGTGGAGATTTAAAAAGAGCAGGAGCTGAGAGTCAGGGCGGAGAGTTAAAAAGAACGGGAGCTGAGAGCCAGAGTGGAGAGTTAAAAAGCGCGGGAGCTGAAAGTCAGAGCACAGATTTAAAAAGAGTGGCAGCTGTGAGTTAGAGGGGAAAATTTAAAAGAGCGGGTGCTGAGTGTTAGAGCGGTTTTAAAAAAGAGCGGGAGCTGAGGGTCAGAGAGTAGAGTTAAAAATAGCGGGAGCTGAGAGTCAGTGTATAGATTTAAAAAGAGCGGGAGCTGAGTGTCAGAGCGGAGATGAATAAAGAGCTTGAACTATGAGAGCAGAGATTATAAATAGTGGGAGCTGAGAATCAGAGTGGAGATTTATAAAGAGCAGGAACTGAGATTCAGACAGGAGATTGAAAAAGAGCAGGAGCTGAGAGAGTGAGATTTAAAAAGAGCGGGAGCTGAGAGACAAAATGGAGATTTAAAATTAGCTAGAGCTGAGAGTCAGGGCAGAGATTTATAAAGAAACGGAGCTGAGAGTCAGAGCAGAGACTTAAATGGAACAGGAGCTGAGAGCGAGAGCGGTGAGTTAAAAAGCGCAGGAGCTGAGAATCAGAACAGAGATTTATAAATATTGGGCCCTGAGAGTCAGAGCGGAGATTTATAAAGGGCGGAGCTGAGAGTCAGAACAGAGATTTACAAACAGCGGGAGCTGAGAATCGCAGCAGTGATTTATAAAAAGCAGGAGCTGAGATACAGACTGGAGATTTCAAGAAAGCAGGAGCTGAGAGAGTAGAGATTTAAGAAGAGCACGAGCTGAGAGTCAGAGCGGAGATTTATAAATCGAGGGAGCTGAGTGTTAGAGCAGAGATTGAAAATGACTGGTTGCTGAGAGTTGGAGCGGAGATTTAAAAAGAGCGGGAGCTGAGAGTCAGAGCGGAGATTTAAAAATAGCGGGAGCTGGCAGTTAGAGTGGTAAATTAAAAAGAGCGGGAACAGAGAGTTAGAGCAGAGATTAAAAAAGAGTGGGAGCTGATGTTTAGAGAGGAGATTTATAAATCGCGGGAGCTGAGTGTTAGTGCGGAAATTGAAAAAGAGAGGGAGCTGAGAGTAAGAGAGGAGATTTAAAGAGAGCGGGAGCTGCGAGTTAGAGCTGTAAATTTAAAAGAGCGGGAGCTGAGAGTTAGAGCGGAGATGTATAAAGAGCAGGAGCTGAGAATCAGAGTGCACTTTAAAAAGAGCAGGAGCTGAGACAGTGGAGATTTAAAAAGAGCGGGAGCTGAGAGACAGAGCAGAGATTTAAAAAGTGCAGGAGATGAGAGTCAGGGTAGAGATTTATAAAGAGCAGGAGATGAGAGTCATAGCGGAGATTTAAAAAGTGCAGTAGCTGAGAGTCAGAGCGGAGATTAGAAAAGTGCCGGAGATGTGAGTCAGAGCAGAGATTTAAAAACATCTGGAGTTGAGACTCATGCAGAGATTTAAAAAGAGCGGGAGCTGGGAGAGCGGAGATTTAAAAAGTGCGGGGTCTGAGAATCAGAGTGTAGATTTAAAAAGAGCGGGAGCTGAGAGTCAGAGTGGAGATTTAAAGACATCGGGAGCTGAGAGTCAGAGTGGAGATTTAAAAAGAGCGGGAGCTGGGAGTCAGAGTGGAGATTCAAAAAAATCAGGAGCTGAGAGTCGGAGCGGAGAAATAAAAATAAAGGGAGTGAGTGTCACATCAGAGTTTAAAAAGAGCCAGAGGTGAGAGTCAGGGCAGAGATTTAAAAAGAGTGGGAGCAGAGTGTTAGAGCGGAGGTTGAAAAAGAGCGGGAGATGAGGGTCAGAGAGGAGAGTTAAAAATAGCAGGAGCAGAGAGTCAGTGCATAGATTTAAAAAGAGTGGGAGCTGAGAGTCAGAGCGGAAATGTATTAAGAGCAGGAACTGAGAGAGCAGAGACTTTAAGTGGTGGGAGCTGAGAATCAGAGTGGAGATTTATAAAGAGCAGGAGCTGAGATTCAGAGTGGAGATTTAAAAAGAGCAGGAGTTAAGAGAGTGGAGATTTAAAAAGAGCGGGAGCTGAGAGTCAGAGTGGAGATTTAAAATTAACGGGAGCTGAGACTCAGAGTGCAGATTTAAAAAGAGTGGGAGCTCAGAGTCTGGGCGAAGATTTATCAAGAGAGGGAGCTCAGGGTCAGTGCAGACATGTAAAATGAGTGGCAGTTAAGAGTCAGAGTGGAAATTTATAAGGAGCAGGAGCTGAGAGTCACTGCGGAGATTTAAATACATCGGGAGACTCAGAGCAGACATTTAAAAAGAGCGGGAGCAGAGAGAACGGAGATTTAAAAAGTGTGGGATCTGACAGTCAGCACATAGACTTAGAAAGAGTGGGAACTGAGGGAACAGAGATGTAAAAACAGTGGGAGCTGAGAGTCAGAGCGGAGATTTATAAAGAACGGAGCTGAGAGTCAGAGCGGAGAGTTAAAAAGAACCGGAGATGAGAGCCATAGCGGAGAGTTAAAAAGCGGGAGCTGAGGGTCAGTGCAGTCATTTAAAATGAGAGGGAGCTGAGATTCAGAGTGCAGATTTATAAAGAGCATGAGCTGAGAGTCAGAGCGGAGATGTTTAAAGGGCAGGAACTGAGAGAGCGGGGACTATAAATGGTGGCAGCTGAGATTCAGAGTGGAGATTTATAAAGAGCAGGAGCTTAGATGCAGAGTTTAGATTTAAAAAGAGCAGGAGCTGAGAGAGTGGAGATTTGAAAAGAGCGGGAGCTGAGAGTCAGAGTGGAGTTTTAAAATTACAGGAGCTGAGATTCAGAGTGCAGATTTAAAAAGAGCAAGAGCTGATGTCAGGGTGGAGATTTATAAAGAGCCGGAGCTGAGAGTCAGAGCGGAGAGTTAAAAAGAGTGGGAGCTGTGAATTAGAGCAGAAAATTAAAAAGAGCGGGAGCTGAGTTTCAGAGCGAAGATTTAAAAAGAGCCGGAGGTGAGAGTCAGAGAGGAGATTTAAAAAGAGTGGGAGCTGTGAGTTAGAGCAGAAAATTAAAAAGAGCGGGAGCTGAGACTCAGAGCAGAGATTAATAAAGAGCGGGAGCTGAGGGTCAGAGAGGAGATTTAAAAAGCGCAGGAGCTGATGGTCAGAGCAGAGATTTAAAAAGATCGGGAGCTGAGGGTCAGAGCAGAGATTTAAATAGAGCGGAAGCTGAAACTCAGAGCGGTGATTTAAAAGTAGCGGGGCCCGAGAGTCAGAGTGGAGATTTATAAAGAGCGGGAGCTGAGGGTCAGTGCAGACATTTAAAATGAGCGGGAGCTGAGAGTCAGAGCGGACATTTATAAAGAGCGTGAGCTGAGAGTCAGTGTGGAGATTTAAAGACATCAGGAGCTGAGACCCAGAGCAGAGATTTAAAAAGAGCGGGGGCGGAAAGTCAGCACATAGACTTAATAAGAGTGGGAACTGAGGCACTGGGGATGTAAAAACAGTGGGAGCTGAGAGTCAGAGTGGAGATTTATAAATAGCGGGAGCTGAGAGTCAGAGTGGAGATTTATAAAGGGTGGAGCTGAGAGTCAGAACAGAGATTTACAAATAGCGGGAGCTGAGAGTCAGAGCGGAGCTTTAAAAAGATCTGGAGCTGAGACTCAGTGCGGAGATTTATAAACATCGAGAGCTGAGACTAAGAGCGGAGATTTAAAAAGAGCGGGAGCTGAGGGCGCAGAGATTTAAAAAGTGCAGTGTCTGACAGTCGGAGTTTAGATTTAAAAAGAGAAAGAGCTGAGGGACAAAGTGGACATTTTAAAAGAGTGGGATCTGAGAGTCAGAGCAGAGATTTAGAAAGTGCGGGAGCAGAGAGTCAGAGCTGTGATTTAAAAACAGCGGGAGCTGAGAGTGAAACCGGTGATTTAAAAAGAGTGGGAGCTGAGAGTCAGAGCAGAGATTTATAAAGATCGGGAGCTGAGGGTCAGTGCAGACATTTGAAATGAGGAGGAGCTGAGAGTCAGAGCGGACATTTATAAAGAAGTTGAGCTGAAAGTTAGGGCGGAGATTTAAAGACATCAGGAGCTGAGACCCAGAGCAGAGATTTAAAAAGAGCAGGAGTTGAGAGAATGAAGATTTAAAAAGTGCGGGGTCTGAAAGCCAGCACATAGACTTAAAAAGAGAGGGAACTGAGGGAGCGGAGATATAAAAACAGTGGGAGCTGAGAGTCAGAGTGGAGATTTATAAAGAAAGGAGCTGAGAGTCAGAGCAGAGATTTACAAATAGTGGGAGCTGAGAGTCAGAGCGGAGATTGAAAAAGAGCTTGAGCTGAGAGCGCGGAGATTTAAAAAGTGCCGGGTCTGAGAATCAGAGTGCAGATTTAAAATGAGCAAAAGCTGAGAGACAGAGGGGAGATTTATAAAGAGTGGGAGCTGAGAGTGAGAGTGGAGAGTTAAAAAGATCGTGAGCTGAGAGGCAGAGCAGAGGTTTAAAAATAGCGGGAGCTGGCAGTTAGAGCGGTAAATTAAAAAGAGTGGGAGCTGAGAGTTAGAGCAGAGATTAAAAAAAGAGTGTGAGCTGAGGGTCAGAGAGGAGATTTATAAATCGCGGGAGCTGAGAGTTAGTGCGGAGATTGAAAAAGAGTGGGAGCTGAGAGTCAGAGAGGAGATGTATAAAGAGCAGGAGCTGAGAGAGCAGAGATTTATAAAGAGCAGGTGCTGAGAGAGCGGAGATTTAAAAAGAGCGGGAGCTGAGAGTCAGGGCGGAGATTTATGAAGAGCAGGAGATGAGAGTCATAGCAGAGATCAATGAAGAGCTCGAGCTGAGATTCAGAACGGAGAGTTAAAAGGAGCGGGAGCTGAAAGTCAGAGTGCTGATTTTACAAGTGCAGTAGCTGAGAGTCAGGGCGGAGATTAAGAAAGAGCGGGAGATGAGAGTCAGAGCAGAGATTTAAAAACATCTGGAGCTGAGAATCAGAGCAGAAATTTAAAAAGAGTGGGAGCTGGGAGAGCGGAGATTTAAAAAGTGGGGGGTCTGAGAATCAGAGTGTAGATTTAAAAAGAGCAAGAGCTGAGAGACAGAGCGGACATTTTAAAAGAGTGGGAGCTGAGAGTCAGAGCGGAGATTTAAAAAGAGCGGGAGCAGGGAGCGCAGAGATTTAAAAAGTGTGTGGTCTGAGAATCAGAGTGTAGATTTAAAAAGAGCTAGAGCTGAGAGACAGAGTGGACATTTTAAAAAAGTGGGAGCTGAGAGTTAGAGCGGAGATTAAAAAAGAGCGGGAGCTGAGGGTCAGAGAGGATATTTAAAACTTCTTGGATCTGAGAGCCAACGCAGAGATTTATAAAGGGCGGTGCTGAGAGTCAGTGCAGAGATTTACAAATAGCGGGAGCTGAGAGTCAGAGCGGAGATTTAAAAAGATCTAGAGCAGAGATTCAGACCTGAGATTTAAAAACATTGGGAGCTGAGTGGTAGAGCGGAGATTTAAAAAGAGTGGGAGCTTAGAGCATGGAGATTTAAAAAGTGCAGGATCTGAGAATCAGTGTAGATTTAAAAACGACAAGAGCTGAGAGAAAGAGCACAGATTTTAAAAGATTGGGAGCTGAGAGTCAGAGTGGACATTTAAAAAGTATCGTGAGCTGAGAGTCAGAGCAGAGATTTAAAAATAGCGGGAGCTGGCAGTTAGAGTGGTAAATTAAAAAGAGTGGGAGCTGAGGGTCAGAGAAGAGATTTAAAGAGAGCGGAAGCTGAGAGTTAGAACGGTAAATTAAAAAGAGCAGGAGCTGAGAGTCAGAGCGGAGATGTACAAAGAGCAGGAGCTCAGAGAGCGTAGATTTATAAAGAGCAGGAGCTGAGAATCAGAGTGCAGATTTAAAAAAGAGCAGGAGCTGACAGAGTGGAGATTTAAAAAGAGTGGGAGCTGAGAGAAAGAGCACAGATTTAAAAAGAGCAGAACATGAGAGTCAGTGGGGAGATTTATAAAGAGCAGTAGATGAGAGTCATAGCAGAGATCTATGAAGAGCCGGAGCTGAGAGTCAGAACGGAGACTTAAAAAGAGCAAGAGCTGATAGTCAGAGCAGTGATTGAAAAAATGCAGTAGATGAGAGGCAGAGCGGAGATTAAAAATGAGCGGGACATGAGAGTCAGAGCGGAGATTTAAAAACATCTGGAGCTGAGACTCAAAGCAGAGATTTAAAAAGAGCGGGAGCTGAGAGTCAGAGCGGAGATGTATAAAGAGCAGGAACTGAGAGAGAGGAGATCATAAATAGTGGGAGCTGAGAATCAGAGTGGAGATCTAAACAGGGCGGAGCTGAGAGTCAGAGCAGATATTTAAAACTAGCGTGAGCTGAGATGTCAGAGCGGAGAATTATAAAGGGCGGAGCTGAGTGTCACAGCAGATATTTACAAATAGCGAGAGCTGAGAGAGCGGAGATTTAGAAAGATCTGGAGCTGAGAGTCAGACTGGAGTTTTAAAAACATCGGGAGATGAGATGCAGAGTGGAGATTTAAAAAGAGCGGGAGCTGAGAGCACGGAGATTTAAAAAGTGTGGGGTCTCAGAATCAGAGTGTAGATTTAAAAATAGCAAGAACTGAGAGACATAGCGGAGATTTTAAAAGAGTGGGATCTGAGAGTCAGAGCAGAGATTTAAAAAGTTCGTGAGCTGAGGGTCAGAGCGGAGATTTAAAAATAGCGTGAGCTGAGGGTCAGAGCGGAGATTTAAAAATAGCGGGAGCTGAGAGTCAGAGCGGGATGTATAAAGAGCAGGAGCTGAGAGAGCGGATATTTATAAAGAGTGGGAGCTGAGAACCAGAGTGCAGATTTAAAAAGAGCAGGAGCTTAGAGAGTGGAGATTTAAAAAGACCGGGAGCTGACAGACAGAGCAGAGATACAAAAAGAGCAGGACATGAGAGTCAGGGCAGAGATTTATAAAGAGCAGGAGATGGGAGTCATAGCAGAGATATATGAGGAGCCGGAGCTGAGAGTCAGAATGGAGAGTTAAAAAGAGCAATAGCTGAAAGTCAGTGCGGTGATTTAAAAAGTGCAGTAGCTGAGTGTCAGAATGGAGATTAAAAAAGAGAGGGACATGAGAGTCAGAGCGGAGATTTAAAATCATCTGGAGCTGAGACTCAGAGCAGAGATTTAAAAAAAGCAGGAGCTGGGAGAGCGGAGATTTAAAAAGTGTGGGGTCTAAACAGAGCGGGTGCTGAGAGTCAGAGAGGAGATTTAAAAAGAGCAGGAGCTGAGAGTCAAAGGGGAGATTAAAAAAGAGCGGGAGCTGAGTGTCAGAGAGGAGTGTTAAAAAGAGCAGCAGCTGAGAGAGTGGAAAATTGAAATGAGTGGGAGCTGAGTGGCCGATTGGAGATTTAAAATTAGTGGGAGCTGAGATTGAGTGCAGATTTAAAAAGAGCAGGAGCTGAGAGTCAGTTCGGAGATTTATAAAGAGCCGGAGCTGAGAGTCAGAGCGGAGAATTAAAAAGAACGGGAGCTGAGAGCCAGTGCGGAGAGTTAAAAAGCGCGGGAGCTGAGAGTCAGAGCATAGATTTAAAAAGAGCAGGAGCTGAGAGAACAGAGATTTAAAAAGTGTGGGGTCTGACAGTCAGCACGTAGACTTAAAAAGATTGGGAACTGAGGGAGCGGAGATGTAAAAACACTGGGAGCTGAGAGTTAGTGCGGAGATTTAGAAAGAGCGGGAGCTGAGAGTCAGAACAGAGATTTATAAATAGCGGGACCTGACAGTCAGAGCGGAGATTTATAAATGGCGGAGCTGAGAGTCAGAACAGAGATTTACAAATAGCGGAAGCTGAGAGTCAAAGCGGAGATGTAAAAAGAGCCAGAGCTGAGAGTCAGAACAGAGAGTTAAAAAGATCTGGAGCTGAGTGTCAGAGCGGAGATTTAAAAAGAGCGGGAGCTGAGAGTTAGAGCGGTAAATTAGAAAGAGTGGGAGTTGAGCGTTTGAGCAGAGATTAAAAAAGAGCGGGAACTGAGGGTCAGAGAGAAGATTTAAAAATAGCGGGAGCTGAGATTCAGAGTGGAGATTTAAAAAGATTAGGATCTGAGAGTCAGGGTGGTGATTTATAAAGAGCCGGAGCTGAGAGATAGGGCGGAGATTTAAAGACATTGGGAGCTGAGACTCAGAGCAGAGATTTAAAAAGAGCGGGAGCTAAGAGAACGGTGATTTAACAAATGTCTGTCTGACAGTCAGCTCGTAGACTTAAAAAGCATGCGAACTGATGGAGCAGAGATGTATAAACAGTGGGAGTTGAGAGTCAGAGCCGAGATTTATAAAGGGCGGGAGCTGAGAGTCAGAACAGAGATTTATTAATAGCGGTACCTGAGAGTCAGAGCAGAGATTTATAAAGGGCGGAACTGAGAGCCAGAACAGAGATTTACAAATAGTGGGATCTGTGAGTCAGAGCAGATATCTAAAATGAGCGGGAGCTGGGAGAGTGGTGATTTAAAAATTGCGGGGTCTGAGAATCAGAGTGTAGAGTTAGAAAGAGTGAGAGCTGAGAGACAGAGCAGAGATTTTAAAAGAGTTGGAGCTGAGGGTCAGTGCAGAGATTTAAAAAGAGCAGGAGCTGAGAGTCAGAGTGGAGATTTACAAAGAGCGGGAGCTGAGGGTCAGTGCAGACATTTAAAATGAGTGGGAGCTGAGAGAAAGAGCGCAGATTTATAAAGAGCGGGAGCTGAGAGGACGGAGATTTAACAAGTGTGGGTCTGACAGTCAGCACGTAGACTTAAAAAGCGTGCGAACTGTGGGAGCAGAGATGTAAAAACAGTGCAGGCTGAGCGTCAGAACTGATATTTATAAAGGACGGGAGCTGAGAGTAAGAACAGAGATTTATAAATAGCGGGACCCGAGAGTCAGAGCAGAGATTTATAAAGGGCGGAACTGAGAGTCAGAACAGAGATTTACAAATAGTGGGAGCTGAGAGTCAGAGCGGATATTTAAAATGAGCGGGAGCTGGGAGAGTGGTGATTGAAAAATTGCGGGGTCTGAGAATCAGAGTGTAGATTAAAAAGAGCGAGAGCTGAGAGACAGAGCAGAGATTTTAAAAGAGTGGGAGCTGGGAGTCAGAGCGGAGATTTAAAAAGATCGGAAGCTGAGAGTCAGAGTACAGATTTAAAAAGATCGTGAGCTGAGAGTCGGAGTGGAGATTTAAACAGAGCGGGAGCTGAGAGTTAGAGCGGCAAATTAAAAAGAGTGGGAGTTGAGAGTTAGAGCGGAGATTAAAATAGAGCGGGAGCTGAGGGTCAGAGAGGAGATTTATAAAGAGCAGGAGCTGTGAATCAGAGTGGAGATTTGAAAAGAGCAGGAGCGGAGTGAAGGAAGGATAAAAAGAGCAGGAGCTGCGAGTTAGAGCGGATATAAAAAAAGAGCGGGAGCTGAGGGTCAGAGCGGAGTTGTACAAAGAGCAGGAGCTGAGAGAGCGGAGATTTATAAAGAGGGGGAGCTGAGAATCAGAGTGGAGATTTAAAAAGAGCAGGAGCTGAGAAAGTGGAGGTTAAAAAGAGAGGGAGCTGAGAGTCTGAGCAGATATTTAAAAAGAGCAGGAGCTGAGAGTCAGGGCGGAGATTTATAAAGAGCAGGACATGAGAGTCATAGTGGAGATCTATCAAGGGCCGGAGCTGAGATTCAGAACGGAGAGTTAAAAAGAGCGGGAGCTGAGAGTCAGAGCAGTGATTTAAAAAGTGCAGGAGCTGAGAGTCAGAGCGGAGATTTAAAAAGAGGGGGATGTGAGAGTATGAGCGGAGATTTAAAAATATCGGGATCTGAGACTCAGAGCAGGGATTTAAAAAGAGCGGGACCTGGGAGAGCGGAGATTTAAAAAGGGCGTTGTCTGAGAATCTGAGTGTAGATTTAAAAAGAGTGGGAGCTAAGAGTCAGAGCGGAGATTCAAAAAGATCGGGAGCTGAGAGTCAGAGCAGAGATTTAAAAAGTGTGGGAGCTGTGAGTTAGAGCGGAAAATTAAAAAGAGTGGGAGCTGAGAGTTAGAGCAGAGATTAAAACAGAGCTGGAGCTGAGGGTCAGAGAGGAGAGTTAAAAATAGCAGGAGCTGAGAGTCAGTGCAGAGATTTAAAAAGAGCGGAAGCTGAGAATCAGAGCAGAGATGTATAAAGAGCAGGAATTGAGAGAGCTGAGATTATAAATAGTGGGATCTGAGAATCAGAGTGGAGATTTATAAAGAGCAGGAGCTGAGATTCAGATTGGAGATTTAAAAAGAGCAGGAGCTGTGAGAGTGGAGATTTAAAAACAGCGGGAGCTGAGAGTCAGAATGGAGATTTAAAATTAGCGGAAGCTGACATTCAGAGAGGAGATTTAAAAACAGCAGGAGCTGAGAGTCAGAGCGGAGATTTAAAAAGAACGGGAGCTGAGAGTCAGAGCGGAGATTTATAAAGAGCGGGAGCTAGGGTCAGTGCAGACATTTAAAATGAGCAAGAGCTGAGAGAAAGAGCAGTGATTTATAAAAAGCGGTAGCTGAGAGTCAGGGGGGAGATTTAAAGACATCGGGAGCTGAGACTCAGAGCAGCGATTTAAAAACAGCGGGAGATAAGGGAACGGAGATTTAAAAAGTGCGGGGTCTGACAGTCAGCACAAAGACTTAAAAAGCATGGGAACTGAGGGAGCGGAGATTTAAAAACAGTGTGAGCTGAGAGTCAGAGCGGAGATTTATAAAGGGTGGAGCTGAGAGTCAGAACAGAGATTTACAAACAGCGGGAGCTGAGACAGCAGTAAATAAAAAAGACCGAGAGCTGAGAGTTATAGCGGAGATTAAAAATGAGCGGGAGGTGAGGCTCAGATAGGAGATTTAAAAATACTGGGAGCTGAGTGCCGGAGCAGAGATTTGAAAAGAGCTGGAGCTGAGAGTCTGGGCGGAGATTTATAAAGAGCAGGAGATGAGAGTCATAGCGGAGATCTATGAAGGGCCGGAGCTGAGATTCAGAACGGAGAGTTAAAAAGAGCGGGAGCTGAGAGTCAGAGCAGTGATTTAAAAAGTGCAGGAGCTGAGAGTCAGAGCGGAGATTTAAAAAGAGGGGGATGTGAGAGTATGAGCGGAGATTTAAAAATATCGGGATCTGAGACTCAGAGCAGCGATTTAAAAACAGCGGGAGATAAGGGAACGGAGATTTAAAAAGTGTGGGGTCTGACAGTCAGCACAAAGACTTAAAAAGCATGGGAACTGAGGGAGCGGAGATTTAAAAACAGTGTGAGCTGAGAGTCAGAGCGGAGATTTATAAAGGGTGGAGCTGAGAGTCAGAACAGAGATTTACAAACAGCGGGAGCTGAGACAGCAGTAAATAAAAAAGACCGAGAGCTGAGAGTTAGAGCGGAGATTAAAAATGAGCGGGAGGTGAGGGTCAGATAGGAGATTTAAAAATACTGGGAGCTGAGTGCCGGAGCAGAGATTTGAAAAGAGCGGGAGCTGAGAGTCTGGGCGGAGATTTATAAAGAGCAGGAGATGAGAGTCATAGCGGAGATCTATGAAGAGCAGGAGCTGAGAGTCAGAATGGAGATTTATAAAGGGCGGGAGCTGAGAGTCAGAACAGAGATTTATAATTATTGCGACCGGAGAGTTTGAGCAGAGATTTATAAAGGGCGGAGCTGAGAGTCAGAACAGAGATTTACAAATAGCAGGAGCTGAGAGTCAGGGCGGAGATTTAAAAAGAGCAGAAGCTGAGGGTCAGAGCAGAGATTTAAAAATAGCAGAAGCAGAAACTCACAGCGGTGATTTAAAATTAGCGGGACCCAAGAGTCAGAGCGCAGATTTATAAAGAGCGGGAGCTGAGGGTCAGTGCAGACATTTAAAAAGAGCGGGTGCTGAGAGTCAGAGTGGAGATTTATAAAGAGCGGGAGCTGAGGGTCAGTGCAGACAATTAAAATGAACGAGAGCTGAGAGACAGAATGGAGATTTTAAAAGAGTGGGAGCTGAGAGTCAAAGCAGAGATTTAAAAAATCGGGAGCTGAGAGTCAGAGCGGAGATTTGAAAAGATAGGGAGCTGAGAGTCAGAGCAGAGATTTAAAAAGAGTGGGAGCTGAGAGTCAGAGCAGAGATTTAAAAAGAGCGGAAGGTGAAACTCAGAGCAGTGATTTAAAAGTAGCGGGATTCGAGAGTCAGAGCAGAGATTTATAAAGAGCTGGAGCTGAGGGTCAGGCTGGAGATTTAAAGACATCAGGAGCTGAAACTCAGACCAGAGATTTAGAAAGAGCGGGAGCTAAGAGAACGGAGATTTAAAAAGCGTGGGAACTGAGGGAGCGGAGATGTAAAAACAGTGGGAGCTGCGAGTCAGAGCAGAGATTTATAAAAGGACGGTGCTGAGAGTCAAAACAGAGATCTTAAAATACTGGGAGGTGAGAGTCAGAGTGCAGATTTAAAAAGAGCGGGAGCTGTGACTCTGGAGATTTTAATAGAGCGGGAGCTGGGAGCACGGACATTTAATAAGTGCCGGGTCTGAGAATCAGTGGGTAGATTTAAAAAGAGCGAGAGCTGAGAGTCAGAACAGAGATTTATAAAGGGCAGAACTGAGAGTCAGAACAGAGAATTACAAATGGCGGGAGCTGGGAGTCAGAGAAGAGATTTAAAAAGAGCGGGAGTTGAGAGTTAGAGCGGTAAATTAAAAAGAGCAGGAGCTGAGAGTTAGAGCGGAGATTAAAAAATAGCGGGAGCTGAGGGTCAGAGAGGTGATTTAAAAATAGTGGGAGCTGAATGTCTGAGCAGAGATTTAAAAAGATCGGGAGCTGAGAGTCAGATTGGAGATGTATAAAGAGCAGGAGCTGAGAGAGCGGAGATTTATAAAGAGCGGGAGCTGAGAATCAGAGTGGAGATATATAAAAAGTGCAGGAGCTGAGAGATTGGAGGTTAAAAAGAGTGGGAGCTGAGAGTCAGAGCAGAGATTTAAAAAGAGCAGGATCTGAGTGTCATGGCAGAGATTTATAAAGAGCAGGAGATGAGAGTCAGAACGGAGAGTTAAAAAGAGAGGGAGCTGAGAGTCAGAGCAATGATTTAAAAAGTGCAGGAGCTGAGAGTCAGAGCGGAGATTAAAAAAGAGCGGGAGATGAGACTCAGTGTGGAGATTTAAAAACATCAGGAGCTGAGACTCAGAGCAGAGATTTAAAAAGAGTGGGAGCTGGGAGAGCGGAGATTTAAAAAGTGCGGGGTCTGAGAATCAGAGCGTAGATTTAAAAAGAGCAGGAACTGAGAGTCAGAGCAGAGATTCAAAAAGTTCGGGAGCTGAGAGTCAGAGCGGAGATTTAAAAAGAAAGGAAGCTGAGTGCCAGAGCGGAGATTTAAAAAGAGCCGGAGGTGTGAGTCAAAACGGAGAGTTTAAAAGAGCGGGAGCTGAGAGTCAGAGCAGTGATTTAAAATTTGCAGGAGCTGAGTGACAGAGCAGAGATTTAAAATGAAACAGAGCTGAAAGTCAGAGCGGAGATGTATAAAGAGCAGGAGCAGAGAGAGCGGAGATTTATGAAGAACGGGAGTTGAGAATCAGAGTGGAGATTTAAAAGGAGCAGGATCTGAGAGAGTGGAGGTTAAAAAGAGTGGGAGCTGAGAGTCAGAGCGGAGATTTATAAAGAGCAATAGATGAGGGTCATAACAGAGATCGATGAAGAGCAGGAGCTGAGAGTCAGAACAGAGAGTTAAAAAGAGCGGGAGCTGAGAGTCAGCGCAGAGATTTAAAAATGTCGGGAGCTGAGAGACAAAGCGGAGATGTTTAAAGAGCAGGAACTGAGAGAGCAGAGATTATAATTAGTGGGAGCTGAGAATCAGAGTGCAGATTTATAAAGAGCAGGAGCTGAGATTCAGAGTGGAGATTTAAAAACAGCAGGAGCTGAGAGTCAGAGCAGTGATTTAAAAGTAGCAGGACCTGAGAGTCAGAGCGGAGATTTATAAAGAGCGGGAGCTGAGGGTCAGTGCAGAAATTTAATATGAGCGGGAGCTGAGAGAAAGAGTGCAGATTTATAAAGAACGGGAGCTGAGAGTCAGGGTGGAGATTTAAAGATATCGGGAGCTGAGACTCAGAGCAGAGATTTAAAAAGAGCAGGAGCTAAGAAAACGGAGATTTAAAAAGTGTGGGGTCTGACAGTCAGCACCTTGACTTAAAAAGCGTAGGAACTGAGGGAGCGGAGATGTAAAAACAGTGGGAGCTGAGAGTCAGAGCGGAGATTTATAAAGGGCGGAGCTGACAGTCAGAACAGAGATTTATAAATAGTGGGACCTGAGAGTCAGAGTGGAGATTTAAATGGAGCAGGAGCTGAGAGAGTGGAGATTTAAAAAGAGCGGGAGCTGAGGGTCAGAGTGTAGATTTAAAAAGAGCAAAAGCTCAGAGTCATGGCGGAGATTTATAAAGAGCTGGACCTGAGAGTCAGAGCGGAGAGTTAAAAAGAGCGGGAGCTGAGAGCCGGAGTGGAGAGTTAAAAAGCACAGGAGATGAGAGTCAGAGCGCTGATTTAAAAAGAGCGGGACCTGAGAGTCAGGGCGGAGATTTATAAAGGGCGGAGCTGAGAGTCAGAACAGAGATGTACAAATAGTGTGAGCTGAGACTCAGAGTGGAGATTTTTAAAAGAGCGCGAGCTTATAGTGCTGAGATTTAAAAGGTGCAGGGTTTGAGAATCAGAGCAGAGCTTTAAAAAGATAATGAGCTGAGAGTTAGAGGGGAGATTTCAAAAGAGTGGGAGCTGAGAGTTAGAGCGGTAATTTCAAAAGAGCGGGAGCTGAGAGTTAGAACGGAGATTAAAAAAGAGTGGGAGCTGAGGGTCAGAGAGGAGATTTAAAAATAGCGGGAGCTGAGTGTCAGAGCAGAGATTTAAAAAGAGCGGGAGTTGAGAGTCAGAGTGGAGATGTATAAAGAGCAGGAGATGAGAGAGCAGAGATTTATAGAGCGGGATCTGAGAATCAGAGTGGAGATTTAAAAAGAGCAGGAGCTGAGCAAGTGGAGGTTAAAAAGAGTGGGAGCTGAGAGTCAGAGCAGAGATTTAAAAAGAGCAGGAGCTGAGAGTCAGGGCGGATATTTATAAAGAGCAGGAGATGAGGGTCATAGCAGAGATCGATGAAGAGCAGGAGCTGAGTCAGAACGGAGAGTTAAAAAGAGTGGGAGCTGAGAGTCAGTGCAGTGATTTAAAAAGGTCGGGAGCTGAGAGTCAAAGCGGACATGTGTAGAGAGCAGGAACTGAGAGAGCAGAGATTATATATACTGGGTGCAGAGAATCAGAGTGGAGATTTATAAAGAGCAGGGAACTGAGATTCAGGGTGGGGATTTTAAAAGAGCAGGAGCTGAGAGAGTGGAGATTTAAAAAGAGCGGGAGCTGAGAGTCAGAATGGAGATTTAAAATTAGCAGGAGGTGAGAGTCAGTGCAGAGATTTAAACAGAGTGGGAGCTGAGGGTCAGACCAGAGATTTAAAAAGAGTGGAAGCAGAATCTCCGAGTGGTGATTTAAAAGTGATTTAAAAAAAGCAGGAGCTGAGAGTCAGGGCGGAGATTTATAAAGAGCAGGAGATGCGAGTCATAGCGGAGATCTATGAAGAGCCAGATATGAGAATCAGAACGGCGAGTTATATAGAGAGGGAGCTGAGAGTCAGAGCGGAGATTTAAAAAGAAAGGGAGCTGAGTGTAAGAGTGGAGATTAAATAAGAGCGGGAGATGAGAGTCTGTGCGGAGATTTAAAAACATTGGGAGCTGAGACTCAGAGCAGAGATTTAAAAAGAGTGGGAGCTGGGAGAGCGGAGATTTAAAAAGTGCGGGGTCTGAGAATCAGAGCGTAGATTTAAAAACAGTGCTTGCTGAGAGTCAGAGCAGAGATTCAAAAAGATCGGGAGCTGAGAGTCAGAGCAGAGAATTAAATAGAAAAGAAGGTGAGTGTCAGAGTGGAGATTTAAAAAGAGCCGGAGGTAAGAGTCAGGGCAGAGGTTTAAAAAGAGCGGGACCTGTGAGTTAGAGCAGAAAATTAGAAAGAGCAGGAGCTGAGTGTTAGAGAGGAGAGTAAAAAAGAGCGGGAGCTCAGGGTCAAAGAGAAGCGTTAAAAATTGCGGGAGCTGAGAGTCAGTGCATTGATTTAAAAGTGCAGGAGCTCAGAGTCAGCATGGAGATGTATAAAGAGCAGGAACTGAGATTCAGGGTGGAGATTTAAAAACAGCAGGAGCTGAGAGACAGAGAGGAGATTTTAAAAGAGTGGGAGATGAGAGTCAGAGAAGAGCTTTAAACAGATCGGAAGCTGAGAGTCAGAGCGGAGATTTAAAAAGAAAGGAAGGTGAGAGCCGGAGGTGAGAGTCAGAACGGAGAGTTAAAAAGAGCGGGAGCTGAGAGTCAGAGCAGTGATTTAAAATTTGCAGGAGCTGAGAGTCAGAGTGGAGATTATAAAACAGCGGGAGATGAAAGTCTGAGTGGAGATTTAAAAACATCGGGAGCTGAGACTCAGAGCAGAGATTTAAAAAGAGCAGGAGCTGGGAGTCAGTGCGGAGTTTTAAAAAGTGCTGGAGCTGAGAGGCAGAGCGGAAATTAAATAAGAGCTGGAGATGAGAGTCTGTGTGGGATTTAAAAACATTGGGAGCTGAGACTCAGAGCAGAGATTTAAAAAGAGCGGGAGTTAAGAGAACGGAGATTTAAAAAGTGTGGGGTCTGACAGTCAGCACCTCGACTTAAAAAGCATGGGAACTGAGGGAGCGGAGATGTGAAAACAGTGGGAGCTGACAGTCAGAGCGCAGATTTATAACGGGCAGGAGCTGACAGTCGGAACAGAGATTTATAAATAGTGGGACCTGAGACTCAGAGTGGAGATTTAAAAGGACCGTGAACTGAGAGTCAGAGCGGAGAATTAAAAAGAGCGGAAGCTGAGAGTTAGAGTGGTAAATTAAAAAGAGCAGGAGCTGAGAGTTAGAGCAGAGATTAAAAAAGAGCGGGAGCTGAGGGTCAGAGAGGAGATTTAAAAATAGCGGGAGCTGAGTGTCTGAGCAGAGATTTAGAAAGAGCGCGGGTTGAGAGTCAGATCGGAGATGTATAAAGAGCAGGAGCTGAGAGAGCGGAGATTCATAAAGACCGGGAGCTGAGAATCAGAGTGGAGATTTATAAAACGTGCAGGAGCTGAGAGATTAGAGGTTAAAAAGAGTGGGAGCTGAGAGTCAGAGCAGAGATTTAAAAGGAGCAGAAGCTGAGAGTCAGGGTGGTGATTTATAAAGAGCAGGAGATGAGCATCAGAACGGAGAGTTAAGAAGAGCGGGAGCTGAGAGTCAGAGCAATGATTTAAAAAGTGCAGGAGCTGAGAGTCAGAGCGGAGATTAAAAAAGAGCGGGAGATGAGACTCTGAGTGGAGATTTAAAAACATCAGGAGCTGAGACTCAGAGCAGAGATATAAAAAGAGTGGGAGCTGGGAGAGCGGAGATTTAAAAAGTGCGGGGTCTGAGTATCAGAGTGTAGATTTAAAAAGAGCGGGAGCTGAGAGTCAGAGCGGAGATTTAAAAAGAGTGGGAGCTGAGAGTTAGAGCGGTAAATTAAAAAAAGCGGGAGATGCGAGTTACAGAGGAGATTAAAAAAGATCGGGAGCTGACGGTCAGAGAGGAGATTTAAAAATAGTGGAAGCTGAGTTTCAGAGCAGAGATTTAAAAAGAGCGGGAGCTGAGAGTCAGAGCGCTGATGTATCAAGAGCAGGAGCTGAGAGAGCGGAGATTTATAAAGAGCGGGAGCTGAGACTCAGAGTAGAGATATAAAAAGTGCAGGAGCTGAGAGAGTGGAGTTTAAAAAGAGTGGGAGCTGAGAGTCAGAACGGAGAGTTAAAAAGAACGGGAGCTGAGAGTCAGTGCAGAGATTTAAAAAGTTTGGGAACTGAGAGTCAAAGCAGAGATGTATAGAGAGCAGGAACTGAGAGAGCAGAGATTATAAATAATGGGAGCAGAGAATCAGAGTGGAGATTTATAAAGAGCAGGAGCTGAGATTCAGGGTGGAGATTTTAAAAGAGCAGGAGCTGAGAGAGTGGAGATTTAAAAAGAGCGGGAGCTGAGAGTCAGAATGGAGATTTAAAATTTAGCGGGAGCTGATATTCAGAGTGGAGATTTAAAAAGAGCGGGAACTGAGGGTCAGACCAGAGATTTAAAAAGAGCGGAAGCAGAATCTCCGAGCAGTGATTTAAAAGTAGCGGGAACCGAGAGTCAGAGCGGAGATTTATAAAGAGCGGGAGCTGAGGGTGAGTGCAGACATTTAAAATGAGCGGGAGCTCAGAGAAAGAGCACAGATTTATAAAGAGTGGGAGCTGAGAGTCAGGCTGGAGATTTAAAGACATCGGGAGCAGCGACTCAGAGCAGAGATTTAAAAAGAGTGGGAGCTGAGAGTCAGAGCGGAGATGTATAAAGAGCAGGCGCTGAGAGAGCAGAGATTTATAAAGAGCAGGAGCTGGGAATCAGAGTGGAGATCTATAAAGAGCAGGAGCTGATAGAGTGAAGGTTAAAAAGAGTGGGAGCTGAGAGTCAGAGCAGAGATTTAAAAAGAGCAGGAGCTGAGAGTCAGGGCGGAGATTTATAAAGAGCAGGAGATGAGAGTCATAGCAGAGATCTATGAAGAGACGGATCTGAGAATCAGAACGGAGAGTTATAAAGAGAGGGAGCTGAGAGTCAGAGCGGAGATTTAAAAAGAAAGGGAGCTGAGTGTCAGAGCGCAGATTAAATAAGAGCAGGAGATGAGAGTCTGAGCAGAGATTTAAAAACATTGGGAGCTGAGACTCAGAGCAGAGATTTAAAAAGAGCGTGGGGCTGGGAGAGCGGAGATTTAAAAAGTGCAGGGTCTGAGAATCAGAGTGTAGATTTACAAACAGTGCGTGCTGAGAGTCAGAGCGGATATTCAAAAAGGTCGGGAGCTGAGAGTCAGAGCAGAGATTTAAAAAGAAAGGGAGGTGAGTGTCAGAGCGGAGATTTAAAAAGAGCCGGAGGTGAGAGTCAGGGCAGAGATTTAAAAAGAGCGGGAGCTGTTAGAGCGGAAAATTAAAAAGAGTTGGAGCTGAGTGTTAGAGCGGACATTAAAAAAGAGCGGGAGCTCAGGGTCAAAGAGAAGCGTTAAAAATTGCGGGAGCTGAGAGTCAGTGCATTGATTTAAAAAGAGCTGGAGCTGAGAGTCAGCGTGGAGATGGAAAAAGAGCAGGAACTGAGATTCAGGGTGGAGATTTAAAAACTGCAGCAGCTGAGAGTCAGAGCGGAGATTTAACAAGAGTGGGAGCTGAGAGTCAGAGCGGAGGTATTAAAAGAGTGGGAGATGAGAGTCATAGAAGAGTTTTAAAAAGATCAGGAGCTGAGAGTCAGAGAGGAGATTTAAAAAGAGTGGGAGCTGAGAGTTAGAGCGGTAAGTTAAAAAAAGCGGGAGATGAGTGTTAGAGCAGAGATTAAAAAAGTGCGGGAGCTGAGGGTCAGAGAGGAGATTTTAAAATAGCAGGAGCTGAGTGTCAGAGCAGAGATTTAAAAAGAGCGGGAGCTGAGAGTCAGAGCGGAGATGTATAAAGAGCAGGAGCTGAGAGAGTGGAGATTTATAAAGAGCGGGTGCTGAGAATCAGAAAAGAGATTTAAAAAGAGCAGGAGCTGAGAAAGTGGAGTTTAAAAAGAGTGGGAGCTGAGAGTCAGAGCAGAGATTTAAAAAGAGCAGGAGCTGAGAGTCAGGGCGGATATTTATAAAGAGCAGGAGATGAGGGTCATAGCAGAGATCGATGAAGAGCAGGAGCTGAGTCAGAACGGAGAGTTAAAAAGAGTGGGAGCTGAGAGTCAGTGCAGTGATTTAAAAAGGTCGGGAGCTGAGAGTCAAAGCGGACATGTGTAGAGAGCAGGAACTGAGAGAGCAGAGATTATATATACTGGGTGCAGAGAATCAGAGTGGAGATTTATAAAGAGCAGGGAACTGAGATTCAGGGTGGGGATTTTAAAAGAGCAGGAGCTGAGAGAGTGGAGATTTAAAAAGAGCGGGAGCTGAGAGTCAGAATGGAGATTTAAAATTAGCGGGAGGTGAGAGTCAGTGCAGAGATTTAAACAGAGTGGGAGCTGAGGGTCAGACCAGAGATTTAAAAAGAGTGGAAGCAGAATCTCCGAGCGGTGATTTAAAAGTAGCGGGAACCGAGTGTCAGAGTGGAGATTTATAAAGAGCGGGAGCTGAGGGTCAGTGCAGACATTTAAAATGAGCAGGAGCTGAGAGGAAGAGCGCAGATTTATAAAGAACGGGAGCTGAGAGTCAGGGTGGAGGTTTAAAGACATCGGGTGCAGAGACTCAGAGCAGAGATTTAAAAAGAGCGGGAGTTAAGAGAATGTAGATTTAATAAGTGTGGGAACTGAGGTAGCGGAGATGTAAAACCAGTGGGATCCTAGAGTCAGAGCGGAGATTTATGAAGGGCGGGAGCTGAGAGTCACAACAGAGAGTTATAAATAGTGGAACGAGAGAGTCAGAGTGGAGATTTATAAAGGTCGGAGCTGAGAATCAGAACAGAGATTTACAAATAGCGGGAGCTGAGCGTCAGAGTGGAGATTTAAAAAGATGAGGAGCTGAGACTCAGAGTGGAGTTTTAAAAGGATCGTGAGCTGAGATTCAGAGCGGAGATTGAAAAAGAGTGGGAGCCAAGAGTTAGAGCGGTAAATTAAAAAGAGCAGGAGCTGAGAGTTAGAGCGGAGATTAAAAAAGAGCGGGACCTGAGGGTCAGAGAGCAGATTTAAAAATAGCGGGAGCTGAGTGTCTGAGCAGAGATTTAAAAAGAGCGGGAGATGTTAGTCTGAGAGGAGATGTATACAGAGCAGGAGCTGAGAGAGCAGAGATTTATAAAGAGCAGGAGCTGAGAATCAGAGTGGAGATTTATAAAAAGTGCAGGAGCTGAGAGATTGGAGGTTAAAAAGACTGGGAGCTGACAGTCAGAGCAGAGATTTAAAAAGAGCCTGAGCTGAGAGTCAGGGCGGAGATTTATAAAGAGCAGGAGATGAGAGTCAGAACGGAGAGTTAAAAAGAGCGGGAGCTGAGAGTCAGAGCGGAGATTAAAAAAGAGTGGGAGATGAGACTCTGAGTGGAGATTTAAAAAAATCGGGAGCGGTGACTCAGAGCAGAGATTTAAAAAGAGTGGGAGCTGGGAGAGGGGAGATTTAAAAAGTGCGGGGTCTGAGAATTAGATTGTAGATTTAAAAAGAGCGGGAGCTGAGAGTCAGAGCGGAGATTCAAAAAGAGTGGGAGCTGAGGGTCAGAGAGGAGATTTAAAAATAGCGGGAGCTGAGTGTCTGAGCAGAGATTTAAAAAGAGCGGGAGATGATAGTCTGAGAGGAGATGTATACAGAGCAGGAGCTGAGAGAGCAGAGATTTATAAAGAGCAGGAGCAGAGAATCAGAGTGGAGATTTATAAAAAGTGCAGGAGCTGAGAGATTGGAGGTTAAAAAGACTGGGAGCTGACAGTCAGAGCAGAGATTTAAAAAGAGTGGGAGCTGGGAGAGCGGAGATTTAAAAAGTGCGGGGTCTGAGAATCAGAGTGTAAATTTAAAAAGAGCGGGAGCTGTGAGTCAGAGTGGTGATTCAAAAAGAGCGGGAGCTGACGGTCAGAGAGGAGATTTAAAAATAGCGGGAGCTGAGAGTCAGAGCAGGGATTCAAAAAGATCGGGAGCTGAGAGTCAGAGCAGAGATTTAAAAAGAAAGGGAGGTGAGTGTCAGAGTGGAGATTTAAAAAGAGCCGGAGGTGAGAGTCAGAACGGAGAGTTAAAAAGAGCGGGAGCTGAGAGTCAGAGCAGTGATTTAAAATTTGCAGCAGCTGAGAGTCAGAGCGGTGATTTAAAAGTAACGGGACCTGAGAGTCAGTGCGGAGATTTATAAAGAGCGGGAGCTGAGGGTCAGTGCAGAAATTAAATATGAGCGGGAGCTGAGAGAAAGAGCGCAGATTTATATACACCGGGAGCTGAGAGTCAGGGTGGAGATTTAAAGACATCGGGAGCAGAGACTCAGAGCAGAGATTTAAAAAGAGCGGGAGCTAAGAGAACGGAGATTTAAAAAGTGTGGTGTCTGACAGTCAGCATGTCGACTTAAAAAGCTTTGGAACTGAGGGAGCGGAGATGCAAAAACAGTGGGAGCTGAGAGTCAGAGCGGAGATTTATAAAGGGCGGGAGCTGACAGTCAGAACAGAGATTTATAAATAGTGGAACCTGAGAGTCAGAGCAATGATTTATAAAGGGCGGAGCTGAGAGTCAGATCAGAGAGTTACAAATAGCGGGAGCAGAGAGACAGAGCGGAGATTTAAAATGATTTTGAGCTGAGAGTCAGAGCAGAGATTTCAAAAGAGCGGAAGCTGGGAGAGCGGAGAGTTAAATAGTGCAGGGTCTGAGAATCAGAGTGTAGATTTAAAAAGAACGTGAGCTGAGTGTTAATGCGGAGATTTAAAAAGAGCGGGAGCTGACGTGTCAGAGAGAAGAGATAAAAATTGCGGGAGCTGAGAGTCAGTGCATAGATATAAAAAGAGCAGGAGCTGAGAGTCAGCGCAGAGATGTATAAAGAGCAGGAACTGAGAGAGCAGAGATTATAAATAGTGGGAGCTGAGAATCAGAGTGGAGATTTAAAAAGAGCAGGAGCTGAGATTCAGAGTGCATATTTAAAAAGTGCAGGAGCTGAGAGTCAGGGCGGATATTTATAAAGAGCCAGACCTGAGAGTCAGAGCGGAGAGTTAAAAAGAGCGGGAGCTGAAAGTCAGGTGGAGATTTATAAAGGGCGGAGCTCAGAGTCAGAGCAGAGATTTACAAATAGCGGGAGCTGAGACTCAGAGCGGAGATTTTAAAAGAGAGGGAGCTGAGAGCGTAGAGATTTAACAAGTGCGGGGTCTGAGAATCAGAGCGGAGATTTAAAAAGATTGTGTGCTAAGAGTCAGAGCGGAGATTTAAAAAGAGGGGGAGCTGAGAGTTAGAGAGGTAAATTAAAAAGTGTGGGAGATGAGAGTTAGAGCGGAGATTAAAAAAGAGCGGGAGCTGAGGGTCAGAGAGGAGATTTAAAAATAGCGCGAGCTGAGTGTCAGAGCAGAGATTTAAAAAGAGCGGGAGCTGAGTCAGAGCGGAGATGTATAAGGAGCGGGAGCTGAGAGAGCGGAGATTTATAAAGAGCGGGAGCTGAGAATCAGAGTGGAGATTTAAAAAGGCCAGCAGCTGAGAGTTTGGAGGTTAAAAAGAGTGGGAGCTGAGAGTCAGAGCAGAGATTTAAAAAGAGCAGGAGCTGAGAGTCAGGGCAGAGATTTATAAAGAGCAGGAGATGAGAGTCATGGCGCAGATCTATGAAGAGCCGGATCTGAGAATCAGAATGGAGAGTTATAAAGAGAGGGAGCTGAGAGTCAGAGCGGAGATTTAAAAAGAAAGGGAGCTGAGTGTCGGAGTGGAGATTAAATAAGAGCGGGAGATGAGAGTCTGAGTGGAGATTTAAAAACATTGGGAGCTGAGACTCAGCGCAGAGATTTAAAAAGAGCGGGAGCTGGGAGAGCGGAGATTTAAAAAGTGCAAGGTCTGAGAATCAGAGTGTAGATTTAAAAACAGTGGGAGCTGAGAGTCAGAGCGGAGATTCAAAAAGATCGGGAGCTGAAAGTCTGAGCAGAGATTTAAAAAGAAAGGGAGGTGAGTGTCAGAGTGGAGATTTAAAAAGAGCCGGAGGAGAGAGTCAGAACGGAGAGTTAAAAAGAGCGGGAGCTGAGAATCAGAGCAGTGATTTAAAATTTGCAGGAGCTGAGAGGCAGAGCGGAGATTATAAAAGAGTGGGAGATGAAAGTCTGAGTGGAGATTTAAAAACATCGGGAGCTGAGACTCAGAGCAGAGATTTAAACAGAGCGGGAGCTGGGAGAGCAGAGATTTAAAAAGTGCAGTGCCTGAGAATCAGAGTGTAGATTTAAAAAGAGCGGGAGCTGAGAGTCAGAGCAGAGATTTAAAAAGTACTGGAGCTGAGAGGCAGAGCGGAGATTAAATAAGAGCGGGAGATGAGAGTCTGTGCGGGATTTAAAAACATTGGGAGCTGAGACTCAGAGCAGAGATTTATAAAGAGCGGGATTAGGGAGAGCGGAGATTTAAAAATGCAGGGTCTGAGAATCAGAGTGTAGATTTAAAAAGAGTGGGAGCTGAGAGTCAGAGCGGAGATTCAAAAAGATCGGGAGCTGAGAGTCAGAGCAGACATTTAAAAAGAAAGGGAGGTGAGTGTCAAAGTGGAGATTTAAAAAGAGTCGGAGGTCAGAGTCAGAGCGGAGATTTAAAAAGAGTAGGAGCTGAGAGTCAGTGCGGAGATGGATAAAAAGCAGGAACTGAGAGAGCAGAGATTATAAATAGTGTGAGCTGAGAATCAGAGTAGAGATTTATAAAGAGCAGGGGCTGGGATTCAGACTGGAGATTAAAAAAGAGCAGGGGCTGAGAGAATGCAGATTTAAAAAGAGTGGGAGCTGAGAATCAGAGTGGAGATTTAAAAACAGCGGGAGCTGAGATTCAGAGTGGAGATTTAACAAGAGTGAGATCTGAGAGTCAGTTCAGAGATTGAAAAGGAGTGGGAGCTGAGAGACAGAGCGGAGATTTTAAAAGTTTGGAAGCTGAGAGTTAGAGCGGAGATGTATAAAGAGCAGGAACTGAGAGAGCGGATTTTATAAAGAGCGGGAGCTGAGAATCAGAGTGGAGATTTAAAAAGAGCAGGTTCTGAGAGAGTGGAGGTTTTAAAGTCTGGGAGCTGAGAGTCAGAGCAGAGATTTAAAAAGAGCAGATACTGAGAGTCAGGGCGGAGATTTATAAAGAGCAGGAGATGAGGGTCATAGCAGAGATCTATGAAGAGCAGGAGCTGAGAGTAAGAACGGAGAGTTAAAAAGAGAGGGAGCTAAGAGTCAGTGCAGAGATTTAAAAAGGTCGGGAGCTGAGAGTCAAATCGGATGTGTATAAAGAGCAGGAACTGAGAGAGCAGAGATTATAATTAGTTGGAGCTGAGAATCAGAGTGGGGATTTATAAAGAGCAGGAGCTGAGAGTCAGAATGGAGATTTAAAATTAGCGGGAGCTGACATTCAGAGTGGGGATTTAAAAACAGCAGCAGCTGAGAGTCAGAGCGGTGATTTAAAAGTAGCGGGACCTGAGAGTCAGAGCGGAGATTTATAAAGAGCGGGAGCTGACAGTCAGAACAGAGATTTATAAATAGTGGGACCTGAGAGTCAGAGCAATGATTTATAAAGGGCGGAGCTGAGAGTCAGAACAGAGATTTACAAATAGCGGGAGCAGAGAGTCAGAGAGGAGATTTAAAATGATTTTGAGCTGAGAGTCAGTGTGTAGATTTCAAAAGAGCAGGAGCTGGGAGAGCGGCGAGTTAAAAAAGTGCGGGGTCTGAGACTCAGAGTGTAGATTTAAAAAGAGCGTGAGCTGAGTGTTAGAGCGGAGATTTAAAAAGAGTGAGAGCTGACGTGTCAGAGAGAAGAGATAAAAATTGCTGGAGCTGAGAGTCAGTGCATAGATATAAAAAGAGCGGGAGCTGAGATTCAGCGCAGAGATGTCTAAAGAGCAGGAACTGAGAGAGCAGAGATTATAAATAGTGGGAGCGGAGAATCAGAGTAGAGATTTATAAAGAGCAGGAGCTGAGATTCAGAGTGGAGATTTAAATAGAGCAGGAGCTGAGAGAGTGGAGATTTAAAAAGAGCAGGAGCTGAGAGTCAGACCAGAGATTTACAAATAGCGGGAGCTGAGACTGAGAGCGGAGATTTTAAAAGTGCGGGAGCTGAGAGTGTAGAGATTTAACAAGTGCAGGGTCTGAGAATCAGAGCAGAGATTTAAAAAGATCGTGAGCTGAGAGTCAGAGCGGAAATTAAAAAGAGTGGGACCTTAGAGTTAGAGCGGTAAATTAGAAAGAGCGGGAGATGAGAGTTTGAGCGGAGATTAAAAAAGAGCGGGAGCTGAGGGTCAGAGAGGAGATTTAAAAGTAGCGGGCGTTGAGTGTCATAGCAGAGATTTAAAAAGAGCGGGAGCTGAGAGTCAGAGCGGAGATGTATAAAGAGCAGGAGCTGAGAGAGCGGAGATTTATAAAGAGCAGGAGCTGGGAATCAGAGTGGAGATTTAAAAAGAGAAGGAGCTGAGAGAGTGGAGGTTAAAAAGAGTGGGAGCTGAGAGTCACAGCAGAAATTTAAAAAGAGCAGGAGCTGAGAGTCAGGGCGGAGATTTATAAAGAGCAGGAGATGAGAGTCATAGCGCAGATCTATGAACAGCTGGATCTGAGAATCAGAACGGAGAGTTATAAAGAGAGGGAGCTAAGAGTCAGAGCGGAGATTTTAAAAAAAGGGAGCTGAGTGTCAGAGTGGAGATTAAATAAGAGCGGGAGATGAGAGTCTGAGTGGAGATTTAAAAACATTGGGAGCTGAGACTCAGAGCAGAGATTTAAAAAGAGCAGGAGCTGGGAGTCAGAGCAGAGATTTAAAAAGAAAGGGAGGTGAGTGTCAGAGTGGAGATTTAAAAAGAGCCAGAGGTGAGAGTCAGAACGGAGAGTTAAAAAGAGCGGGAGCTGAGAGTCAAAGCAGTGATTTAAAATTTGCAGGAGCTGAGAGGCAGAGCGGAGATTATAAAAGAGTGGGAGATGAAAGTCTGAGTGGAGATTTAAAAACATCGGGAGCTGAGACTCAGAGCAGAGATTTAAAAAGAGCGGGAGCTGGGCGAGCGGAGATTTAAAAAGTGCAGGGCCTGAGAATGAGAGTGTAGATTTAAAAAGAGCCGGAGCTGAGAGTCAGAGCAGAGATTTAAAAAGTACTGGAGCTGAGAGGCAGAGCGGAGATTAAATAAAAGCGGGAGCTGGGAGAGCAGAGATTTAAAAATGCAAGGTCTGAGAATCAGACTGTAGATTTTAAAAGAGTGGGAGCTGAGAGTCAGAGCGGAGATTCAAAAAGAGCGGGAGCTTAGGGTCAGAGCAGAGATTTAAAAGGAGCGGAAGCTGAAACTCAGAACGGTGATTTAAAAGTAGAGTGACCCGAGAGTCAGAGCGGAGATTTATAATAAGCGGCAGCTGAGGGTCTGTGCAGACATCTAAAATAAGCGGGAGCAGAGAGAAAGAGTGCAGATTTATAAAGAGCAGGAGCTGACAGTCAGGGCAGAGATTTAAAGACATCGAGAGCTGAGACTTAGAGCAGAGATTTAAAAAGAGCAGGAGCTAAGAGAACGGAGACTTAAAAAGTGTGGGGTCTGACAGTAAGCAGTTCGACTTAAAAACCATGGGAACTGAGGGAGCGGAGATGTAAAAACAGTGGGAGCTGAGAGTCAGAGCGGAGATTTATAAAGGGCGGGAGCTGAAAATCAGAACAGAGATTTACAAAGAGCGGGAGCTGAGAGTCAGAGCGAAGATTTAAAAAGAACAGGAGCTGAGACTCAGAGCGGAGATTTTAAAAGAGCGGCAGCTGAGAGCGCGGAGATTTAAAAAGTGCGGGGTATGAAAATCTGAGCGGAGATTTAAAAAGATCGTGAGCTAAGAGTCAGAGCAGAGATTTAAAAAGAGTGGGAGCTGAGAGTTAGAGCGGTAAATTAAAACGAACGGGAGCTGAGAGTTAGAGTGGAGATTAAAAACGAGCGGGAGCTGAGGGTCAGAGAGGAGATATAAAATTTGAGGGAGCTGAGTGTCAGAGCGGAGATGTATAAAGAGCAGGAGCTGAGAGAACGGAGATTTATAAAGAGCGGAAGCTGAGAATCAGAGTGGAGATTTAAAAAGAGCAGTAGATGAGAGAGTGGAGGTTAAAAAGAGTGGGAGCTGAGAGTCAGAGCAGCGATTTAAAAAGAGCAGGAGCTGAGAGTCAGAGCGGAGATTTATAAAGAACAGGAGATGAGGGTCATAGCAGAGATCGATGAAGAGCAGGGTCTGAGAATCAGAGTGTAGAATTAAAAAGAGCGGGAGCTGAGAGTCAGTGCAGAGATTTAAAAAGGTCCGGAGCTGAGATTCAAAGCAGAGATGTATAAAGAGCAGGAACTGAGAGAGCAGAGCTTATAATTAGTGGCAGCTGAGATTCAGGGTGGAGACTTTAAATAAGCAGGAGCTGAGAGAGTGGAGATTTAAACAGAGCGGGAGCTGAGAGACAGAATGGAGATTTAAAATGAGCGGGAGCTGAGATTCAGAGTGGAGATTTAAAAACAGCAGGAGCGGAGAGTCAGAGCGGTGATTTAAAAGTAGTGGGACCTGAGTCAGAGCGTAGATTTATAAAGAGCGGGAGCTGAGGGTCAGTGCAGAAAGTTAATATCAGCGGGAGCTGAGAGAAAGAGCGCAGATTTATAAACAGCGGGAGCTGAGAGTCAGGGTGGAGATTTAAAGACATCGGGAGCAGAGACTCAGAGCAGAGATTTAAAAAGAGCGGGAGCTAAAAGAACAGAGATTTAAAAAGTGTGGGGTCTGACAGTCAGCATGTCGACTTAAAAAACGTGGGAACTGAGGGAGCGGAGATGTAAAAACAGTGGGAGCTGAGAGTCAGAGCGGAGATTAATAAAGGTCGGGAGCTGACAGTCAGAAGAGAGATTTATAAATATTGGGACCTGAGATTCAGTGCAGAGATTTATAAAGGGCGGAGCTGAGAGTCAGAACAGAGATTTACAAATAGCGGGAGCTGAGAGTCAGGGCAGAGATTTAAAAAGAGCGGGAGCTGAGAGTCAGAGCGAAGATTTATAAAGGGCGGGAGCTGACAGTCAGAACAGAATTTATAAATAGCGGGACCTGAGAGTCAGTGCGGAGATTTAAAGGGCGGAGCTGAGTTTCAGAACAGAGATTTACAAATAGCGGGAACTGAGAGTCAGGGCAGAGATTTGAAAAGAGTGGGAGCTGAGAGTCAGAGCAGAGATATAAAAAGACTGGGAGCTGAGAGTTAGAGTGGTAAATTAAAAAGAAAAGGAGATGAGAGTTAGAGCGGAGATTAAAGAAGAGTGGGAGCTGAGGGTCAGAGAGGAGATTTAAAAATAGCGGGAGCTGAGTGTCAGAGCAGAGATTCAAAAAGAGCGGGAGCTAAGAGAACGGAGGTTTAAAAAGTGTGGGGTCTGACAGTCAGCAGGTAGACTTAAAATGCAAGGGAACTGAGGGAGCAGAGATGTGAAAACAGTGGGAGCTGGGAGTCAGAGCGGAGATTTATAAAGGGCGGAGCTGAGAATCAGAACAGAGATTTACAAATAGCGGGAGCTGAGACTCAGAGCGGAGATTTTAAAAGTGCGGGAGCTGAGAGCGTAGAGATTTAACAAGTGCGGGGTCTGAGAATAAGAGCAGAGATTTAAAAAGATCGTGATCTGAGAGTTAGAGTGGAGATTTAAAAGGAGTGGGAGATGAGAGTTAGAGCGGAGATTAAAAAAGAGCGGGAGTTTAGGGTCAGAGAGGAGATTTAAAAATAGCGGGAGTTCATTGTCAGAGCAGGGATTTAAAAAGAGCGGGAGCTGAGAGTCAGAGCGGAGATGTATAAAGAGCAGGAACTGAGAGAGCGGAGATTTATAAAGAGCGGGAGCTGAGAATCAGAGTGGAGATTTAAAAAGAAAAGGAGCTGAGAGAGTGGAGATTAAAAAGAGTGGGAGCTGAGAGTCACAGCAGAGATTTAAAAAGAGCAGGAGCTGAGAGTCAGGGCGGAGATTTATAAAGAGCAGGAGATGAGAGTCATAGTGGAGATCTATGAACAGCCGGATCTGAAATCAGAACGGAGAGTTATAAAGAGAGGGAGCTGAGAGTCAGAGCGCAGATTTAAAAAGATCAGGAGCTGAGACTCAGAGCGGAGATTTTATAAGAGCGGCAGCTGAGAGCGTGGAGATTTAAAAAGTGCGGGGTCTGAGAATCTGAGCGGAGATTTAAAAAGATCATGAGCTGAGAGTCAGAGCGGAGATTTAAAAAGAGTGTGAGCTGAGAGTTAGAGCGCTAAATTTAAAAGAACGGGAGCTGAGAGTTAAAGCGGAGATTAAAAAAGATTGGGAGCTGAGGGTCAGAGAGGAGATATAAAAATTGAGGGAGCTGAGTGTCAGAGCATCAATTTAAAAAGAACGGGAGCTGAGAGTCAGAGCGGAGATTTATAAAGAGCGGGAGCTGAGAATCAGAGTGGAGATTTAAAAAGAGCAGTAGATGAGAGAGTGGAGGTTAAAAAGTGTGGGAGCTGAGAGTCAGAGCAGCGATTTAAAAAGAGCAGGAGCTGAGAGTCAGAGCGGAGATTTATAAAGAACAGGAGATGAGGGTCATAGCAGAGATGGATGAAGAGCAGGGTCTGAGAATCAGAGTGTAGGGTTAAAAAGAGCGGGAGCTGAGAGTCAGTGCAGAGATTTAAAAAGGTCCGGAGCTGAGATTCAAAGCGGAGATGTATAAAGAGCAGGAACTGAGAGAGCAGAGCTTATAATTAGTGGGAGCTGAGAATCAGAGTGGAGATTTATAAAGAGCAGGAACTGAGATTCAGGGTGGAGATTTTAAAAGAGCAGTAGCTGAGAGAGTGGAGATTTAAAAAGAGCGGGAGCTGAGAGGCAGAATGGAGATTTAAAATGAACGGGAGCTAAGATTGAGAGTGGAGATTTAAAAACAGCAGGAGTGGAGAGTCAGAGCGGTGATTTAAAAGTAGCGGGACCTGAGAGTCAGAGCGTAGATTTATAAAGAGCAGGAGCTGAGGGTCAGTGCAGAAAGTTAATATCAGCAGCAGCAGAGAGAAAGAGTGCAGATTTATAAACAGCGGGAGCTGAAAGTCAGGGTGGAGGTTGAAAGACATTGGGAGCATAGACTCAGAGCAGAGATTTAAAAAGAGCGGGAGCTGGGAGAGCGGAGATTTAAAAAGTGCGGGGTCTGAGAATCAGAGTTTATGTTTAATAGGAGCGAGAGCTGAGAGACAGTGCAGAGATTTTAAAAGAGTGGGAGCTGAGAGTCTGAGTGGAGATTTAAAAAGATCGGGATTGAGAGTCAGAGCGGAGATTAAAAATGATCATGAGCTGAGAGCCAGAGCAGAGATTTAAAAAGAGTGGGAGCTGCAATTAGAGCGGTAAATTAAAAAGAGCAGGAGCTGAGAGTTAGAGCGGAGATTAAAAAAGAGTGGGAGCTGAGGGTCAGAGAGGAGATTTAAAAATAGCGGGGGCTGAGTGTCAGAGCAGAGATTTAAAATGTGCGTGAGCTGAGATTCAGAGCAGAGATGTATAAAGAGCAGGAGCTGAGACTGCGGAGATTTATAAAGAGCAGGACCTGAGAATCAGAGTGGAGATTTTAAAAGAGCAGGAGATGAGAGAGTGGAGGTTAAAAAGAGCAGGAGCTGAGAGTCAGAGCAGAGATTTAAAAAGAGCAGGAGCTGAGAGTCAGGCGGAGATTTATAAAGAGCAGGAGATGAGAGTCATAGCGCAGATCTATGAAGAGCCGGATCTGAGAATCAGAATGGAGAGTTATAAAGAGAGGGAGCTGAGAGTCAGAGCGGAGTTTTAAAAAGAAAGGGAGCTGAGTGTCAGAGTGGAGATTAAATAAGAGCTGGAGATGTGAGTCTGAGTGGAGATTTAAAAACATTGGGAGCTGAGACTCAGAGCAGAGATTTAAAAAGAGCGGGAGCTGGGAGAGCGGAGATTTAAAAAGTGCAGAGTCTGAGAATCAGAGTGTAGATTTAAAAACAGTGCGTGCTGAGAGTCAGAGCGGAGATTCAAAAAGATCGGGTGCTGAGAGTCAGAACAGAGATTTAAAAAGAAACAGAGGTGAGTGTCAGAGTGGAGATTTAAAAAGAGCTGGAGGTGAGAGTCAGGGCGGAGATTTAAAAAGAGCGGAAGCTGTGAGTTAGAGCGGAAAATTAAAAAGAGCGGGAGCTGAGTGTTAGAGCGGAGATTAAAAAAGAGCGGGAGCTAAGATTCAGTGCAGAGATTTAAAAAGGTTGGGAGCTGAGGGTCAAAGCGGAGATGTATAAAGAGCAGGAACTGAGAGAGCAGAGATTATAAATAGTGGGAGCTGAGAATCAGAGTGGAGATTTATAAAGAGCAGGAGCTGAGATTCAGGGTGGAGATATTAAAAGAGCAGGAGCTGAGAGAGTGGAGATTTAAAAAGAGCGGGAGCTGAGAGTCAGAAAGGACATTTAAAAGAGCGGGAGCTGAAAGTCAGAGTGGAGATTGAAAAAGAGCGGGAGCTGAGGGTCAGAGCAAAGATTTAAAAAGAGCGGAAGCTGAAACTCAGATTGGTGATTTATAAGTAGCGGGACTCGAGATTCAGAGTGGAGATTTATAAAGAGCGGGAGCTGAGGGTCTGTGCAGACCTTTAAAATGAGTGGTTGCTGATTGAAAGCGCAGATTTATAAAGAGCGGGAGCTGACAGTCAGGGTGGAGATTTAAAGACATCGAGAGCTGAGACTTAGAGCAGAGATTTAAAAAGAGCGGGAGCTAAGAGAACGGAGACTTAAAAAGTGTGGGGTCTGACAGTAAGCAGGTCGACTTAAAAACCATGGGAACTGAGGGAGCGGAGATGTAAAAACAGTGGGAGCTGAGAGTCAGAGCGGAGATTTATAAAGGGCGGGAGCTGAGAATCAGAACAGAGATTTACAAAGAGCGGGAGCTGAGAGTCAGAGCGCAGATTTAAAAAGAACAGGAGCTGAGACTCAGAGCGGAGATTTTAAAAGAGCGGCAGCTGAGAGCGCGGAGATTTAAAAAGTGCGGGGTCTGAGAATCTGAGCGGAGATTTAAAAAGATCGTGAGCTGAGAGTCAGAGCAGAGATTTAAAAAGAGTGGGAGCTGAGAGTTAGAGCGTTAAATTTAAAAGAACGGGAGCTGAGAGTTAGAGCGGAGATTAAAAATGTGCCGGAGCTGAGGGTCAGAGAGGAGATATAAAAATTGAGGGAGCTGAGTGTCAGAGCGGACATGTATAAAGAGCAGGAGCTGAGAGAACGGAGATTTACAAAGAGCGGGAGCTGAGAATCAGAGTGGAGATTCATAAAGAGCAGGAGCTAAGATTCAGGGTGTAGATTTTAAAAGAGCAGGAGCTGAGAGAGCGGAGATTTAAAAAGAGCGGGAGCTGGGAGTCAGAATGGACATTTAAAATTAGCGGGATTCAGAGTGCAGATTTAAAAACAGCAGGAGCTGAGAGTCAGAGCAGAGATTTAAAAGAGTGGGAACTGAGAGTCAGAGCGCAGATTTAAAAACAGCGGGAGCTGAGCCTCCGAGATTTAAAAAGAGTGGAAGCTGAAAGTCAGAGTGGTGATTTATAAGTAGCGGGACCCGAGAATCAGAGTGGAGATTCATAAAGAGCAGGAGCTAAGATTCAGGGTGTAGATTTTAAAAGAGCAGGAGCTGAGAGAGCGGAGATTTAAAAAGAGCGGGAGCTGGGAGTCAGAATGGACATTTAAAATTAGCGGGATTCAGAGTGCAGATTTAAAAACAGCAGGAGCTGAGAGTCAGAGCAGAGATTTAAAAGAGTGGGAACTGAGAGTCAGAGCGCAGATTTAAAAACAGCGGGAGCTGAGCCTCCGAGATTTAAAAAGAGTGGAAGCTGAAAGTCAGAGTGGTGATTTATAAGTAGCGGGACCCGAGAGTCAGAGTGGAGATTGATAAAGAGCGGGAGCTAAGAGAACAGAGATTTAAAAAGTGTAGGGTCTGACAGTCAGCACGTAGATTTAAAAAGCGTGGGAAGTGAGGGGGCTGAGATGTATAAACAGTGGGAGCTGAGAGTCAGAGCGGAGATTTATAAAGGGCGGGAGCTGAGGGTCAGTGCAGACTTTTAAAATGAGCGGGAGCGGAGAGTCAGAGCAGAGATTTAAAAAGAGCGGGAGCTGAGAGTCAGGGTGGATATTTAAAGACATTGGGAGCTGAGACTCGGAGCAGAGATTTAAAAACAGCGGGAGCTAAGAGAACGGAGATTTAAAAAGTGTGGTGTCTGACAGCACGTTGACTTATAAAGCATGGGAACTGAGGGAGCGGAGATATAAAAACAGTGGCAGCTGAGTGTCAGAGCGGAGATTTATAAAGGACCGGAGCTGAGAGTCAGAACAGAGATTTATAAATAATGGGACCTGAGAGACAGAGCGGAGATTTATAAAGGGCGGAGCTGAGAGTCAGAACAGAGATTTACAAATAGCAGGAGCTGAGAATCAAAGCGGTGATTTATAAGGAGCAGGTGCTGAGATTCAGAGTGGAGATTTAAAATGAGCAGGAGCTGAAAGAGTAGAGATTTAAGAAGAGCACAAGCTGAAAGTCAGAGCGGAGATTTATAAATCACGGGAGCTGAGTGTTAGAGCGGAGATTTATAAAGACCGGGTGCTGAGAATCAGAGCGGAGATTTTAAAAGAGCAGGAGCTGACAATCAGAGCGGAGATCTAAAAAGATCAGGAGCTGAGACTCAGAGTGCAGATTTTAATAGAGTGGGAGTAGAAGCGTGGACATTTAAAATGTGCTGGGTCTGAGAATCAGTATGTAGATTTAAAAAGAGCCAGAGCTGAGAGACAGAGTGGAGATTTTAAAAGAATGGGAGCAGAGAGTCAGAGCGGAAATGTAAAAAGATTGGGAGCTGAGAGTCAGAGCGGAAATATATAAGGATCGTGAGCTGAGAGTCAGAGCAGAGATTTAAAAAGAGCGGGAGCTGAGTGTCAGAGAGGAGATTTAAAAGTAGCGGGAGCAGAGTGCCTGAGCAGAGATTTAAAAAGAGCGGGAGCTGAGTGTCAGAGCAGAGAAATATAAAGAGCAGGAGCTGAGTTAGCAGAGATTTACAAAGAGCGGGAGCTGAGAATGAGAGTGCAGATTTATAAAAAGCACAGGAGCTGAGAGAGTGGAGGTTAAAAAGAGCAGGAGCAGAGAGTCCGGGTGGAGATTTATAAAGAGCAGGAGATGAGAGTCAGAACGGAAAGTTAAAAAGAGTGGGAGCTGAGAGTCAGAGCAGAGATTTAAAAAGAGGGGAAGCTAAAACTAAGAGCGGTGATTTAAAAGTAGCGGGACCCGAGAGTTAGAGCGGAGATTTATAAAGAGCGGGAGCTGAGGGTCAGTGCAGACATTTAAAATGAGCGGGAGCTGAGAGAAAGAGCACAGATTTATAAAGAGCGTGAGCTGAGAGTCAGGGCGGAGATTTAAAGACATCGGGAGCTGAGACTCAGAGCAGAGATTTAAAAAGAGCGGGAGCTAAGAGAACGGAGATTTAAAAAGTGTGGGGTCTGACAGTCATCAGGTAGACTTAAAATGCATGGGATTTGAGGGAGCAGAGATGTAAAAACAGTGGGAGCTGAGAGTCAGAGCGGAGATTTATAAAGGGCAGGAGCTGAGAATCAGAACGGAGATTTATAAATAGCGTGACCTGAGAGTCAGAGTGGAGATTTATAAAGGGGGGAGCTGAGAATCAGAACAGAGATTTACAAATAGCGGGAGCTGAGAGTCAGAGCGCAGATTTAAAAAGATCGGGAGCTGAGACTCAGAGCGGAGATTTTAAAAGAGCGGGAGCTGAGAGCGCAGAGATTAAAAAAGTGCGGGGTCTGAGAATCAGAGTTTAGATTTAACAAGAGCGAGAGCTGAGAGACAGAGCGGAGATTTTAAAAGATCGGGAAAGAGAGTCAGAACGGAGATTTAAAAAGAGTGGGAGCTGAGAGTTAGAGCAGTAAATTAAAAAGAGCGGGAGCTCAGAGTTAGAGCGGTGATTTAAACAGAGCGGGAGCTGAGGGTCAGGGAGGAGATTTAAAAATAGCGGCACCTGAGAATCAGAGTGGAGATTTAAAAAGAGCAGGATCTGAGAGAGTGGAGGTTACAAAGAGTGGGAGCTGAGAGTCAGGGCAGAGATTTAAAAAGGTCGGGAGCTGCCAGTCAAAGCGGAGATGTATAAAGAGCAGGAACTGAGAGAGCAGAGATTATTAATAGTGGGAGCTGAGAATCAGAGTGGAGATTTTAAAAGAGCATGAGCTGAGAGAGTGGAGATTTAAAAAGAGCGGGAGCTGAGAGTCAGAATGGAGATTTAAAAGAATCGAGAGGTGAGAGTCAGAGCGGAGATTTAAAAGAATCGAGAGGTGAGAGTCAGAGCGGAGATTAAAAAAGAGCGGGAGCTGAGAGTCAGAGTGGAGATTTATAAAGAGCATGAGCTGAGAGAGCGGGGATTTACAAAGAGTGGGAGCTGAGAATGAGAGTGGAGATTTATAAAAAGCGCAGGAGCTGAGAGAGTGGAGGTTAAAAAGTGCGGGAGCTGAGAGTCAGAGCAGAGATTTAAAAAGAGCAGGAGCTGAGAGTCAGGGTGGAGATTTATAAAGAGCAGGAGATGAGAGTCAGAACGGAAAGTTAAAAGGAGCGAGAGCGGAGAGTCAGAGCAATGATTTAAAAAGTGCAGGACCTGAGACTCAGAGCAGAGATTTAAAAAGAGTGGGAGCTGGGAGAGCAGAGATTTAATAAGTGCGGGGTCTGAGAATCAGAGTGTAGACTTAAACAGAGCGGGAGCTGAGAGTCAGAGTGGAGATTTAAAGACATTGGGAGCTGAGACTCGGAGCAGAGATTTAAAAACAGCGGGAGCTAAGAGAACGGAGATTTAAAAAGTGTGGTTCTGACAGCACGTTGACTTATAAAGCATGGGAACTGAGGGAGCGGAGATATAAAAACAGTGGCAGCTGAGTGTCAGAGCGGAGATTTATAAAGGACCGGAGCTGAGAGTCAGAACAGAGATTTATAAATAATGGGACCTGAGAGACAGAGCGGAGATTTATAAAGGGCAGAGCTGAGAGTCAGAACAGAGATTTACAAATAGCAGGAGCTGAGAATCAAAGCGGTGATTTATAAGGAGCAGGAGCTGAGATTCAGAGTGGAGATTTAAAATGAGCAGGAGCTGAAAGAGTAGAGATTTAAGAAGAGCACAAGCTGAAAGTCAGAGCGGAGATTTATAAATCACGGGAGCTGAGTGTTAGAGCGGAGATTTATAAAGACCGGGTGCTGAGAATCAGAGCGGAGATTTTAAAAGAGCAGGAGCTGACAATCAGAGCGGAGATCTAAAAAGATCAGGAGCTGAGACTCAGAGTGCCGATTTTAATAGAGCGGGAATAGGAGCGTGGACGTTTAAAAAGTGCTGGGTCTGAGAATCAGTGTGTAGATTTAAAAAGAGCCAGAGCTGAGAGACAGAGTGGAGATTTTAAAAGAATGGGAGCTGAGAGTCAGAGCGGAGATGTAAAAAGATCGGGAGCTGAGAGTCAGAGCGGAAATATATAAGGATCGTGAGCTGAGAGTCAGAGCAGAGATTTAAAAAGAGCGGGAGCTGAGAGTCAGAGCAGTAAATTAAAAAGAGCAGGAGCTGAGAGTTAGAGTGGAGATTAAAAAAGAGCGGGAGCTGAGTGTCAGAGAGGAGATTTAAAAGTAGCGGGAGCAGAGTGCCTGAGCAGAGATTTAAAAAGAGCGGGAGCTGAGAGTCAGAGCAGAGAAATATAAAGAGCAGGAGCTGAGTTAGCGGAGATTTACAAAGAGCGGGAGCTGAGAATGAGAGTGCAGATTTATAAAAAGCACAGGAGCTGAGAGAGTGGAGGTTAAAAAGAGCAGGAGCAGAGAGTCCGGGTGGAGATTTATAAAGAGCAGGAGATGAGAGTCAGAACGGAAAGTTAAAAAGAGTGGGAGCTGAGAGTCAGAGCAGAGATTTAAAAAGAGGGGAAGCTAAAACTCAGAGCGGTGATTTAAAAGTAGTGGGACCAGAGAGTTAGAGCGGAGATTTATAAAGAGCGGGAGCTGAGGGTCAGTGCAGACATTTAAAATGGGCGGGAGCTGAGAGAAAGAGCACAGATATATAAAGAGCATGAGCTGAGAGTCAGGACGGAGATTTAAAGACATCGGGAGCTGAGACTCAGAGCAGAGATTTAAAAAGAGCGGGAGCTAAGAGAACGGAGATTTAAAAAGTGTGGGGTCTGACAGTCAGCAGGTAGACTTAAAATGCATGGGATTTGAGGGAGCAGAGATGTAAAAACAGTGGGAGCTGAGAGTCAGAGCGGAGATTTATAAAGGGCAGGAGCTGAGAATCAGAATGGAGATTTATAAATAGCGTGACCTGAGAGTCAGAGCGGAGATTTATAAAGGGGGGAGCTGAGAATCAGAACAGAGATTTACAAATAGCGGGAGCTGAGAGTCAGAGCGCAGATTTAAAAAGATCGAGAGCTGAGACTCAGAGCGGTGATTTTAAAAGAGCGGGAGCTGAGAGCGCAGAGATTAAAAAAGTGCGGGGTCTGAGAATCAGAGTTTAGATTTAATAAGAGCGAGAGCTGAGAGACAGAGCGGAGATTTTAAAAGATCTGGAAATAGAGTCAGAACGGAGATTTAAAAAGATCGTGAGATGAGAGTCAGAGCGGAGATTTAAAAAGAGTGGGAGCTGAGAGTTAGAGCAGTAAATTAAAAAGAGCGGGAGCTCAGAGTTAGAGTGGTGATTTAAAAATAGCGGCAGCTGAGAATCAGAGTGGAGATTTAAAAAGAGCAGGATCTGAGAGAGTGGAGGTTACAAAGAGTGGGAGCTGAGAGTCAGGGCAGAGCTTTAAAAAGGTCGGGAGCTGACAGTCAAAGCGGAGATGTATAAAGAGCAGGAACTGAGAGAGCAGAGATTATTAATAGTGGGAGCTGAGAATCAGAGTGGAGATTTTAAATGAGCAGGAGCTGAGAGAGTGGAGATTCAAAAAGAGCGGGAGCTGAGAGTCAGAATGGAGATTTAAAAGAATCCAAGGTGAGAGTCAGAGCGGAGATTTAAAAGAATCGAGAGGTGAGAGTCAGAGCGGAGATTAAAAAAGAGCGGGAGCTGAGGGTCTGAGAGGAGATTTAAAAAGAAGCGAGATCTGAGTGCCTGAGCAGAGATTTAAAAAGAGCAGGAGCTGAGAGTCAGAGTGCAGATTTATAAAGAGCATGAGCTGAGAGAGCGGGAATTTACAAAGAGTGCGAGCTGAGAATGAGAGTGGAGATTTATAAAAAGTGCAGGAGCTGAGAGAGTGGAGGTTAAAAAGAGCGGGAGCTGAGAGTCAGAGCAGAGATTTAAAAAGAGCAGGAGCTGAGAGTCAGGGTGGAGATTTATAAAGAGCAGGAGATGAGAGTCAGAACAGAAAGTTAAAAGGAGCGGGAGCGGAGAGTCAGAGCAATGATTTAAAAAGTGCAGGACCTGAGACTCAGAGCAGAGATTTAAAAAGAGTGGGAGCTGGGAGAGCAGAGATTTAATAAGTGCGGGGTCTGAGAATCAGACTGTAGACTTAAACAGAGCGGGAGCTGAGAGTCAGAGTGGAGATTTAAAAAGAGCGGGAGCTGAGTGTCAGAGTGGAGATTTAAAAAGAGCGGGAGCTGAGAGTCAGAGCGGAGATTTAAAAAGAAAGGAAGCTGAGTGTCAGATCAGAGATTTAACCAGAGCCAGTAATGAGATTCAGAACAGAGAGTTAAAAAGATCGGGAGCTGAGAGTCAGTGCAGTGATTTAAAATTTGCAGGAGCTGAGAGTCAGAGCGGAGATTAAAAAAGAGCGGGAGATGAAATTCTGAGCAGAGATTTAGAAACATCGGGAGCTGAGACTCAGAGCAGAGATTTATAAAAAGCGAGAGCTGGAAGAGTGGAGATTTACAAAGTGCGGGGTCTGAGAATCAGAGTGTAGATTTAAAAAGAGCGGAAGCTGAGAGTCAGAGCGGAGATTTAAAAAGTGCGGGAGCAGAGAGTCAGTGCGGTGAATTAAAAACAGCGATAGCGGAGAGTCAGAGTGGAGATTTAAAAAGAGTGGGAGCTGAGAGTCAGAGCGGAGATTTATAAAGATCGGGAACTGAGACTCAGAGCGGAGATTTTAAAAGAACGGGAGCTGAGAGACAGAGTGGAGATTTTGAAAGAGTGGGAACTGAGAGTCAGAGCAGAGATTTAAACAAATTGTGAGCTGAGAGTCAGAGCGGTGATTTAAAAAGAGCGGGAGCTGAGAGTTAGAGCGGTAAATTAAAAAGAGCGGGAGCTGAGAGTTAGAGTGGAGATTAAAAAAGAGCGAGAGCTGAGGGTCAGAGAGGAGATTTAAAAATAGCAGGAGCTGAGTGTCAGATCAGAGATTTAAAAAGAGCGGGAGCTGAGAGTCAGAGTCGAGAGTTAGTAAGAGCAGGAGCTGAGATTCAGAGCGGAGATTAAAAAAGAGCGGGAGATGAGAGTCTGAGCAGAGACTTAAAAACATCGGGAGCTGAGACTCAGAGCAGAGATTTAAAAAGAGCAGGAGCTGCGAGAGCGGAGATTTACAAAGTGCGGGGTCTGAGAATCAGAGTGTAGATATAAAAAGAGCGAGAGCTGTGAGTCAGAGTGCAGATTTAAAAAGTTGAGGAGCTGAGAGTCAGAGCGGCGATTTAAAAAGAAAGGGAGCTGAGTGTCAGGGTGGAGAATTAAAAAGAGCCGGATCTGAGAGTCAGAGCGGAGATTTATAAAGAGCGGGAGTTGTGAGTTAGAGTGGGAAATTAAAACGAGCGAGTGCTGAGTGTTAGAGTTGAGATTAAAACAGAGCGGGAGCTGAGGGTCAACGAGGAGAGTTCAAAATAGCAGGAGCTGAGAGTCAGTGCAGAGATTTAAAAAGAACGGGAGATGAGAGTCAGAGTGGTAAATTATAAAGAGCAGGAGCTGAGAGTTAGAGCAGAGATTAAAAAAGAGTGGGAGCTGCGGGTCAGAGAGGAGATTTAAAAATAGTGGGAGCTAAGTGTCGGAGCAGAGATTTACAAAGAGCGGGAGCTGAGAGTAAGGGTGGAGATTTAAAAAGACCATGAGCTGAGAGAGTGGAGATTTAAAAAGAGCGGGAGCTGAGAGTCAGAATGATGATTTAAAATTAGCGGGAGCTGAGATTCAGAGGGGAGATGTAAAAACAGCAGGAGCTGAGAGTCAGAGCGGAGATTCAAAAGAGTGGGAGATAAGAGTCAGAGTGGAGATTTAAAAAGAGCGGGAGCTGAGGGTCAGAGCAGAAATTTAAAAAGAACGGAAGCTGAAACTCAGAGTGGTGATTTAAAAGTAGCGGGACCCGAGATTCAGAGCGGAGATTTTTAAAGAGCGGGAGCTGAGGGTCAGTGCAGACCTTTAAAATGAGTGGAAGCTGAGAGAAAGAGCGCAGTTTTATAAAGAGCGGGAGCTGAGAGTCAGGGTGGAGATTTAAAGACATCGGGAGCTGAGACTCAGAGCAGAGATTTAAAAAGAGTGGGAGCTAAGAGAACGGAGATTTAAAAAGTGTGGGGTCTGACAGTCAGCACGTCGACTTAAAAAGCGTGGGAACTGACGGAGTGGAGATGTAAAAACAGTGGGAGCTGAAAGTCAGAGCGGAGATTTATAAAGGGTGGGAGCTGAGAGACAGAACAGAGATTTATAAATAGTGGGACCTGAGAGTCAGAGCGGAGATTTATAAAGGGGGGAGCTGAGAATCAGAACAGAGATTTACAAATAACGGGAGCTGAGAGTCAGAGCGCAGATTTAAAAAGATCGGGAGCTGAGACTCAGAGCGGAGATTTTAAAAGAGCGGGTGCTGAGAGCGCAGAGATTAAAAAAGTGCGGGGTCTGAGAATCAGAGTTTAGATTTAATAAGAGCAAGAGCTGAGAGACAGAGCGGATATTTTAAAAGATCGGGAAAGAGAGTCAGAACGGAGATTTAAAAAGATCGTGAGATGAGAATCAGAGCGGAGATTTAAAAAGAGTGGGAGCTGAGAGTTAGAGCAGTAAATTAAAAAGAGCGGGAGCTCAGAGTTAGAGCGGTGATTTAAACAGAGTGGGAGCTGAGGATCAGAGTGGAGATTTAAAAATAGCGGCAGCTGAGAATCAGAGTGGAGATTTAAAAAGAGCAGGATCTGAGAGAGTGGAGGTTACAAAGAGTGGGAGCTGAGAGTCAGGGCAGAGATTTAAAAAGGTCGGGAGCTGACAGTCAAAGTGGAGATGTATAAAGTGCAGGAACTGAGAGAGCAGAGATTATTAATAGTGGGAGCTGAGAATCAGAGTGGAGATTTTAAAAGAGCAGGAGCTGAGAGAGTGGAGATTTAAAAAGAGTGGGAGCTAAGAGTCAGAATGGAGATTTAAAATTAGCGGGAGCTGAGATTCAGAGTGGAGATTTAAAAACAACAGGAGCTGAGAGTCACAGTGGAGATTTAAAAGAGTGGGAGCTGAGAGTCAGAGCACAGATTTAAAAAGAGCGGGAGCTAAGGGTCAGAGCAGAGATTTAAAGAGAGCGGAAGCTGAAACTCAGAGTGGTGATTTATTAGTAGTGGGACCCGAGAGTCAGAGTGGAGATTTACAAAGAGCTGGAGCTGAGGGTCAGCGCAATCATTTAAAATGAGTGGGAGCTGAGAGAAAGAGGTCAGATTTATAAAGAGCAGGACCTGAGAGACAGGGTGGAGATTTAAAGACATTGAGAGCTGAGACTCAGAGCAGAGATTTAAAAAGAGTGGGAGCTAAGAGAACGGAAATGTACAAACAGTGGGAGCTGAGAGTCAGAACAGGGATTTATAAATAATGGGACCTGAGAGTCAGAGCGGAGATTTATAAAGGGCGGAAGCTGAGAGTCAGAACAGGGATTTATAAATAATGGGACCTGAGAGTCAGAGCGGAGATTTATAAAGGGCGGAAGCTGAGAGTCAGAACAGGGATTTATAAATAGCGGGAGCTGAGAGTCAGAGCGGAGATTTATAAAGGGCGGAGCTGAGAGTCAGAACAGAGATTAACAAATAGCGGGAGCTGAGAGTCAGAGTGGAGATCTAAAAAGATCAGGAGATGAGAGTCAGAGTGGAGATTTTAATAGAGCAGGAATGGGAGCGGGAAAATTAAAAAGTGCGGGGAATGAGAATCAGTGTGTAGAATTAAAAAGAGCGAGAGCTGAGAGACAGAGCGGAGATTTAAAAGAATCGAGAGGTGAGAGTCAGAGCGGAGATTAAAAAAGAGCGGGAGCTGAGGGTCTGAGAGGAGATTTAAAAGTAGCGGGAGCTGAGTGCCTGAGCAGTGATTTAAAAAGAGCGGGAGCTGAGAGTCAGAGTGGAGATTAATAAAGAGCATGAGCTGAGAGAGCGGAGACTTACAAAGAGCGGGAGCTGAGACTGAGAGTGGAGATTTATAAAAAGCGCAGGAGCTGAGAGAGTGGAGGTTAAAAAGAGCGGGAGCTGAGAGTCAGAGCAGAGATTTAATAAGAGCAGGAGCTGAGAGTCAGGGTGGAGATTTATAAAGAGCAGGAGATGAGAGTCAGAACGGAAAGTTAAAAGGAGTGGGAGCGGAGAGTCAGAGCAATGATTTAAAAAGTGCCGGACCTGAGACTCAGAGCAGAGATTTAAAAAGAGTGGGAGCTGGGAGAGCAGAGATTTAATAAGTGCGGGGTCTGAGAATCAGACTGTAGACTTAAACAGAGCGGGAGCTGAGAGTCAGAGTGGAGATTTAAAAAGAGCGGGAGCTGAGTGTCGGAGTGGAGATTTAAAAAGAGCAGGAGCTGAGAGTCAGAGCGGAGATTTAAAAAGAAAGGAAGCTGAGTGTCAGATCAGAGATTTAACCAGAGCCAGTAATGAGATTCAGAACAGAGAGTTAAAAAGATAGGGAGCTGAGAGTCAGAGCAGTGATTTAAAATTTGCAGGAGCTGAGAGTCAGAGCGGAGATTAAAAAAGAGCGGGAGATGAAATTCTGAGCAGAGATTTAAAAACATCGGGAGCTGAGACTCAGAGCAGAGATTTATAAAGAGCGAGAGCTGGGAGAGTGGAGATTTACAAAGTGCGGGGTCTGAGAATCAGAGTGTAGATTTAAAAAGAGCGGAAGCTGAGAGTCAGAGCGGAGATTTAAAAAGTGCGGGAGCAGAGAGTCAGTGCAGTGAATTAAACAGGGCAATAGCGGAGAGTCAGAGCGGAGATTTAAAAAGAGTGGGAGCTGAGAGTCAGAGCGGAGATTTATAAAGATCGGGAACTGAGACTCAGAGCGGAGATTTTAAAAGAAAGGGAGCTGAGAGACAGAGTGGAGATTTTGAAAGAGTGGGAACTGAGAGTCAGAGCGGTGATTTAAAAAGAGCGGGAGCTGAGAGTTAGAGCAGTAAATTAAAAAGAGCGGGAGCTCAGAGTTAGAGCGGTGATTTAAACAGAGCGGGAGCTGAGAGTCAGAGCGGTAAATTAAAAAGAGCGGGAGCTGAGAGTTAGAGTGGAGATTAAAAAAGAGCGAGAGCTGAGGGTCAGAGAGGAGATTTAAAAATAGCGGGAGCTGAGTGTCAGATCAGAGATTTAAAAAGAGTGGGAGCTGAGAGTCAGAGTCGAGAGTTAATAAGAGCAGGAGCTGAGATTCAGAGCAGAGATTAAAAAAGAGCGGGAGATGAGAGTCTGAGCGGAGATTTAAAAACATCGGGAGCTGAGACTCAGAGCAGAGATTTAAAAAGAGCAGGAGCTGCGAGAGCGGTGATTTACAAAGTGCGGGGTCTGAGAATCAGAGTGTAGATATAAAAAGAGCGAGAGCTGTGAGTCAGAGCGCAGATTTAAAAAGATCGGGAGCTGAGACTCAGAGCGGAGATTTTAAAAGAGCGGGAGCTGAGAGCGCAGAGATTAAAAAAGTGCGGGGTCTGAGAATCAGAGTTTAGATTTAATAAGAGCAAGAGCTGAGAGACAGAGCGGATATTTTAAAAGATCGGGAAAGAGAGTCAGAACGGAGATTTAAAAAGATCGTGAGATGAGAATCAGAGCGGAGATTTAAAAAGAGTGGGAGCTGAGAGTTAGAGCAGTAAATTAAAAAGAGCGGGAGCTCAGAGTTAGAGCGGTGATTTAAACAGAGTGGGAGCTGAGGATCAGAGTGGAGATTTAAAAATAGCGGCAGCTGAGAATCAGAGTGGAGATTTAAAAAGAGCAGGATCTGAGAGAGTGGAGGTTACAAAGAGTGGGAGCTGAGAGTCAGGGCAGAGATTTAAAAAGGTCGGGAGCTGACAGTCAAAGTGGAGATGTATAAAGTGCAGGAACTGAGAGAGCAGAGATTATTAATAGTGGGAGCTGAGAATCAGAGTGGAGATTTTAAAAGAGCAGGAGCTGAGAGAGTGGAGATTTAAAAAGAGTGGGAGCTAAGAGTCAGAATGGAGATTTAAAATTAGCGGGAGCTGAGATTCAGAGTGGAGATTTAAAAACAACAGGAGCTGAGAGTCACAGTGGAGATTTAAAAGAGTGGGAGCTGAGAGTCAGAGCACAGATTTAAAAAGAGCGGGAGCTAAGGGTCAGAGCAGAGATTTAAAGAGAACGGAAGCTGAAACTCAGAGTGGTGATTTATTAGTAGTGGGACCCGAGAGTCAGAGTGGAGATTTACAAAGAGCTGGAGCTGAGGGTCAGCGCAATCATTTAAAATGAGTGGGAGCTGAGAGAAAGAGGTCAGATTTATAAAGAGCAGGACCTGAGAGACAGGGTGGAGATTTAAAGACATTGAGAGCTGAGACTCAGAGCAGAGATTTAAAAAGAGTGGGAGCTAAGAGAACGGAAATGTACAAACAGTGGGAGCTGAGAGTCAGAACAGGGATTTATAAATAATGGGACCTGAGAGTCAGAGCGGAGATTTATAAAGGGCGGAAGCTGAGAGTCAGAACAGGGATTTATAAATAATGGGACCTGAGAGTCAGAGCGGAGATTTATAAAGGGCGGAGCTGAGAGTCAGAACAGAGATTAACAAATAGCGGGAGCTGAGAGTCAGAGTGGAGATCTAAAAAGATCAGGAGATGAGAGTCAGAGTGGAGATTTTAATAGAGCAGGAATGGGAGCGGGAAAATTAAAAAGTGCGGGGAATGAGAATCAGTGTGTAGAATTAAAAAGAGCGAGAGCTGAGAGACAGAGCGGAGATTTAAAAGAATCGAGAGGTGAGAGTCAGAGCGGAGATTAAAAAAGAGCGGGAGCTGAGGGTCTGAGAGGAGATTTAAAAGTAGCGGGAGCTGAGTGCCTGAGCAGTGATTTAAAAAGAGCGGGAGCTGAGAGTCAGAGTGGAGATTAATAAAGAGCATGAGCTGATAGAGCGGAGACTTACAAAGAGCGGGAGCTGAGACTGAGAGTGGAGATTTATAAAAAGCGCAGGAGCTGAGAGAGTGGAGGTTAAAAAGAGCGGGAGCTGAGAGTCAGAGCAGAGATTTAATAAGAGCAGGAGCTGAGAGTCAGGGTGGAGATTAATAAAGAGCATGAGCTGAGAGAGCGGAGACTTACAAAGAGCGGGAGCTGAGAATGAGAGTGGAGATTTATAAAAAGCGCAGGAGCTGAGAGAGTGGAGGTTAAAAAGAGCGGGAGCTGAGAGTCAGAGCAGAGATTTAATAAGAGCAGGAGCTGAGAGTCAGGGTGGAGATTTATAAAGAGCAGGAGATGAGAGTCAGAACGGAAAGTTAAAAGGAGTGGGAGCGGAGAGTCAGAGCAATGATTTAAAAAGTGCAGGACCTGAGACTCAGAGCAGAGATTTAAAAAGAGTGGGAGCTGGGAGAGCAGAGATTTAATAAGTGCGGGGTCTGAGAATCAGACTGTAGACTTAAACAGAGCGGGAGCTGAGAGTCAGAGTGGAGATTTAAAAAGAGCGGGAGCTGAGTGTCGGAGTGGAGATTTAAAAAGAGCAGGAGCTGAGAGTCAGAGCGGAGATTTAAAAAGAAAGGAAGCTGAGTGTCAGATCAGAGATTTAACCAGAGCCAGTAATGAGATTCAGAACAGAGAGTTAAAAAGATAGGGAGCTGAGAGTCAGAGCAGTGATTTAAAATTTGCAGGAGCTGAGAGTCAGAGCGGAGATTAAAAAAGAGCGGGAGATGAAATTCTGAGCAGAGATTTAAAAACATCGGGAGCTGAGACTCAGAGCAGAGATTTATAAAGAGCGAGAGCTGGGAGAGTGGAGATTTACAAAGTGCGGGGTCTGAGAATCAGAGTGTAGATTTAAAAAGAGCGGAAGCTGAGAGTCAGAGCGGAGATTTAAAAAGTGCGGGAGCAGAGAGTCAGTGCAGTGAATTAAACAGGGCAATAGCGGAGAGTCAGAGCGGAGATTTAAAAAGAGTGGGAGCTGAGAGTCAGAGCGGAGATTTATAAAGATCGGGAACTGAGACTCAGAGCGGAGATATTAAAAGAACGGGAGCTGAGAGACAGAGTGGAGATTTTGAAAGAGTGGGAACTGAGAGTCAGAGCGGTGATTTACAAAGAGCGGGAGCTGAGAGTTAGAGCAGTAAATTAAAAAGAGCGGGAGCTCAGAGTTAGAGCGGTGATTTAAACAGAGCGGGAGCTGAGAGTTAGAGCGGTAAATTAAAAAGAGCGGGAGCTGAGAGTTAGAGTGGAGATTAAAAAAGAGCGAGAGCTGAGGGTCAGAGAGGAGATTTAAAAATAGCGGGAGCTGAGTGTCAGATCAGAGATTTAAAAAGAGTGGGAGCTGAGAGTCAGAGTCGAGAGTTAATAAGAGCAGGAGCTGAGATTCAGAGCAGAGATTAAAAAAGAGCGGGAGATGAGAGTCTGAGCGGAGATTTAAAAACATCGGGAGCTGAGACTCAGAGCAGAGATTTAAAAAGAGCAGGAGCTGCGAGAGCGGTGATTTACAAAGTGCGGGGTCTGAGAATCAGAGTGTAGATATAAAAAGAGCGAGAGCTGTGAGTCAGAGTGCAGATTTAAAAAGTTGAGGAGCTGCGAGAGCGGAGATTTAAAAAGAAAGGGAGCTGAGTGTCAGGGCGGAGACTTAAAAAGAGCCGGATCTGAGAGTCAGAGCGGAGATTTATAAAGAGCGGGAGTTGTGAGTTAGAGTGGGAAATTAAAACGAGCGAGTGCTGAGTGTTAGAGTTGAGATTAAAACAGAGCGGGAGCTGAGGGTCAACGAGGAGAGTTCAAAATAGCAGGAGCTGAGAGTCAGTGCAGAGATTTAAAAAGAGCGGGAGATGAGAGTCAGAGTGGTAAATTATAAAGAGCAGGAGCTGAGAGTTAGAGCGGAGATTAAAAAAGAGTGGGAGCTGCGGGTCAGAGAGGAGATTTAAAAATAGCGGGAGCTAAGTGTCGGAGCAGAGATTTACAAAGAGCGGGAGCTGAGAGTCAGGGTGGAGATTTAAAAAGACCATGAGCTGAGAGAGTGGAGATTTAAAAAGAGCGGGAGCTGAGAGTCAGAATGATGATTTAAAATTAGCGGGAGCTGAGATTCAGAGGGGAGATGTAAAAACAGCAGGAGCTGAGAGTCAGAGCGGAGATTCAAAAGAGTGGGAGATAAGAGTCAGAGTGGAGATTTAAAAAGAGCGGGAGCTGAGGGTCAGAGCAGAGATTTAAAAAGAGCGGAAGCTGAAACTCAGAGTGGTGATTTAAAAGTAGCGGGACCCGAGATTCAGAGCGGAGATTTATAAAGAGTGGGAGCTGAGGGTCAGTGCAGACCTTTAAAATGAGTGGAAGCTGAGAGAAAGAGCGCAGTTTTATAAAGAGCGGGAGCTGAGAGTCAGGGTGGAGATTTAAAGACATCGGGAGCTGAGACTCAGAGCAGAGATTTAAAAAGAGCGGGAGCTGGGAGAGCGGAGATTTAAAAAGTGTGGGGTCTGACAGTCAGCACGTCGACTTAAAAAGCGTGGGAACTGACGGAGTGGAGATGTAAAAACAGTGGGAGCTGAAAGTCAGAGCGGAGATTTATAAAGGGTGGGAGCTGAGAGACAGAACAGAGATTTATAAATAGTGGGACCTGAGAGTCAGAGCGGAGATTTATAAAGGGGGGAGCTGAGAATCAGATCAGGGATTTACAAATAGCGGGAGCTGAGAGTCAGAGCGCAGATTTAAAAAGATCGGGAGCTGAGACTCAGAGCGGAGATTTTAAAAGAGCGGGAGCTGAGAGCGCAGAGATTAAAAAAGTGCGGGGTCTGAGAATCAGAGTTTAGATTTAATAAGAGCGAGAGCTGAGAGACAGAGCGGATATTTTAAAAGATCGGGAAAGAGAGTCAGAACGGAGATTTAAAAAGATCGTGAGATGAGAATCAGAGCGCAGATTTAAAAAGAGTGGGAGCTGAGAGTTAGAGCAGTAAATTAAAAAGAGCGGGAGCTCAGAGTTAGAGCGGTGATTTAAACAGAGCGGGAGCTGAGAGTTAGAGCGGTAAAATAAAAAGAGCGGGAGCTGAGAGTTAGAGTGGAGATTAAAAAAGAGCGAGAGCTGAGGGTCAGAGAGGAGATTTAAAAATAGCGGGAGCTGAGTGTCAGATCAGAGATTTAAAAAGAGTGGGAGCTGAGAGTCAGAGTCGAGAGTTAATAAGAGCAGGAGCTGAGATTCAGAGCGGAGATTAAAAAAGAGCGGGAGATGAGAGTCTGAGCGGAGATTTAAAAACATCGGGAGCTGAGACTCAGAGCAGAGATTTAAAAAGAGCAGGAGCTGCGAGAGCGGAGATTTACAAAGTGCGGGGTCTGAGAATCAGAGTGTAGATATAAAAAGAGCGAGAGCTGTGAGTCAGAGTGCAGATTTAAAAAGTTGAGGAGCTGAGAGTCAGAGCGGCGATTTAAAAAGAAAGGGAGCTGAGTGTCAGGGCGGAGACTTAAAAAGAGCCGGATCTGAGAGTCAGAGCGGAGATTTATAAAGAGCGGGAGTTGTGAGTTAGAGTGGGAAATTAAAACGAGCGAGTGCTGAGTGTTAGAGTTGAGATTAAAACAGAGCGGGAGCTGAGGGTCAACGAGGAGAGTTCAAAATAGCAGGAGCTGAGAGTCAGTGCAGAGATTTAAAAAGAGCGGGAGATGAGAGTCAGAGTGGTAAATTATAAAGAGCAGGAGCTGAGAGTTAGAGCAGAGATTAAAAAAGAGTGGGAGCTGCGGGTCAGAGAGGAGATTTAAAAATAGTGGGAGCAAAGTGTCGGAGCAGAGATTTACAAAGAGCGGGAGCTGAGAGTCAGGGTGGAGATTTAAAAAGACCATGAGCTGAGAGAGTGGAAATTTAAAAAGAGCGGGAGCTGAGAGTCAGAATGATGATTTAAAATTAGCGGGAGCTGAGATTCAGAGGGGAGATTCAAAAGAGTGGGAGATAAGATTCAGAGTGGAGATTTAAAAAGAGCGGGAGCTGAGGGTCAGAGCAGAGATTTAAAAAGAGCGGAAGCTGAAACTCAGAGTGGTGATTTAAAACTAGCGGGACCCGAGATTCAGAGCGGAGATTTATAAAGAGTGGGAGCTGAGGGTCAGTGCAGACCTTTAAAATGAGTGGAAGCTGAGAGAAAGAGCGCAGTTTTATAAAGAGCGGGAGCTGAGAGTCAGGGTGGAGATTTAAAGACATCGGGAGCTGAGACTCAGAGCAGAGATTTAAAACAAGTGGGAGCTAAGAGAACGGAGATTTAAAAAGTGTGGGGTCTGACAGTCAGCACGTCGACTTAAAAAGCGTGGGAACTGACGGAGTGGAGATGTAAAAACAGTGGGAGCTGAAAGTCAGAGCGGAGATTTATAAAGGGTGGGAGCTGAGAGACAGAACAGAGATTTATAAATAGTGGGACCTGAGAGTCAGAGCGGAGATTTATAAAGGGGGGAGCTGAGAATCAGAAAAGAGATTTACAAATAGCGGGAGCTGAGAGTCAGAGCGCAGATTTAAAAAGATCGGGAGCTGAGACTCAGAGCGGAGATTTTAAAAGAGCGGGAGCTGAGAGCGCAGAGATTAAAAAAGTGCAGGGTCTGAGAATCAGAGTTTAGATTTAATAAGAGCGAGAGCTGAGAGACAGAGCGGATATTTTAAAAGATCGGGAAAGAGAGTCAGAACGGAGATTTAAAAAGATCGTGAGATGAGAATCAGAGCGGAGATTTAAAAAGAGTGGGAGCTGAGAGTTAGAGCAGTAAATTAAAAAGAGCGGGAGCTCAGAGTTAGAGCGGTGATTTAAACAGAGTGGGAGCTGAGAGTCAGTGCGGAGATTTAAAAAGAGCGGGAGCTAAGGGTCAGAGCAGAGATTTAAAGAGAGCGGAAGCTGAAACTCAGAGTGGTGACTTATTAGTAGTGGGACACGAGAGTCAGAGTGGAGATTTACAAAGAGCTGGAGCTGAGGGTCAGTGCAATCATTTAAAATGAGCGGGAGCTGAGAGAAAGAGGTCATATTTATAAAGAGCAGGACCTGAGAGACAGGGTGGAGATTTAAAGACATTGAGAGCTGAGACTCAGAGCAGAGATTTAAAAAGAGTGGGAGCTAAGAGAACGGAGATGTAAAAACAGTTGGAGCTGAGAGTCAGAGCGGAGATTTATAAAGGGCGGAAGCTGAGAGTCAGAACAGGGATTTATAAATAATGGGACCTGAGAGTCAGAGCGGAGATTTATAAAGGGCGGAAGCTGAGAGTCAGAACAGGGATTTATAAATAATGGGACCTGAGAGTCAGAGCGGAGATTTATAAAGGGCGGAGCTGAGAGTCAGAACAGAGATTAACAAATAGCGGGAGCTGAGAGTCAGAGTGGAGATCTAAAAAGATCAGGAGATGAGAGTCAGAGTGGAGATTTTAATAGAGCAGGAATGGGAGCGCGGACATTTAAAAAGTGCGGGGTCTGAGAATCAGTGTGTAGAATTAAAAAGAGCGAGAGCTGAGAGACAGAGCGGAGATTTTAAAAGAATGGGAGCAGAGAGTCAGAGCAGGGTTGTAAAAAGATCAGGAGCTGAGAGTCAGAGCGGAGATTTAAAAGAATCGAGAGGTGAGAGTCAGAGCGGAGATTAAAAAAGAGCGGGAGCTGAGGGTCTGAGAGGAGATTTAAAAGTAGCGGGAGCTGAGTGCCTGAGCAGTGATTTAAAAAGAGCGGGAGCTGAGAGTCAGAGTGGAGATTAATAAAGAGCATGAGCTGAGAGAGCGGAGACTTACAAAGAGCGGGAGCTGAGAATGAGAGTGGAGATTTATAAAAAGCGCAGGAGCTGAGAGAGTGGAGGTTAAAAAGAGCGGGAGCTGAGAGTCAGAGCAGAGATTTAATAAGAGCAGGAGCTGAGAGTCAGGGTGGAGATTTATAAAGAGCAGGAGATGAGAGTCAGAACGGAAAGTTAAAAGGAGTGGGAGCGGAGAGTCAGAGCAATGATTTAAAAAGTGCAGGACCTGAGACTCAGAGCAGAGATTTAAAAAGAGTGGGAGCTGGGAGAGCAGAGATTTAATAAGTGCGGGGTCTGAGAATCAGACTGTAGACTTAAACAGAGCGGGAGCTGAGAGTCAGAGTGGAGATTTAAAAAGAGCGGGAGCTGAGTGTCGGAGTGGAGATTTAAAAAGAGCGGGAGCTGAGAGTCAGAGCGGAGATTTAAAAAGAAAGGAAGCTGAGTGTCAGATCAGAGATTTAACCAGAGCCAGTAATGAGATTCAGAACAGAGAGTTAAAAAGATCGGGAGCTGAGAGTCAGAGCAGTGATTTAAAATTTGCAGGAGCTGAGAGTCAGAGCGGAGATTAAAAAAGAGCGGGAGATGAAATTCTGAGCAGAGATTTAAAAACATCGGCAGCTGAGACTCAGAGCAGAGATTTATAAAGAGTGAGAGATGGGAGAGTGGAGATTTACAAAGTGCGGGGTCTGAGAATCAGAGTGTAGATTTTGAAAGAGTGGGAACTGAGAGTCAGAGCGGAGATTTAAAAAGTGCGGGAGCAGAGAGTCAGTGCGGTGAATTAAAAACAGCGATAGCGGAGAGTCAGAGTGGAGATTTAAAAAGAGTGGGAGCTGAGAGTCAGAGCGGAGATTTATAAAGATCGGGAACTGAGACTCAGAGCGGAGATTTTAAAAGAAAGGGAGCTGAGAGACAGAGTGGAGATTTTGAAAGAGTGGGAACTGAGAGTCAGAGCAGAGATTTAAACAAATCGTGAGCTGAGAGTCAGAGCGGTGATTTAAAAAGAGCGGGAGCTGAGAGTTAGAGCGGTAAATTAAAAAGAGCGGGAGCTGAGAGTTAGAGTGGAGATTAAAAAAGAGCGAGAGCTGAGGGTCAGAGAGGAGATTTAAAAATAGCGGGAGCTGAGTGTCAGATCAGAGGTTTAAAAAGAGCGGGAGCTGAGAGTCAGAGTCGAGAGTTAATAAGACCAGGAGCTGAGATTCAGAGCGGAGATTAAAAAAGAGCGGGAGATGAGAGTCTGAGCGGAGATTTAAAAACATCGGGAGCTGAGACTCAGAGCAGAGATTTAAAAAGAGCAGGAGCTGCGAGAGCGGAGATTTACAAAGTGCGTGGTCTGAGAATCAGAGTGTAGATATAAAAAGAGCGAGAGCTGTGAGTCAGAGTGCAGATTTAAAAAGTTGAGGAGCTGAGAGTCAGAGCGGCGATTTAAAAAGAAAGGGAGCTGAGTGTCAGGGCAGAGACTTAAAAAGAGCCGGATCTGAGAGTCAGAGTGGAGATTTATAAAGAGCGGGAGTTGTGAGTTAGAGTGGGAAATTAAAACGAGCGAGTGCTGAGTGTTAGAGTTGAGATTAAAACAGAGCGGGAGCTGAGGGTCAACGAGGAGTGTTCAAAATAGGAGCTGAGAGTCAGTGCAGAGATTTAAAAAGAGCGGGAGATGAGAGTCAGAGTGGTAAATTATATAGAGCAGGAGCTGAGAGTTAGAGCGGAGATTAAAAAAGAGTGGGAGCTGCGGGTCAGAGAGGAGATTTAAAAATAGCGGGAGCTAAGTGTCGGAGCAGAGATTTACAAAGAGCGGGAGCTGAGAGTCAGGGTGGAGATTTAAAAAGACCATGAGCTGAGAGAGTGGAAATTTAAAAAGAGCGGGAGCTGAGAGTCAGAATGATGATTTAAAATTAGCGGGAGCTGAGATTCAGAGGGGAGATGTAAAAACAGCAGGAGCTGAGAGTCAGAGCGGAGATTCAAAAGAGCGGGAGCTGAGGGTCAGAGCAGAGATTTAAAAAGAGTGGGAGCTAAGAGAACGGAGATTTAAAAAGTGTGGGGTCTGACAGTCAGCCCGTCGACTTAAAAAGCGTGGGAACTGACGGAGTGGAGATGTAAAAAGAGTGGGAGCTGAAAGTCAGAGCGGAGATTTATAAAGGGCGGGAGCTGAGAGACAGAACAGAGATTTATAAATAGTGGGACCTGAGAGTCAGAGCGGAGATGTATAAAGGGCGGAGCTGAGAGTCAGAACAGACATTTACAAATAGTCCAGCTGAAAGTCAGAGCGGAGATTTAAAAAATCGGGAGCTGAGACTCAGAGCGGTAAATTAAAAAGAGCAGGATCTGAGAGTTAGAGCGGAGATTAAAAAAGAGCGGGATCTGAGAGTCAGAGTGGAAATTTTAAAAAAGCGGGAGCTGAGAGTCATAGCGGAGATGTATAAAGAGCAGGAACTGAGAGCAGAGATTATAAATAGTGGGCGCTGAGATTCAGAGTGGAGATTTCTAAAGAGCAGGAGCTGAGATTCAGGGTGGAGATTTGAAAAGAGCATGAGCTGAGAGAGTCGTGATTTAAAATTAGCGGGAGCTGAGATTCAGAGTGGAGACTTAAAAACAGCAGGAGCTGAGAGTCAGAGCGGAGATTTAAAAGAGTGGGAGCTGAGAGTCAGAGCGGAGATTTAAAAAGAGCGGGAGCTGAGGGTCAGAGCAAAGATTTAAAAAGAGCGGAAGCTGAAACTCAGTGTGGTGATTTATAATTAGCGAGACCCGAGATTCAGAGTGGCGATTTATAAAGAGCGGGAGCTGAGGGTCAGTGCAGACCTTTAAAATGAGTGGGAGCTGAGAGAAAGAGCGCAGTTTTATAAAGAGCTGGAGCTGAGAGTCAGGGTGGAGATTTAAAAGAGTGGGAGCTGAGGGTCAGAGCGGAGATTTAAAAAGAGCGGGAGCTGAGGGTCAGAGCAAAGATTTAAAAAGAGCGGAAGCTGAAACTCAGTGTGGTGATTTATAATTAGCGGGACCCGAGATTCACAGTGGAGATTTACAAAGAGCGGGAGCTGAGGGTCAGTGCAGACCTTTAAAATGAGTGGGAGCTGAGAGAAAGAGCGCAGATTTATAAAGAGCGGGAGCTGAGAGTCAGGGTGGAGATTTAAAGACATCGGGAGCTGAGACTCAGAGCAGAGATTTAAAAAGAGTGGGAGCTAAGAGAACGGAGATTTAAAAAGTGTGGGGTCTGACAGTCAGCACGTCGACTTAAAAAGCGTGGGAACTGAGGGAGCGGAGATATATAAACAGTGGGAGCTGAGAGTCAAAGCGGAGATTTATAAAGGGCGGGAGCTGAGAGTAAGAACAGAGATTTATAAGTAGCGGGACATGCGAGTCAGAGGGTAGATTTATAAAGGGCGGAGCTGAGAGTCAGAACAGAGATTTGCAAATAGCGGGAGCTGAGAGTCAGAGCAATGATTTAAAAATATCAGGAGCTGAGACTCAGAGCGGAGATTTTCTGAGAGCAGGAGCTGGGAGTGGGGAGATTTATAAAGTGCGGGGTCTGAGAATCAAAGTGTAGATTTAAAAAGAGCGAGAGCTAAGTGTCAGAGCGGAGATTTAAAAAGAGCGGGAGCTGAGAATCAGAGCAGAGATTTAAAAAGAAAGGGAGCTGAGTGTCAGAGCAGAGATTTAAAAAGAGCCGGAGGTGAGAGTCAGGGCGGAGATTTAAAAAGAGCGGGAGCTCTGAGTAAGAGCAGAAAATTAAAAAGAGCAGGAGCTGAGTGTTAGAGCGGAGATTAAAAAAGAGCGGGGGCTGAGTGTCAGAGAGGAAATTTAAAAATTTCAGGAGCTGAGTGTCGGAGCAGAGATTTAAAAAGAGCAGGAGCTGAGAGTCAGAGCGGAGATGTATAAAGAGCAGGAGCTCAGAGAGCAGAGATTTATAAAGAGCAGGAGCTGAGAATCACAGTGGAGTACTAAAAAGCACAGGAGCTGAGAGAGTGGAGGTTAAAAAGTGGGGGAGCTGAGAGTCAGAGCAGAGATTGAAAAAGAGCAGGTGCTGAGAGTCAGGGCAGAGATTTATAAAGAGCAGGAGATGAGAGTCATAGTGGAGATCTATGAAGGGCCGGAGCTGAGAGTCAGAACGGAGAGTTAAAATGAGTGGAAGCTGAGAATCAGAGCAGTGATTTAAAAGTTGCAGAAGCTGAGAATCAGAACGGAGATTTAAAAAAGCAGGAGAAGAAAGTCTGAGCGGTGATTTAAAAACATCCGGAGCTGAGACTCAGAGCAGAGATTTAAAAAGAGTGGGAGCTGGGAGAGCAGAGATTTAAAAAGTGCGGGGTCTGAGAATCAGAGTGGAGATTTAAAAAGAGTGGGAGCTGAGTGTCAGAGCAGAGATTTAGAAAGAGAGGGAGCTGAGAATCAGAGCGGAGATTTAAAAAGAGGCGGAGGTGAGAGTCTGAGTGGAAATTTAAAAAGAGTGGGAGCTGTGAGTTAGAGCGGAAAATTAAAAAAAAGCAGGAGCTGAGTGTTAGAGCGGAGATTAAAAAAGAGTGGGAGCTGAGGATCAGAGACAAGAGTTAAAAATTACGGGAGCTGAGAGTCAGGGCATAGATTTAAAAAGAGCGGGATCTGAGAGTTAGAGTGGGGATGTATAAAGAGCAGGAACTGAGAGAGCGGAGATTTATAAAGAGCGGGAGCTGAGAATCAGAGTGGAGATTTAAAAAGAGGAGGATCTGAGAGAGTGGAGGTTAAAAAGAGTGGGAGCTGAGAGTCAGAGCAGAGATTTGAAAAGAGCAGAAGCTGAGAGTCAGGGCGGAGATTTATAAAGAGCAGGAGATGAGGGTCATAGCAGAGATCTATGAAGAGCAGGAGCTGAGAGTCAGAACGGAGAGTTAAAAAGAGCGGGAGCTAAGAGTCAGTGCAGAGATTTAAAAAGGTCAGGAGCTGAGAGTCAAAGCGGAGATGTATAAAGAGCAGGAACTGAGAGAGCAGAGATTATAAATAGTGGGAGCTAAGAATCAGAGTGGAGATTTATAAAGAGCAGGAGCTGAGAATCAGGGTGGAGATTTTCAAAGAGCAGGAACTGAGAGAGTGGAGATTTAAAAGGAGCCAGAGCTGAGAATCAGAAAGGAGATTTAAAATTAGCGGGAGCTGAGATTCAGAGTGGAGATTTAAAAACAGCAGGAGCTGAGAGTCAGAGCGGAGATTTAAAAGAGTGGGAGCTGAGAGTCAGAGCGGAGATTTAAAAAGAGCGGGAGCTGAGGGTCAGAGCAAAGATTTAAAAAGAGCGGAAGCTGAAACTCAGAGTGGTGATTTATAATTAGCGGGACCCAAGATTCAGAGTGGAGATTTATAAAGCGCGGGAGCTGAGGGTCAGTGCAGACCTTTAAAATGAGTGGGAGCTGAGAGAAAGAGCGCAGATTTATGAAGAGCGAGAGCTGAGAGTCAGGGCGGAGATTTAAAGACATCGGGAGCTGAGACTCAGAGCAGAGATTTAAAAGAGCGGGAGCTAAGAGAACGGAGATTTAAAAAGTGTGGGGTCTGACAGTCAGCACGTCGAAGTAAAAAGTGTGGGAACTGAGGGAGCGGAGATGTAAAAACAGTGGGAGCTGAGAGTCAGAGTGGAGATTTATAAAGGGCGGAGCTGAGAGTCAGAACAGAGGTTTGCAAATAGCGGGAGCTGAGAGTCGGAGCAATGATTTAAAAATATCAGGAGCTGAGACTCAGAGCGGAGATTTTCTGAGAGCAGGAGCTGGGGGCGGGGAGATTTATAAAGTGAGGGGTCTGAGAATCAAAGTGTAGATTTAAAAAGAGCGAGAGCTAAGTGTCAGAGTGGAGATTTAAAAAGAGCGGGAGCTGAGAATCAGAGCAGCGATTTAAAAAGAAAGGGAGCTGAGTGTCAGAGCGGAGATTTAAAAAGTGCTGGAGGTGAGAGACAGTGCGGAGATTTAAAAAGAGCGGGAGCTGTGAGTAAGAGCGGAAAATTAAGAAGAACTGGAGCTGTGTTAGAGCGGAGATCAAAAAAGAGCGGGAGCTGAGTGTTAGAGAGGAAATTTTAAAATTTCAGGAGCTGAGTGTCGGAGCAGAGATTTAAAAAGATCGGGAGCTGAGAGTCAGAGCGGAGATGTATAAAGAGCAGGAGTTGAGAGAGCAGAGATTTATAAAGAGCGGGAGCTGAGATTCAGAGTGGAGATTTAAAAGGAGCAGGAGCTGAGAGAGTGTAGATTTAAATAGAGCGGGAGCCGAGAGAGTAGAGACTTAAGAAGAGCATGAGCTGAGAGTCAGAGCGGAGAACTATAAATCGCGGGAGCTGAGTGTTAGTGCAGAGATTGTAAAAGAGCGGGAGCTGAGAGTCAGAGCGGAGATTTAAAATTAGCGGGACCTGAGATTCAGAGTGCAGATTTAAAAAGAGTAGTAGCTGAGAGTCAGGGCAGAGTTAAAAAGAACGGGAGCTGAGAGTCAGAGCGTTGATTTAAAAAGAGTGGGAGCTGAGAGTCAGAGCACAGATTTAAAAAGAGCAGGACCTGAGAGCCAGAGCGGTGATTTAAAAAGAGTGGGAGCTGAGAGTCAGAGTGGAGATTTAAAAAGAGCTGGAGCTGAGAGAGTTGAGATTTAAAAAGAGCGGGAACTGACATTCAGAGCGGAGATTTAAAAAGAGCGGGAGCTGAGGGTCAGAGTGGAGATTTAAAAATAGCGGGAGTTGAGAGTCTGAGCAGAGATTTAAAAAGAGCGGGAGCTGAGAGCCAGAGCGGTGATTTAAAAAGAGTGGGAGGTGAGAGTCAGAGTGGAGATTTAAAAAGAGCTGGAGCTGAGAGAGTTGAGATTTAAAAAGAGCGGGAGCTGACATTCAGAGCAGAGATTTAAAAAGAGCGGGAGCTGAGGGTCAGAGTGGAGATTTAAAAATAGCGGGAGTTGAGACTCTGAGCAGAGATTTAAAAAGATTGTGAGCTGAGTGAGCAGAGATTTAAATAGAGCGAGGTCTTATGGTCAGAGCGGAGATTTAAAATGATCGCGAGCAGAGAGTCAGAGCGGAGATTTAAAAAGATCGGGAACTGAGAATCAAGCAGAGATTTAAAAACATCCGGAGCTGAGACTCAGAGCAGAGATTTAAAAAGAGCCGGAGCTGGGAGTGCGGAGATTTAAAAAGAGCAGGAACTATGAGATTGGAGATTTAAAAAGAGCGGGAGCTGAGAGTCAGACTGGAGATTTAAAATTAGGGGGAGCTGAGATTCAGAGTGCAGATTTAAAAAGAGCAGGAGCTGAGAGTCAGGGCGGAGATTTATAAAGAGATAGAGCTCAGAGTCAGGGCGGAGAGTTAAAAAGAGCGGGAGCTAAGAGCCAGTGCGTTGATTTAAAAAGAGTGGGAGCTGAGAGTCAGAGCAGAGAATTAAAACAAGCGGGACCTGAGAGCCAGAGCGGTGATTTAAAAAGAGTGGGAGCTGAGAGTCAGAGTGGAGATTTAAAAAGAGCTGGAGCTGAGAGAGTTGAGATTTAAAAAGAGTGGGAGCTGAGAGAGTACAGACTTAAGAAGAGCACGAGCTGAAAGTCAGAGCGGAGATTTAAAAATACCGGGAGTTGAGATTCTGAGCAGAATTTAAAAAGAGCGGGAGCTGAGTGAGCAGAGATTTAAATATAGCGAGGTCTTAGGGTCAGAGCGGAGATTTAAAAAGATCGCAAGCTGAGAGTCAGAGCGGAGATTTAAAAATAGCCAGATGCTGAGAGTCAGAGCAGAGATTTATAAATAGCGAGAGCTGAGAGTCAGAGCGGAGATTTAAAAAGATCGGGAACTGAGAATCAAGCAGAGATTTAAAAACATCAGGAGCTGAGACTCAGAGCAGAGATTTAAAAAGAGCAGGAGCTGGGAGTGCTGAGATTTAAAAAGAGCAGGAGCTGTGAGATTGGAGATTTAAAAAGAGCGGAAGCTCAGTGTCAGAGTGGAGAATTAAAATTAGGGGGAGCTGAGATTCAGAGTGCAGATTTAAAAAGAGCAGGAGCTGAGAGTCAGGGCGGAGATTTATAAAGAGCTGGAGCTGAGAGTCAGGGCGGAGAGTTAAAAAGAGCGGGAGCTAAGAGCCAGAGCATTGATTTAAAAAGAGTACCAGCTGAGAGTCAAACTGGAGATTTAAAAAGAGCTGGAGCTGAGAGAGCTGAGATTTAAAAAGAGCAGGAGCTGAGAGAGTAGAGACTTAAGAAGAGCACGAGCTGAGAGTCAGAGTGGAGATTTAAAAAAAGCGGGAGTTGAGAGTCTGAGCAGAGATTTATGAATAGCGGGAGCTGAGAGTCAGAGCGGAGATTTAAAAAGATCGGGAACTGAGACTCAGAGCAGAGATTTAAAAAGAGTGGGAGCTGAGTGAGCAGAGATTTAAATAGAGCGAGGTCTTAGGGTCAGAGCAGAGATTTAAAAACATTGCGAGCTGAGAGTCAGAGCGGAGATTTAAAAATAGCCAGGAGCTGAGAGTCAGAGCAGAGATTTATGAATAGCGGGAGCTGAGAGTCAGAGCGGAGATTTAAAAAGATCGGGAACTGAGACTCAGAGCAGAGATTTTAAAAGAGCGGGAGCTGGGAGAGCGGAGATTTAAAGAGTGCAGGGTCTGAGAATCAGAGTGCAGATTTAAAAAGAATGGGAGCTGAGAGTGAGAGTGGAGATTTAAAAAGAGCGGGAGCTGAGAGTCAGAGCGGAGATTCAAAAAGATCGGGAAATGAGAGTCAGAGTGGAGATTTAAAAAGAGCAGGAGCTGAGGGTCAGAGAGGAGAGTAAAAAGTAGCGGGAGCTGAGAGTCAGAGTGGTAAAGTAAAAGGAGCAGGAGGTGAGAGTCAGAGCGGAGATTAAAAAAGAGCGGGAGTTGAGAGTCTGAGCGGAGATTTAAAAACATCGGGAGCTGAGACTCAGAGCAGAGATTTAATAATAGCGGGAGCTGGGAGAGCGGAGATTGAAAAAGTGCGGGGTCTGATAATCAGACTTTAGATTTAAAAAGAGCGTGTGGTGAGAGTCAGAGTGGATATTTAAAAAGAGTGTGAGCTGAGAATCAGAGCGGAGATTCAAAAAGATCGGGAGCTGCGAGTCAGAGCGGAGATTTAAAAAGTAAGGGAGCTGAGTGTCAGGGCAGAGATTTAAAAAGAACCAGAGGTGAGAGTCAGAGTGGAGATTTAAAAAGAGTGGGAGCTGAGAATCAGAGCGGAGATTCAAAAAGATCGGTAGCTGAGAGTCAGAGCACAGATTTAAAAAGTAAGGGAGCTGAGTGTCGGGGCGAAGATTTAAAAAGAGCTGGAGGTGAGAGTCAGAGAGCAGATTTAAAAAGAGCGGGAGCTGTGAGTTAGAGTGGAAAATTAAAAAGAGCAGGAGCTGAGTGTTAGAGTGGAGATTAAAACAGAGCACGAGCTGAGGGTCAGAGAGGAGAGTTAAAAATAGCAGGAGCTGAGAGTCAGAGCTGAGATTTAAAAAGAGCGGGAGCTGAGATTCAGAAGGGAGATGTATAAAGAGCAGGAACTGAGAGAGCAGAGATTATAAATAGTGGGAGCTGAGAATCAGTGTGGAGATTTATAAAGAGCAGGAGCTGAGATTCAGACTGGAGATTCACTAAGAGCAGGAGCTGAGAGAGTGGAGATTTAAAAAGAGCGGGAGCTGAGAGTCAGAATGGAGATTTAAAATTAGTGGGATATGAGATTCAGAGTGAAGATTTAAAAAGAGCGGGAGCTGAGAGTCAGAGCGGAGATTGAAAAAGAGCGGGAGCTGAGAGTCAGAGCGGTGATTTAAAATGAGTGGGAGCTGAGAGTTAGAGCAGAGATCTATAAAGAGCAGGAGCTGAGGGTCAGTGCAAACATTTAAAATGAGCGGGAGCTGAGAAACAGAGCAGAGATTTATAAAGGGCGGGAGCAGAGAGTCAGAACAGAGATTTATAAATAACGGGACCTGAGAGACAGAGCAGAGATTTATGAAGAGCGGAGCTGACAGTCAGAACAGAGATTTACAAATAGCAGGAGCTGAGTCAGAGCGGAGATTTAAAGAGGGCAGCAGTTGGAGTCAGAGCAGTGATTTATAAATAGATGGAGCTGAGAATCAAAGTGGTGATTTATAAAGAGCAGGAGGTGAGAGTCAGAATAGAGATTTAAAAAGAGCAGGAGCTGAGAGGGTAGAGACTTAAGAAGAGCAAGAGCTGAGAGTCAGAGTGGAGATTTATAAATCGCAGGAGCTGAGAGTTAGTGCGGAGATTGAAAAAGAGCGGAAGCTGCGAGTCAGAGAGGAGAGTTAAAAATAGCGGGACCTGAGAGTCAGTACATAGATTTAAAAAGAGCCAGAGGTGAGAGTCAGAGTGGAGATATGTAAAGAGCAGGAACTGAGAGAGCAGAGATTATGAGTAGTGGGAGCTGAGAATCAGAGTGGAGATTTATAAAGAGCAGGAGCTGAGGGAGTGGAGATTTAAAAAGAGCGGGAGCTGTGAGTTAGAGCGGAAAATTAATAAGAGCGGGTACTGAGTGTTAGATCGGAGATTAAAAAAGAGCGGCAGCTGAGGGTCATAGAGGAGAGTTAAAAATAGCGGGACCTGAGAGTCAGTGCATAGATTTAAAAAGAGCAGGAGCTGAGAGTCAGAGCAGAGAAGTATAAAGAGCAGGAACAGAGAGAGCTGAGATTATAAATAGTGGGAGGTGAGATTCAGAGTGGAGATTTAAAAAGAGCAGGAGCTAAGAGAGTGGAGATCTAAATAGAGCGTGAGCTGAGAGAGTAGAGACTTAAGAAGAGCACGAGCTGAGAGTCAGAGCGGAGATTTATAAATCGTGGGAGCTGAGAGTTAGTGCAGAGATTGTAAAAGAGCGGGAGCTGAGTGTGCAGAGATTTAAATAGAGCGGGGTCTTAGGTCAGAGCGGAGATTAAAAAAGAAAGGGAGCTGAGTGTCAGGGCAGAGATTTAAAAAGATCGGGAACTGAGAGTCATAGCGGAAATTTAAAATGAGCAGGAGCTGAGGGTCAGAGAGGAGAGTTATAAATAGCGGGAGTGAGAGTCAGTGCATAGATGTAAAAAGAGCAGGAGCTGAGAGTCAGAGTGGGGATGTATAAAAAGCAGGAACTGAGAGAGAGCTGAGTACAAATAGTGGGAGCTGAGAATCTGAGTGGAGAATTATAAAGAGCAGGAGCTGAGATTCAGAGTGGAGATTTAAAAAGAGCAGGAGCTGAGAGAGTGGAGATTTAAAAAGAGCAGGAGCTGAGAGTCAGAGTGGAGAATTAAAATTAGCGGGAGCTGAGATTCACATTGCAGATTTAAAAAGAGCAGGAGCTGAGAGTCAGGGCGGAGAGTTAAAAAGAACGGGAGGTGAGAGCCAAAGTGGAAAGTGAAAAAGCGTGGGAGCTGAGAGGCAGAGCGCAGATTTAAAAAGAGCGGGACCTGAGAGCAAGAGCGGTGATTTAAAAAGAGCGGGAGCTGACATTCAGAACAGAGACTTAAAAAGAGCAGGAGCTGAGGGTCAGAGTGGGGATATAAAAATAGCGGGAGTTGAGAGTCTGAGCAGAGTTTTAAAAAGATCAGGAGCTGAGTGTGCAGAGATTTAAATAGAGAGAGGTCTTAGGGTCAGAGCGGAGATTTAAAAAGATCGCGAGCTGAGAGTCAGAGCAGAGATTTATAAATAGCAGGAGCTGAGGGTCAGAGCGGAGATTTAAAAAGATCGGGAACTGAGAGTCAGAGCAGAGATTTAAAAACATCGGGAGCTGAGACTCAGAGCAGAGATTTAAAAAGAGCGGGAGCTTGGAGAGCGGAGAGTTAAAGAGTGCGGGGTCTGAGAATCAGAGTGCAGGTTTAAAAAGAGTGGGAGCTGAGAATGAGAGTGGAGATGTAAAAAGAGCAGGAGCTGAGAGTCAGAGCGGAGATTTAAAAAGAGCGGGAGCTGAGGGTCAGAGAGGAGAGTGAAAAATAGCGGGAGCTGAGAGTCAGAGCGGTAAATTAAAAAGACCAGGAGGTGAGAGTCAGAGCGGAGATTAAAATAGAGTTGGAGATGAGAGTCTGAGCGGAGATTTAAAAACATCGGGCACTGAGACTCAGAGCAGAGATTTAAAAAGAGTGGGAGCTGGGAGAGCGGAGATTTAAAAAGTGCGGGGTCTGAGAATCAGACATTAGATTTAAAAAGCGTGGGAGCTGAGAGTCAGAGCAGGAATTCAAAAAGAGCGGGAGCTAAGAGAATGGAGATTTAAAAAGTGTGGGCTCTGATAGTCTGCAGGTAGACTTAAAATGTTTGGGAGCTGAGGGAGCGGAGATGTATAAAAAGTGGGAGCTGAGAGTCAGAGCGGAGATTTATAAAGGGTGGGAGCTGAGAGTCAGAGCGGAGATTTATAAAGGGTGGGAGCTGAGAGTAAGAACAGAGATTTATAAGTAGCGGGACCTGAGAGTCAGAGCGTCAATTTATAAAGGGTGGAGCTGAGAGTAAGAACAGAGATTTGCAAATAGCGGGAGCTGAGAGTCAAGCGGAGATTTAAAAAGATCAGGAGCTGAGACTCAGAGCAGAGATTTTAAGAGAGCAGGAGCTGGGAGCAGGGAGATTTAAAAAGTGCGGGGTCTGAGAATCAAAGTGTAGATTTAAAAAGAGCAAGAGCTAAGTGTCAGAGCGGAGATTTAAAAAGAGCCGGAGGTGAGAGTAAGGGCGGAGATTTAAAAAGAGCGGGAGCTGTGCGTAAGAGCGGAAAATTTAAAAGAGTGGGAGCTGAGTCTTAGAGCGGAGATTGAAAAATTGCGGGAGCTGAGTGTTCGAGAGGAGATTTAAAAATAGTGGGAGCTGAGTGTCGGAGCAGAGATTTAAAAAGAGCGGGAGCTGAGAGTCACAGTGGAGTACTAAAAAGCGCAGGAGCTGAGAGATTGGAGGTTAAAAAGGGCGGGAGCTGAGAGTCAGAGCAGAGATTTAAAAAGAGCAGGTGCTGAGAGTCAGGGCAAAGATTTATAAAGAGCAGGAGATGAGAGTCATAGTGGAGATCTATGAAGAGCCGGAGCTGAGAGTCAGAACGGAGAGTTAAAATGAGAGGGAGCTGAGAGTCAGAGCAGTGATTTAAAATTTGCAGAAGCTGAGAATTAGAGCGAAGCTTTAAAAAAGCGGGAGATGAAAGTCTGAGTGGAGATTTAAAAACATCCGGAGCTGAGACTCAGAGCAGAGATTTAAAAAGAGTGGGAGCTGGGAGAGCGGAGATTTAAAAAGTGGGGGGTCTGAGAATCAGAGTGGAGATTTAAAAAGAGGATGAGCTGAGTGTCAGAGCAGAGATTTAAAAAGAGAGGGAGCTGAGAATCAGAGTGGAGATTCAAAAAGAGGCGGAGGTGAGAGTCTGGGCGGAGATTTAAAAAGAGTGGGAGCTGTGAGTTAGAGCGGAAAATTTAAAAAAGCAGGAGCTGAGTGTTAGAGTGGAGATTAAAAAAGAGTGGGAGCTGAGGGTCAGAGAGAAGAGTTAAAAATTGCGGGAGCTGAGGGTCAGAGCAGAGATTTAAAATGAGCGGGAGCTGAGAGTCAGGGCAGAGATTTATAAAGAGCTGGAGCTGAGAATCAGAGCGGAGAATTAAAAAGAACGGGAGCTGAGAGCCAGAGCGAAGAGATAAAAAGAGCCGGAGGTGAGAGTCAGGGCGGAGATTTAAAAAGAGCGGGAACTGTGAGTTAGAGTGGAAAATTAAAAAGAGCGGGACCTGAGTGTTAGAGTGAAGATTAAAAAAGAGTGGGAGCTGAGGGTCAGAGAGAAGAGTTAAAAATTGTGGGAGCTGAGAGTCAGTGCATAGATTTAAAAAGAGCAGGAACTGAGAGAGCGGAGATTATAAACAGTGGGAACTGAGAATCAAAGTGATGATTTACAAAGAGCAGGACCTGAGAATCAGAGTAGAGATTTACAAAGAGCAGGAGCTGAGAGAGTGGAGATTTAAAAAGAGTAGGAGCTGAGATTCAGAATGGAGATTTAAAATTAGCGGGAGCTGAGATTCAGAGTGTAGATTTGAAAAGATCATGAGCTGAGACTCAGAGTGGAGATTTTAAAAGAGCAGGAGCTGGGAGCGGGGAGATTTAAAAATTGCGGAGTCTGAGAATCAAAGTGCAGATTTAAAAAGATCGAGAGCTGAGAGACAGAGCGGAGATTGTAAAAGAGTGGGAGCTGAGAGTGAGAGCAGAGATTTAAAAAGATCAGGAGCTGAGAGTCAGAGCAGAGATTTATAAATAGCGGGAGCTGAGATTCAGAGCAGAGATTTAAAAAGATCGGGAACTGAGAGTCAGAGCAGAGATTTAAAAAGAAAGGGAGCTGAGTCTCAGGGCAGAGATTTAAAAAGATCGGGAACTGAGAGTCAGAGCAGAGATTTATAAAGAGCGGGAGCTGAGGGTCAGAGAGGAGAGCTAAAAATAGTGGGAGCTGAGAGTCAGTGCATAGATTTAAAAAGAGCGGGAGCTGCGAGTCAGAGCAGGGATGTAGAAAGAGCAGGAACTGAGAGAGCACTGACTATAAATAGTGGGAGCTGAGAATCAGAGTGGAGTTTTAAAAAGAGCAGGATCTGAGAGTGAGAGTGGAGATTTAAAAAGAGCGGGAGCTGAGAGTCAGAGTGGAGGTTCAAAAAGCTTGGGAGCTGAGAGTCCGAGCGGAGATTTAAAAAGAAAGGGACCTGAGTGTCAGGGCAGAGATTTAAAAAGATCGGGAACTGAGAGTCAGAGCAGAGATTTAAAAAGAGCGGGAGCTGAGGGTCAGAGAGGAGAGTTAAAAATAGCGTGGGCTGAGAGTCAGTGCATAGATTTTAAAAGACCGGGAGCTGAGAGTCAGAGCGGGGATGTATAAAGAGCAGGAACTGAGAGAGCGCTGACTATAAATAGTGGGAGCTGAGAATCAGAGTGGAGATTGAAAAAGAGCAGGAGCTCAGAGAGTGGAGATTTAAAAAGAGCGGGAGCTGAGAGTCAGGGTGGAGATGTATAAAGAGCAGGAACTGAGAGAGCAGAGATTATAAATAGTAGGAGCTGAGATTCAGAGTGGAGATTTAAAAAGAGCAGAAGCTGAGAGAGTGGAGATTTAAATAGAGCAGGAGCTGAGATCAGAGTGGAGATTTAAAAAGAGCAGAAGCTGAGAGAGTGGAGATTTAAATAGAGCAGGAGCTGAGAGAGTAGAGACTTAAGAAGAGCATGAGCTGAGAGTCAGAGCGGAGCTTTATAAATTACGGGAGCTGAGAGTTAGTGCGGAGATTGTAAAAGAGCAGGAGCTTATATTCAGAGCGGAGATTTAAAAAGAGCGGGAGCTGAGAGCTAGAGCGGAGATTTAAAAAGACCGGGAGCTGTGTGTCAGAGTGGAGATTTAAAATAGCAGGAGTTGAGAGAATGAGCAGAGATTTAAAAAGAGTTGGAGCTGAGTTAGCAGAGATTTAAATACAGCGGGGTCTTAGGGTCAGAGCAGAGATTTAAAAAGGTCACGAGCTGAGAGTTAGAGAGGAGATTTAAAAATAGCCAGGAGCTGAGAGTCAGAGCAGAGATTTCTAAATCTCGGGAGCTGAGATTCAGAGCGGAGACTTAAAAACAGCGGGAGCTGGGAGAGCGGAGATTTAAAAAGAGCAGCAGCTGAGAGAGTGGAGATTTAAAAAGAGCGGGAGCTGAGAGTCAGAGTGGAGATTTAAAATTAACGGGAGCTGAGATTCATAGTGCATATTTAAAAAGAGCAGGAGCTGTGAGTCAGGGCGGAGATTTATAAATCGCAGGAGCTGAGAGTTAGTGCAGAGATTGAAAAAGAGCAGGAGCTGAGGGTCAGAGCGGAGATTTAAAAAGAGCAGGTGCTGAGAATCAGGGCGGAGATTTATAAAGAGCAGGAGATGAGAGTCAGAGCGGAGAGCTATGAAGCGCCGGAGCTGAGAGTCAGAACGGGGAGTTAAAAAGAGCGGCAGCTGAGATTCAGAGCAGTGATTTAAAAAGAGCGGGAGCTGGGAGAGCGGAGATTTAAAAAGAGCAGGAGCTGAGAGTGTGGAGATTTAAAAGTAGCGGGAGCTGAGATTCAGAGTGCAGATTTAAAAGGAGCAGGAGCTGAGAGTCAGTGCGGAGATTTAAAAAGAGCTGGAGCTGAGAGTCAGAGCGTAGAGTTAAAAAGAACGGGAGCTGAGAGTCAGAGCGGAGAGTGAAAAAGAACGGGAGCTGAGAGTCAGAGCGCAGATTTAAAAAGAGCGGGAGCTGAGAGCCAGAGCGGTGATTTAAAAAGAGTGGGAGCTGAGAGTCAGTGCAGTGATTTAAAAAGAGTGGGAGCTGAGAGTCAGAGTGGAGCTTTAAAAAGAGCTGGAGCTGAGAGAGTTGAGATTTAAAAAGAGCGGGAGCTGAGAGAGTAGAGACTTAAGAAGATCACGAGCTGAGAGTCAGAGCAGAGATTTATAAATCACGGGAGCTGAGAGTTAGTGTGGAGATTGAAAAAGAGCGGGAGCTGTCACTAAGAGTGGAGATTTAAAAAGAGCAGGAGCTGAGACCTAGAGCGGTGATTTAAAAAGAGCTGGAGTTGAGAGTCAGAGCGGAGAGTTAAAAAGAACGGTTCCAAGAGCCAGAGCAGAGATTTAAGAAGAGCGGGAGCTGAGAGTCAGAGCGCAGATTAAAAAAGAGCGGGAGCTGAGAGTCAGGGCAGTGATTTAAAAAGAGTGGGATCTGAGAGTCAGAGTGGAGATTTAAAAAGAGCTGGAGCTGAGAGAGTGGAGATTTAAAAAGAGCGGGAGCTGAGAGATTAGAGACTTAAGAAGAGCAACAGCTGAGAGTCAGAGCGGAGATTTATAAATCGCGGGAGCTGAGAGTTAGTGCAGAAATTGAAAAAGAGCGGGAGCTGAGGGTCAGAGCGGAGATTTAAAAAGAGCAGGTGCTGAGAGTCAGGGTGAATATTTATAAAGAGCAGTATATGAGAGTCATAGCAGAGATCTATGAAGAGCCGGAGCTGTGAATCAGAAGGGAGAGTTAAAAAGAGCGGCAGCTGAGATTCAGAGCAGTGATTTAAAAACTGCAGGAGCTGAGAGACAGAGCAGAGATTAAAAAAGAGCCGGAGGTGAGAGTCAGAACAGAGAGTAAAAAAGAGCAGGAGCTGAGAGTCAGAGCGGAAAATGAAAAAAGAGCAGGAGCTGAGTGTTAGAGAGAAGAGTTAAAAATTGCGGGAGCTGAGAGTCAGTGCATAGATTTAAAAAGTGCGGGTGCTGAGAGTCAGCGCGGAGATGTATAAAGAGCAGGAACTGAGAGAGCGATGACTATAAATAGTGGGAGCTGAGAATCAAAGTGGAGAATTATAAAGAGCAGGAGCTGAGATTCAGAGTGGAGATTTAAAAAGAGCATTAGCTGAGAGAGTGGAGATTTAAAAAGAGCCGGAGCTGAGAGTCAAAGTGGAGATTTCAAATTAGCGGGAGCTGAGATTCAGAGAGCAGATTTAAAAGGATCAGGAGCTGAGAGTCAGCGTGGAAATTTATAAAGAGCTGGAGCTGACAGTCAGAGCAGAGATTTATAAATCTCGGGAGCAGATATTCAGAGTGGAGATTTAAAAAGATCGGGAACTGAGAGTCAGAGCAGAGATTTAAAAACATCGGGAGCTGAGACTCAGAGCAGAGATTTAAAATGAGCAGGAGCTGGGAGAGCGGAGATTTAAAAAGACCAGCAGATGAGAGAGTGGAGATTTAAAAAGAGCGGGAGCTGAGAGTCAGAGTGGAGATTTAAAATTAACGGGAGCTGAGATTCAAAGTGCATATTTAAAAGGAGCAGGAGCTGTGAGTCAGTGTGGAGATTTATAAATCGTGGGAGATGAGAGTTAGTGCGGAGATTGAAAAAGAGCAGGAGCTGAGGGTCAGAGCGGAGATTTAAAAAGAGCAGGTGCTGAGAGTCACAGCGGAGAGTTATATAGAGCAGGAGATGAGAGTCATAGCAGAGATCTATGAAGAGCCGGAGCTGAGAGTCAGAATGGAGAGTTAAAAAGAGCGGCAGCTGAGATTCAGACGAGTGATTTAAAAACTGCAGGAGCTGAGAGTCAGAGCGGAGATTAAAAAAGAGCGGGAGATGAGAGTCAGAACGGAGAGTTAAAAAGAGCGGGAGCTGAGAGTCAGAGCAGTGATTTAAAAAGTGCAGGAGCTGAGAATCAGAGTGTAGATTAAAAAAGAGCGGGAGATGAAAGTCTGAGCGGAGATTGAAAAAGACTGGGAGCTGAGTTAGCAGAGACTGAAATAGAGCGGGGTCATGGGGTCAAAGTGGAGATTTAAAAAGATCGAAGGCTGAGAGTTAGAGCGGAGATTTAAAAATAGCCAGGTGCTGAGAGTCAGAGCGGAGATTTAAAAATTGCCAGGGGCTGAGAGTGAGAGCGGACATTTAAAAATAGCCAGGCTCTGAGAGTCAGAGCAGAGATTTATAAATCTCGGGAGCTGAGAGTCAGTGCAGAGATTTAAAAAGAGCTGGAGCTGAGAGCCAGAGCAGTAATTTAAAAAGAGTGGGAGCTGAGAGTCTTAGTGGAGATTTAAAATTAGTGGGTACTGAGATTCAGAGTGCAGATTTAAAAAGAGCAGGAGCTGAGAGTCAGGGCAGAGATTTATAAAGAGCTGGAGCTGAGAGTCAGGGCGGAGAGTTAAAAAGAACGTGAGTTGAGAGCCAGAACGGAGAGTTCAAAATAGCGGGAGCTGAGAGTCAGATCGCAGATTTATAAAGAGCGGGAGCTGAGAGTGAGAGTGGAGATTTAAAAAGAGTGGGAGCTGAGAGAGTAGAGGTTTAAGAAGAGCACGAACTGAGAGTCAGAGCGGAGATTTATAAATCGCGAGAGCTGAGAAGTAGTGCGGAGAATGAAAAAGAGCGGGAGCTGAGAGTCAGAACAGAGATTTAAAAAGAGTGGGAGCTGACATTCAGAGTGGAGATTTAAAAATAGCGGGAGTTGAGAGTCTGAGCAGAGATTTAAATAGATCGGGGACTTAGGGTCAGAGCGGAGAACTAAAAAGATCGCGAGCTGAGAGTCAGAGCGGAGATTTAAAAATAGCCAGGTGCTGAGAGTCAGAGCGGAGATTTAAAAATAGCAAGGAGCTGAAAGTCAGAACAGAGATTTTTAAATAGCAGGAGCTGAGATTCAGAGCGGAGATTTAAAAAGATCGGGAACTGAGAGTCAAAGCAGAGATTTAAAAAGAAAGGGAGCTGAGTGTCAGGGCAGAGATTTAAAAAGATCGGGAACTGAGAGTCAGAGCAGAGATTTAAAAACATCGGGAGCTGAGACTCAAACCAGAGATTTAAAAAGAGCGGGAGCTGCGAGAGCGGAATTTAAAGAGTGTGGGGACTGAGAATCAGAGTGTAGATTTAAAAAGACCGTGAGCTGAGAGTGAGAGTGGAGATTTAAAAAGAGCGGGAGCTGAGAGTCAGAGCGCAGATTCAAAAAGATCGGGAACTGAGAGTCAGAGCGGAGATTTAAAAAGAGCGGGAGCTGCGGGTCAGAAAGGAGAGTTAAAAATAGCAGGAGCTGAGAGTCAGGGCATAGATTTAAAAAGAGCGGGAGCTGAGAGTCAAAACGGGGATGTATAAAGAGCAGGAACTGAGATTCAGAGTGGAGATTTAAAAAGAGCAGAAGCTGAGAGAGTGGAGATTTAAAAAGAGCAGGAGCTGAGATTCAGAGTGCAAATTTAAAAAGAGCAGGAGCTGAGAGTCAGAGCGCAGAGTCAATAAGAACGGGAGCTAAGATCCAGAGCGGAGAGTTAAAAAGTGCGGGAGCTGAGAGTCAGAGCGCAGATTTAAAAAGAGCGGGAGCTGAGTGTCAGGGCGGAGATTTGAAAAGAGCAGAAGCTGAGAGTCAGGGCGGAGATTTATAAAGAGCAGGAGATGAGGGTCATAGCAGAGATCTATGAAGAGCAGGAGCTGAGAGTCAGAACGGAGAGTTAAAAAGAGCGGGAGCTAAGAGTCAGTGCAGATATTTAAAAAGGTCAGGAGCTGAGAGTCAAAGCGGAGATGTATAAAGAGCAGGAACTGAGAGAGCAGAGATTATAAATAGTGGGAGCTGAGAATCAGAGTGGAGATTTATAAAGAACAGGAGCTGAGAATCAGGGTGGAGATTTTCAAAGAGCAGGAACTGAGAGAGTGGAGATTTAAAAGGAGCCAGAGCTGAGAGTCAGAAAGGAGATTTAAAATTAGCGGGAGCTGAGATTCAGAGTGGAGATTTAAAAACAGCGGGAGCTGAGAGTCAGAGCGGAGATTTAAAAGAGTGGGAGCTGAGAGTCAGAGCGGAGATTTAAAAAGAGCGGGAGCTGAGGGTCAGAGCAAAGATTTAAAAAGAGCGGAAGCTTAAACTCAGAGTGGTGATTTATAATTAGCGGGACCCAAGATTCAGAGTGGAGATTTATAAAGAGCGGAAGCTGAGGGTCAGTGCAGACCTTTAAAATGAGTGGGAGCTGAGAGAAAGAGCGCAGTTTTATAAAGAGCGGGAGCTGAGAGTCAGGGCGGAGATTTAAAGACATCGGGAGCTGAGACTCAGAGCAGAGATTTAAAAGAGCGGGAGCTAAGAGAACGGAGATTTAAAAAGTGTGGGGTCTGACAGTCAGCACGTCGAAGTAAAAAGTGTGGGAACTGAGGGAGCGGAGATGTAAAAACAGTGAGAGCTGAGAGTCAGAGTGGAGATTTATAAAGGGCGGAGCTGAGAGTCAGAACAGAGATTTGCAAATAGCGGGAGCTGAGAGTCAGAGCAATGATTTAAAAATATCAGGAGCTGAGACTCAGAGCGGAGATTTTCTGAGAGCAGGAGCTGGGGGCGGGGAGATTTATAAAGTGAGGGGTCTGAGAATCAAAGTGTAGATTTAAAAAGAGCGAGAGCTAAGTGTCAGAGCGGAGATTTAAAAAGAGCGGGAGCTGATAATCAGAGCAGCGATTTAAAAAGAAAGGGAGCTGAGTGTCAGAGCGGAGATTTAAAAAGTGCTGGAGGTGAGAGTCAGTTTGGAGATTTAAAAAGAGTGGGAGCTGTGAGGAAGAGCAGAAAACTAAGAAGAACTGGAGCTGAGTGTTAGAGCGGAGATTAAAAAAGAGCGGGAGCTGAGTGTTAGAGAGGAAATTTAAAAATTTCAGGAGCTGAGTGTCGGAGCAGAGATTTAAAAAGAGCGGGAGCTGAGAGTCAGAGCGGAGATGTATAAAGAGCAGGAGTTGAGAGAGCAGAGATTTATAAAGAGCGGGAGCTGAGATTCAGAGTGGAGATTTAAAAGGAGCAGGAGCTGAGAGAGTGTAGATCTAAATAGAGTGGGAGCCGAGAGAGCAGAGACTTAAGAAGAGCATGAGCTGAGAGTCAGAGCGGAGAACTATAAATCGCGGGAGCTGAGTGTTAGTGCAGAGATTGTAAAAGAGCGGGAGCTGAGAGTCAGAGTGGAGATTTAAAATTAGCGGGACCTGAGATTCAGTGTGCAGATTTAAAAAGAGTAGTAGCTGAGAGTCAGGGCGGAGATTTATAAAGAGCTGGAGCTGAGAGTCTGAGCAGAGAGTTAAAAAGAACGGGAGCTGAGAGCCAGAGCGTTGATTTAAAAAGAGTGGGAGCTGAGAGTCAGAGCACAGATTTAAAAAGAGCAGGACCTGAGAGCCAGAGCGGTGATTTAAAAAGAGTGGGAGCTGAGAGTCAGAGCACAGATTTAAAAAGAGCTGGAGCTGAGAGAGTTGAGATTTAAAAAGAGTGGGAGCTGACATTCAGAGCGGAGATTTAAAAAGAGCGGGAGTTGAGAGTCTGAGCAGAGATTTATAAAGAGCGGGAGCTGAGAGTCAGAGTGGAGATTTAAAATTAGCGGGAGCTGAGATTCAGAGTGTAGATTTGAAAAGATCAGGAGCTGAGACTCAGAGTGGAGATTTTAAAAGAGCAGGAGCTGGGAGCGGGGAGATTTAAAAATTGCGGAGTCTGAGAATCAAAGTGCAGATTTAAAAAGATCGAGAGCTGAGAGACAGAGCGGAGATTGTAAAAGAGTGGGAGCTGAGAGTGAGAGCAGAGATTTAAAAAGATTGTGAGCTGAGTGAGCAGAGATTTAAATAGAGCGAGGTCTTATGGTCAGAGCGGAGATTTAAAATGATCGCGAGCAGAGAGTCAGAGCGGAGATTTAAAAAGATCGGGAACTGAGAATCAAGCAGAGATTTAAAAACATCGGGAGCTGAGACTCAGAGCAGAGATTTAAAAAGAGCCGGAGCTGGGAGTGCGGAGATTTAAAAAGAGCAGGAACTGTGAGATTGGAGATTTAAAAAGAGCGGGAGCTGAGAGTCAGACTGGAGATTTAAAATTAGGCGGAGCTGAGATTCAGAGTGCAGATTTAAAAAGAGCAGGAGCTGAGAGTCAGGGCGGAGATTTATAAAGAGATAGAGCTCAGAGTCAGGGCGGAGACTTAAAAAGATCGGGAGCTAAGAGCCAGCGCGTTGATTTAAAAAGAGTGGGAGCTGAGAGTCAGAGCTCAGATTTAAAAAGAGCAGGACCTGAGAGCCAGAGCGGTGATTTAAAAAGAGTGGGAGCTGAGAGTCAGAGCACAGATTTAAAAAGAGCTGGAGCTGAGAGAGTTGAGATTTAAAAAGAGTGGGAGCTGACATTCAGAGCGGAGATTTAAAAAGAGCGGGAGCTGAGGGTCAGAGTGGAGATTTAAAAAGAGCGGGAGTTGAGAGTCAGAGTGGAGATTTAAAAAGAGCTGGAGCTGAGAGAGTTGAGATTTAAAAAGAGCGGGAGCTGAGTGAGCAGAGATTTAAATAGAGCGAGGTCTTAGGGTCAGAGCGGAGATTTAAAAAGATCGCGAGCTGAGAGTCAGAGCGGAGATTTAAAAATAGCCAGATGCTGAGAGTCAGAGCAGAGATTTATAAATAGCGGGAGCTGAGAGTCAGAGCGGAGATTTAAAAAGATCAGGAACTGAGAATCAAGCAGAGATTTAAAAACATCAGGAGCTGAGACTCAGAGCAGAGATTTAAAAAGAGCAGGAGCTGGGAGTGCGGAGATTTAAAAAGAGCAGGAGCTGTGAGATTGGAGATTTAAAAAGAGCAGGAGCTCAGTGTCAGAGTGGAGAATTAAAATTAGGGGGAGCTGAGATTCAGAGTGCAGATTTAAAAAGAGCAGGAGCTGAGAGTCAGGGCGGAGATTTATAAAGAGCTGGAGCTGAGAGTCAGGGCGGAGAGTTAAAAAGAGCGGGAGCTAAGAGCCAGAGCATTGATTTAAAAAGAGTGCCAGCTGAGAATCAAACTGGAGATTTAAAAAGAGCTGGAGCTGAGAGAGCTGAGATTTAAAAAGAGCAGGAGCTGAGAGAGTAGAGACTTAAGAAGAGCACGAGCTGAGAGTCAGAGTGGAGATTTAAAAAAAGCGGGAGTTGAGAGTCTGAGCAGAGATTTATGAATAGCGGGAGCTGAGAGTCAGAGCGGAGATTTAAAAAGATCGGGAACTGAGACTCAGAGCAGATATTTAAAAAGAGCGGGAGCTGAGTGAGCAGAGATTTAAATAGAGCGAGGTCTTAGGGTCAGAGCAGAGATTTAAAAACATTGCGAGCTGAGAGTCAGAGCGGAGTTTTAAAAATAGCCAGGTGCTGAGAGTCAGCACGGAGATTTAAAAATAGCCAGGAGCTGAGAGTCAGAGCAGAGATTTATGAATAGCGGGAGCTGAGAGTCAGAGCGGAGATTTAAAAAGATCGGGAACTGAGACTCAGAGCAGAGATTTTAAAAGAGCGGGAGCTGGGAGAGCGGAGATTTAAAGAGTGCAGGGTCTGAGAATCAGAGTGCAGATTTAAAAAGAATGGGAGCTGAGAGTGAGAGTGGAGATTTAAAAAGAGCGGGAGCTGAGAGTCAGAGCGGAGATTCAAAAAGATCGGGAAATGAGAGTCAGAGTGGAGATTTAAAAAGAGCAGGAGCTGAGGGTCAGAGAGGAGAGTAAAAAGTAGCGGGAGCTGAGAGTCAGAGTGGTAAAGTAAAAGGAGCAGGAGGTGAGAGTCAGAGCGGAGATTAAAAAAGAGCGGGAGTTGAGAGTCTGAGCGGAGATTTAAAAACATCGGGAGCTGAGACTCAGAGCAGAGATTTAATAATAGCGGGAGCTGGGAGAGCGGAGATTTAAAAAGTGCGGGGTCTGATAATCAGACTTTAGATTTAAAAAGAGCGTGTGGTGAGAGTCAGAGTGGATATTTAAAAAGAGTGTGAGCTGAGAATCAGAGCGGAGATTCAAAAAGATCGGGAGCTGCGAGTCAGAGCGGAGATTTAAAAAGTAAGGGAGCTGAGTGTCAGGGCAGAGATTTAAAAAGAACCAGAGGTGAGAGTCAGAGTGGAGATTTAAAAAGAGTGGGAGCTGAGAATCAGAGCGGAGATTCAAAAAGATCGGTAGCTGAGAGTCAGAGCACAGATTTAAAAAGTAAGGGAGCTGAGTGTCGGGGCGAAGATTTAAAAAGAGCCGGAGGTGAGAGTCAGAGCGCAGATTTAAAAAGAGCGGGAGCTGTGAGTTAGAGTGGAAAATTAAAAAGAGCAGGAGCTGAGTGTTAGAGTGGAGATTAAAACAGAGCACGAGCTGAGGGTCAGAGAGGAGAGTTAAAAATAGCAGGAGCTGAGAGTCAGAGCTGAGATTTAAAAAGAGCGGGAGCTGAGATTCAGAAGGGAGATGTATAAAGAGCAGGAACTGAGAGAGCAGAGATTATAAATAGTGGGAGCTGAGAATCAGTGTGGAGATTTATAAAGAGCAGGAGCTGAGATTCAGACTGGAGATTCACTAAGAGCAGGAGCTGAGAGAGTGGAGATTTAAAAAGAGCGGGAGCTGAGAGTCAGAATGGAGATTTAAAATTAGTGGGATATGAGATTCAGAGTGAAGATTTAAAAACAGCGGGAGCTGAGAGTCAGAGTGGAGATTTAAAAAGAAAGGGAGCTGAGTGTCAGAGCGGAGAGTTAAAAAGGGCCGGAGGTGAGAGTCAGGGTGGAGATTTAAAAACAGCGGGAGCTGTGAGTTAGAGCGGAAAATTAAAAAGAGCGGGACCTGAGTTAGAGCGGAGATTAAAAAAGAGCGGGAGCTGAGGTTCAGAGAGAAGAGTTAAAAATTGCGGGAGCTGAGAGTCAGTGTATAGATTTAAAAAGAGCGGGAGCTGAGAGTCAGCGCGGAGATGTATAAAGGGTGGGAGCTGAGAGTAAGAACAGAGATTTATAAGTAGCGGGACCTGAGAGTCAGAGCGCCAATTTATAAAGGGTGGAGCTGAGAGTAAGAACAGAGATTTGCAAATAGCGGAAGCTGAGAGTCAAGCGGAGATTTAAAAAGATCAGGAGCTGAGACTCAGAGCAGAGATTTTAAGAGAGCAGGAGCTGGGAGCGGGGAGATTTAAAAACTGCGGTGTCTGAGAATCAAAGTGTAGATTTAAAAAGAGCAAGAGCTAAGTGTCAGAGCAGAGATTTAAAAAGAATGGGAGCTGAGATTCAGAGCGGAGATTAAAAAAGAAAGGGAGCTGAGTGTCAGAACGGAGATTTAAAAAGAGCCAGAGGTGAGAGTAAGGGCGGAGATTTAAAAAGAGCGGGAGCTGCGAGTCAGAGTGGAGATTTAAAAAGTAAGGGAGATGAGTGTCATGGCGGAGATTTAAATAGAGCCAGAGCTGAGAGTCAGAGTGGAGATGTGCAAAGAGCAGGAACTGAGAGAGCAGAAATTATAAGTCGTGGGAGCTGAGAATCAGAGTGGAGATTTATAAAGAGCAGGAGCTGAGATTCAGAGTGGAGAATCAAAAAGAGCAGGAACTGAGAGAGTGGAGATTTAAAAAGAGCTGGAGCTGAGAGTCAGAGCGCAGATTTAAAAAGAGCGGGAGCTGAGAGTCAGAGCGGTGATTTAAAAAGAGTGGGAGCTGAGAGTTAGAGCAGAGATCTATAAAGAGCAGGAGCTGAGGGTCAGTGCAAACATTTAAAATAAGCGGGAGCTGAGAAACAGAGCAGAGATTTATAAAGGGCGGGAGCAGAGAGTCAGAACAGAGATTTATAAATAACGGGACCTGAGAGACAGAGCAGAGATTTATGAAGAGCGGAGCTGACAGTCAGAACAGAGATTTACAAATAGCAGGAGCTGAGAGTCAGAGCGGAGATTTAAAGAGGGCAGCAGTTGGAGTCAGAGCAGTGATTTATAAATAGAGGGAGCTGAGAATCAAAGTGGTGATTTATAAAGAGCAGGAGGTGAGAGTCAGAATAGAGATTTAAAAAGAGCAGGAGCTGAGAGGGTAGAGACTTAAGAAGAGCATGAGCTGAGAGTCAGAGTGGAGATTTATAAATCGCAGGAGCTGAGAGTTAGTGCGGAGATTGAAAAAGAGCGGAAGCTGCGAGTCAGAGAGGAGAGTTAAAAATAGCGGGACCTGAGAGTCAGTACATAGATTTAAAAAGAGCCAGAGGTGAGAGTCAGAGTGGAGATATGTAAAGAGCAGGACTGAGAGAGCAGAGATTATGAGTAGTGGGAGCTGAGAATCAGAGTGGAGATTTATAAAGAGCAGGAGCTGAGGGAGTGGAGATTTAAAAAGAGCGGGAGCTGTGAGTTAGAGCGGAAAATTAATAAGAGCGGGTGCTGAGTGTTAGAGCGGAGATTAAAAAAGAGCGGCAGCTGAGGGTCATAGAGGAGAGTTAAAAATAGCAGGACCTGAGAGTCAGTGCATAGATTTAAAAAGAGCAGGAGCTGAGAGTCAGAGCAGAGAAGTATAAAGAGCAGGAACAGAGAGAGCTGAGATTATAAATAGTGGGAGGTGAGATTCAGAGTGGAGATTTAAAAAGAGCAGGAGCTAAGAGAGTGGAGATTTA